>NC_077233.1:160079701-160395638 GCF_027887165.1 Monodelphis domestica | reverse complement strand
TTAAAACTACCCCACCCTCTCCCTCCCTTGTATTACTTCCCTCCCCACCAGTCTGTCTGTTACCCTCCTACTTCCCTATAGGGCACAAATTAATTCTGTGCCCCAATATATTTGATTGTTCTTCCCTCTTTCAATTTCAATGCACATAAGACTTGAGTATTTCCTATCTCCAACCTCTTTACCCCTCCAGTGTATTGATGTTTCCCTCTTCCCACCATAAGCTTCTTTGTGACATATAAATTTACCCCTTTTGTTTATTTTCCCATTTCTCTTAGTATTAACCTCTTTTTTAACTCTAGTTGTGTGTGTGTATATATATATGTATAATATATGTGTACATATTATACATATATACATATATACATATACATATATACATATTTATTTCTTGGCATTTCATCCTATACAGTTTGCCACTGTTCCCTCTAAGTATAATTCTTCTAGCTACCCAGGTGATAACAATTTTTAAGAGTTACCAATATACTCTTTTCTTGTAGGGATACATATCATTTTAACTTATTGGGTCCCTTAAGAAGAGTTTGTTTTTTTATTTTGTTTTTGTTTTTCCCCCTTTCTTAATTACCTTTTGATGATTCTCTTGAGTTCTGTCTTTAGGCATCAAATTTTCTTTTCAGGTTTGGTCTTTTCTTTACAAATTCTTGGAATTCTTCTATTTTATTAAATAGATTATTTTATATCTAAATATAATCTAAATCTAAAATAATCTATTTTATTAAATAGATTAAATTTAAAAAAATTAAATAACCATATTTTCCCCTACAAGACTATAGTCAATTTTGCTGGGTAGTTGATTCTTGGTTGTAGACCTAGTTCCCTTGTTTTCTGGAATATCATATTCAATGCCTTTCGGTCCTTCAGTGTAGATGCAGCCAGATCCTGTGTTATCCTAACTGTAGTTCCCTGGTATCTGAATGACTTCTTCTTAGCAGCTTGTAATATTTTTTCCTTGGTCTGATAGTTCTTGAATTTAGCTATAACACTCCTGGGTGTTGTCAGTTGGGAATTAAGTATAGAAGGTGATCCATGGAATCTTTCAATCACCACTTTTCCCTCTTGTTCTAGAATGTTGGGACAGTTTTCTTGGATAATTTCCTGTAGGATGATGTCCAGGCTTTTTCTTTTGTCATGGTATTCCAGTAGGCCAATGATTCTTAATTGTTTCTCCTGGAATGATTTTCTATATCTTCTGTTTTGTGAATGAGATATTTCATATTTTCCTCAATTTTTTCATTCTTTTGATTTTGTTTTATAGTTTCCTGCTGCCTTGTGAAGTTGCTTGCTTCTAATTGTTGTATTCTGGTTTTTGAAGACTGAATTTCATCCCTGGCTTTTTGGTCATCCTTCTCCTTCTGATCTTTAATTTCCTTTGTCTCATTTTCAAGCTGGTTAATTTTGACTTTCAAGACTATTTTCTTGTTTTAGTTCAAGTGCCTTTGTTTACAGATGACGTATCTTGCATTTTAAATACTTTTCCCAGTTGTCTTCAGTCTCTCTTAATTGTGTTTTGAATTGTATTTTGAGTTCTTCCAAAGCCTGTGTACAATTTGCTGGAGTTTCTGTGTTTTTGCTTGGTGTTCCTTGTTCTTCCTCTGTTACATACATTTGTTCTTTTCTTATTGCCTGGATAGAAGCTGTAGATTGTAATTTCTTTTTCTCTTGTTTGATAGTATTAGCCCCTTCTTTTCCACATGTAGTTGCCTGCACTCTTGCTCCTCTCATTATGTGCTGGATATGTAGGTTTGGGCTTTTTCTATCAGCCTTCACCCTTGGAGCTTAGCAAGGCTCTCAGAGTGGTCTGTGGGGGAGGGGTGTTGGAGCTTGAGCTTCCCTGCCCTCTGAAGGCTTGATGAGATTAAGCCTAGGGGAGTTGAACTTGCAGAGCTTGATGTGCCCTGAGGCCAAAATCTCTGGAAAAGGGGGGGGGGTGCAATATGGAGTGTATCCACTGCTACAACTAGGCTGCCTCCTCTCTGCTTCTCCTCGAGCTGCTTCTCAGCCACCGGTGTTCAAATCCCCGAGTCTGGCACAGTTTTGCCTGCAAGGTACTCCCTCCAGATTAGCGCCCTTGCCTGCCCAGAGATTCCCATCACTGCCGGAGTCTCAGTGCTATAGGTGGGGGAGGGGTCCTTCCTCTTAAACCCGAGTGTTCTCAAATTCAGGCTTTTCGGGGTTGTATCTTTTAAGTTGAGCCCAGCAAGAGGCTTCCTTAGCTCTGTCCTGTTGTTAGATTTGATTTTCAGTCCCCTAGGAGTATTTGGTTTTTAATGGTGAGGAAGGGTTTTCAGAAGTATGAACTTTCACTGCCTCTACACTGCCATCTTGACTCCTAGGCTCCTTTTTAAAATGGCAATTTAGAAGATGGCTAAGATGAGGAGATCTTAACTAAAAGTAAGATTTTTAAAAATTATTTTGTCAGGTCTCAAGATTTTGATCACAAGCTATATGCATTTTATATAATTTATTAAAAACAAAAATTTCTATGATGCCTTATTTATAAAGCAAGAGGAGACTTCAATATCTATAGCCATAAATAATACAATTGAATTATTTAGCAGAAACATAAATAAATATTTAGAAAGAAAAAAACAAAAAAAAATTTGAAGTTACCTGCTCCAAAGCATCTTTCAGTGTCTTCTTCTGATTGGCTTTAATGGAATTCTGAGTTACTCTATTTTTCAGAATTGTATTAGTGCATCTTTTAGCAACAGATCCTTTTTCAGATCTAAGTGCCTTAATTCCTGACCTCAGTTCTGGTTTCACTCATTGAATTTTTACCAGCAATCTAATCTTGTGCCCAAGTCTTGCCATTGTCTCCAAAGGCTGACTTCAGGGCTAGATAAGACTCTAAAGGTCATAAAGTTTGCTTTTGTTCATGAAGAGTCCTTCCTTCTGGGATTCTTTCTTCCTCCCATACTCCCACTCTAACCTGGTTTCCCCTACACAGAGGTCCAATGTTCTCTCTTTGAGAAAGAAAATGATTGGATAAACTAATTCATACAAGGAGTTGAGATCCTAATGTATTCTCACTTATAGAAATAATTTGCTTTAGAAAAGAGGAAACATCGACCAACACAGACTTTCTTCCCTGGAGGAAACAATGACTAACACACACACACACACACACACACACACACACACACACACACACACATTGATATAATGGGTATCAGTGAGGACAGATGTTCATTTGTCATGTCAGCCCCTCCCAGAATCCATATGGGGCTTTTCTTGGCAAAAACACTGAAGTGATTGATCACTTCTTTTTCCCAGCTCATTTTACAGATGAGAGAACTGATGCAAAACAGGGTTAAGTGATTTGCCCAGAGTCACATGGCTAATAAGTGTCTGAGGTCAGATTTGAACTCATGAAGAGGAATCTTTCTGTTTCCAAGCCCACTGTTCTAGCCACTGCATCACTTTGCTATCCTGTGGGAAAATAGGGAAGGCATAATCTGGAAGTAATATAATCTTAAATTTAAAAGAGGAGTTCTTAGTCTTTTTATATACCATGTACCCCTTTGACAGTATGGTGAAGACTACAGACACCTCAGAATATAATATTTTTAATGTATAAAGTAAAATGCTTTATTATAAAGGAAAGTGAGTCTATTGAAATACAGTTGTCAAGAATTTCATATTATATATATATATAGTTCTCCAAAGCATGCACATAATTTTATATATTTTCTAAATTAGTATAGCACTTAAGTACAATAATGGGCCCTCAATAAATGGTCACTATATATGGTGAAAGGATATTCTATTCTATTCTATTCTGTTCTGTATATTCATAACCACAATATATTTTATATATTTATATAACTTAATTATATAATATATCAATGTATTTCTTTATCATCATTTATCATCCTACACAAACTTAGAAAATATATAAATTATATATAGGTACTTTATATAGGTATATTTATATGGATATCTATACATAATTTATATATTTTCCACATTTACATAGATATCTATATATAATTTATATTTTTCCACATTTATATAGATATCTATATATAATTTATGTTTTTCCACATTTATATAGATATCTATATATAATTTATATTTTTCCAATATAGATATCTATACATATAGGTATCTATATATAATTTATATATATTTCCAGGTTAAGAAGTAGAGATTTAGGACCACAAGATTCAATAGTGTCATCTAGTTGAATGCCCTCATTTCTCAGACCAGGAACCTGAGGCCCAAAGACATAAACACCTTGCTTACACAGTAAGCCACTGAGCAAGCCTTTGAACCCAGGTCTTCTGACTTCAAAGCCAGCTTCCTATCTACTGCATCATCCCGCCTCCCATGAAGAGGCTTTTAATGCACCCACCATGCCCACGCATCAGGCTGATCTAAGCATCAGCCTGGCCTTTTCAGGGAGAACTGTGCTTTCTCATGGAGGGCCAGCTGAAAGCTGGCAGATATTTATTCAGGACCTCTGGCTTGAAAAGGCTGCTTTTCTTTTAAGTGAGGAATCAGTCTGTGGCGTAACCCTATCCAGGTGCCCTGGGAATCAGGAGACAAGCACAAGTCAAGGCAGCAGGAGGGCTTTGCAAGCACTGCTAAGCAGTCAGCTTGTAGGCAAGGCCCCCAGAGGGGAATGCCACAAGCGTCACCTTTTGCTATTAATTAAGCCCGAACCTGCTCTCCTTCTACATGCATCAGAGCATTTGTGTGCCAGTTAACAGAAGGTTGATGAAAAGAGATGATTAACACTAGACACAGGTACATGTACAGAAAGAACCTCTCAGTCTGGTTCCCAGATCTTTGCCTGGCAACCTTCCCCATGCTTCTCGGTGCTGCTTTGGATCTGACTAAAGGATCTCATTTGGATTTGGATTTGCTATTTGTGGTCATTTCTTTATCATGCTGAAGTGCTGTACAAATTAGAAAATATATCGCTGAATATATGTTTTGGAAAACTGTATATCCCGAAGAGTAAGGCATCCTGGCCAAGTGCGAGGGAGAAAATGAGCCTCAGAGACACAAAGACTCCAGTTCAAGTCTTCTACCACATGTAGGCTGTGAGAGCTTGAGAAAATTGCTTAATCTCCTTGTGCTCCAAGTAACTCTCTAAGCCTAAAGGGCCAACCTACAGCAGTACAGAAATTTCCTCACCTTGTGAGATACCTCTGCCAATGAAATCCAAGAGCCAGTATTTAGCCCTGATTCCAGAGAGGGAGGCAGAATGGTATACTGGAATATTAAAATAGCCATATAAAATGTAAAATCTATATGAGATTGCTTACCATCTCAAGAGGGGTGAGAGGTTGAGGGTAGGAAGAGAATTCAAGACTCAATATTCTTTGAAAAATGTTGCAAACTGTTTTTACATGTAATTGGGGGAATATAAAATGAAATGTAATGCCTTAAAATGTTTTAATTTTGATTTTTAAAAATGTATATAAAAAGAGGCAGCCAGGTGATGTAGCAAATTGAGAGCCAGGCCTAAAGATGGGAGGCTCTGGGTTCAAATTTGGCTATAGACACTTTCTAGCTGTGTGACTGCAATGCAAGAATGCTTTAATATTAGGGAAACCATCAGTTTAATAGATCATATCAATAATTAAACTAACAGAAATCACCTGGGCAAGTCACCTAACTCCACCATTGCCTAGCCCAGCATTGGTGAAGATTTAGCATGTGAACCCAGCCAGCAAGGAGGGGGAAAAGCTGTCCTGTTCCCCCTCTTCCCAGAGCCTGAGGACATTTTTTTGCATGTGTCACCCCTTTGTCTAGCTGCCCAAAGTGAGCACTTCCTCCTTCCCTTCTCTGGAGTAATGCTGGGTGGGGGCTTATAGGCAGCTTGAAGTTGCAATTTGGGCACACAAACTTGATAACCTTCACCAATGCTGGCCTAGCACTAATCACCCTTCTGCCTTAGAACCAATACACACTATTGGTTATAAGATAGAAGGTAGGCTTTGTTTTTTAAGTCATATTATATATATATATATATGCCTACATATATATATACACACACACACACACACATATATATATATATATATATATATATAATATAAAAGTTAGAAGATCCTAACTTGACCCCAAATTGTCCATGTGACCTTGGGATTAATTACTTAACCTCCCTGGGCATCAATTTTCTTATCTACAAAATTAAGGAGATAATCTCTCAAGTCCCTATTAGTTCTAACATTCTATGAGATGATATTGAATTAACATAGGATTTTATTTTATTGTGTGTATGTGTACCATAATAGCTTACTTCAGTACATCAGAATGAATTTTGGCTTTGGAATCAGAGAATCCAGGTTCAGATCCCATCTTTGCTAGTTGCCACTTGGTTGAGTTATTTAACCTCTCTGAACCTCATTTTACTTAGCTATAAAATAAGGATATCATACTAGTTGGTATCTAAGGTTCCATTTGAACCCATGATTCTACTTTTAGACTTCCTAAAAAAGCAGTAGCTTTCATGTTTGTTTCCTTTTATCTGTAGGGCATCAGAAGATGGCCACAAATTGCAGTTTAGGGGTGATAGTCTCATCTAGGGAGTCTAAGTTTCTGACTTTAAGTGACCTCCAAATTATTTGCTATAGATTATCTTGAACATTGCAAAAATAGCCAAGTTTATGCTTCAGGATCTGGTCCATCGAGTTTCCCCCACGGATGGTATGATAACTTGGGAATTTATATATTCTCATTATTTTTTCTTATTATTTGCTATATTCAGTATCTTTTGTTTTGTCTTAATATGTCCTCTGACTAACTGGTAAAAGAAAACACATTGGTAGGGACTTGTGAGTTACAGTGATATATGGGTGTTGACCCCAAAAATTCTTCAAACTTGGAGTGATTATTGAAGATAACTACATTTATAATTTTGGTTCAGTCCATAGTCCTATAGTCTCTACATAGAATTAGATTGATCATGCTTTATAGTGAACTTAAACATAAGCATACATACTCAGTTCTCAAGGAAGTACATCTTGTTTTCTTATTTTCTAAAATTCTTTTTTCCAGAAAGTTTTATAGGCAGGTAAGAGAAAAGCAGTCCAATGAACATGAGATAAAATGGAGGAAAAGCCATTCCAGATGTTTACTATGTAAAGCCAGGTCTGGAAGGACTCTCAAAGTTAGCATTTCCTGAATAGTACCTGAAAATGGGAAGATGCTTTTTATGAGGTAAGTACCTTAGCCAAGGGAGAGGGGTGGGGGTGGGAGGGAAAAGCTGGGAGCAGGCACTTTCTTCTTGCATAAATAGAAAAATAATAACCCACATCCACCAGGACAGATCAAGCCTGTCTCTGCTGGATACCACGATTCTGCACTCCTGTGAAATATTTATTGAAAGGGATTAAAAAAACATCGATAATTGTTATTTGATGGAGGTTTGTGGCAATATTTTTTTGAAGTTCTGAGAACCCATAATAATGTGGTTCTGTTCAGCTAGTTATCACAGTAATGAGCTTAAAATCACTGCCAATGCTTACTTTGTACCACTGCAGTGAAAATAATGATATTTTGTTGAAATAATTCGAATCTGATACATGGCTTTCAACACTGATACTGAGTCCAATTAGCAACTTAAAAAAAAATAAAATCTTCTAATAGAAAAGCTATTATTTTTTTCCACATGCTCTTACTTGCTGATCTCTTTTCCTTCCCCAACAGCCTCACCCCTTAAATTACAAGTTCCTTGAGGACAGGAGCTTCCAGGTCCTCCATTCTTGTTCAGTGGCTATACACAAAGTAGGTACTTAAATGTTTGATGACTTACAGTTTTGTGTGTGTTTATAATCAATACAGGAACTTAGACAAGAGCAATATATCTGGACATATAGAAAGATAGAAACATACATTGAAAAATATAGATAAATGTATACACATACATTTGTCCAATAAGTCAATCAGTTGATAGTTGTGAAGTGAATGAATCAATTCAATCTCTGAAGTCATTCTTTATTTCAGCCCCCCACTGGGGAAAGTGATCTTGACCTCTTCAAACTCCTCAAAGCACTTTGCTTAGGTTCTTTTTTTTTTCTCCTTCTCATATTTTACTTTGTAACAGTCATTTATTCAAATGTCTTATCCTCTATAGACTGGGATCTCTATGAGGAGATTTTTGTCTTGTTTATTTATCCTTTTTTAAGAGGACCAATGACACCATGAAGTTGGAGTCCAGAGTACAATGGGTTTGGCTGTAGCTGATCATTCCAATATGAGTTCAGAAGACTATCACAAGTTGGACACAAATAGTCCATTAGAACATTTGAGATGGAAATGTCTCTGGATTTATATAGCTTGTTTCCTCTGTGTTATTATAATACTGCTCTACTCATGGAGTATGGCGCCTTCCTTGAGATGGATTCCCCGTGCTGGGAGGTCCTGTGCCAGTGTGTCCCATGGCTATACTAAACAATACTAAAGTTCTTCAGAGAGATCTTGCGAATGTCCTGGTACCACCTCTTTTGACCACTGTGTGAGTGCTTTGAGTTGTTTGAGTTTTCTGAAAACTAGTCTTTTAAGCATATGTTTGTCTTTCAGGCTGTATGATTAGTTTTGTCTTACCTCTTTAATGTATACCTGAAACATAGTGCATTACCTTCTCAGAGTATGTACCTCTCTCTCTTATCTCACCATCTCTTCTTGCCTCTGCCTGCCTCTTTATCTATGTCTGTCTTTGTCCTTTTCTATCTCTCTCTTCTCTTCCACTCCCATCCCCTCCCCTCTCCTCCACTCCTATAGCCTCCCTTCCATACTCTTTTGGAAAACCATATCAATTGCTCTTCTGTTGTGGGTATTTGGTCCACTTTTCTTCATAACAAGATAATTATTCCATGTGTTGTGGTCTTTAAAATCATTTATCTTGTTTTGTGATTCCTTCACTATGCATTTCACTGATAATCAAACTTCATGGAAGGTAGAAATGAAACCCATCCTTTTCCTCATCTTTGCATCCTTTTCTTCTACTTTTTTCAAAGGTACATTTTTAAAAGTAGCAAGTATTTTTTTTCTTTTCCCCATATCTCCCTTCCCTGTTGAAAAAAAAAACAGCCCTTGTAACATAAACATCATCAGGTAAACCAATTGACTATTTCCCAAATCCTATACTCTGAGTTTATCACCTCTCAGGCAGGAAGTGAGTAGCATACTACACCAACCCCCCACTGCCCCCTTGTCAGTCTTTGACCTCTTCCTTTTACACCAGAAGGCACAGACCTGAGGCCGAGCATCCTTATCTATCTCTGAGTTGGGATGCATTAGTACATATCTGTTGAACTGAATGAACATAAACAGGAGAATACATAACACTTGCTTATTTTAAGAATTAATATGATCTAACCTCCTTCCCTCAGTCTCCCTAATTCTTATCTTACTCCATTTTGTCGTGATAATGATAAGTAAATACAGTGCTTTCTGAATAGTTTACCTTTTCTTTTTGGTAAACTGAGGCTTATGTGTCACTTTTCATGTATCAATCATATTTTAAGCTTGGGACCTTTTTTCATGTTTTTGGATACTGTAGCAAATACAGTTTTTCTATATTTACTAATTTCTTCACTTTCTTATTCATCAATGACACCAAGAGCAAGTATGTAAAGGACTAGAAATTTAGCCTTAGAGTCAGACTGATTTGGGTTCAAGTCTCATTCCTGATACATATGACCCATGAGATTATTGTCAAACCATTTAAATTCTTAGCAACCAAGGCAACTCTCTAAGATATATCAGTTACAGATGACTTGGTAAAATCAAAGGTCTGGACCTCTTTTCTATAGTTTTCTCCCCAATTGATGACACTAAAATAGAATTCTTTCTTTCCTTTCCTCTTTCATTTTCTTTCTATTCTTTTTATTTTTTCTCCCTCTATCTTTACCTTCTTTCCTTCCTTCTTTCCTCCCTCCCTCCCTCCCTTTCTTTTTCTTCTTTTTCTCTCTCTTAGATTCTCTATTTCTCTTTATCTTCTCTCTCACCCTTTCTTCTTTTCTTCCTCCTTACCCCCTCCCCATCTCTACCCTTTAAGGTGCCATTTGAGCCAGGTTTTGAAGAATGGATAGGATTTTGACAGGCACAGATCTTCCTTTTTCTATCCCTGGTTCTTCCAGGTACTCTTTGTTGCAAAACTTCCTCAGAATTGATGAGTGCTGCTTCCAGAGGCCCTGGCTTAGGGGGACTGACAGCAGGGCTTTCCAGCAGTCAGAGAAGCTGACTGATAACAGCACCATTTATCACTCAAGTCCTCTACACAGTAAAGGGGGAAAAGCACCTCATGTTCTGAAAAACAGAATCTTCATGCACATCTGCTCTGAGGAGGCTTCAATGGCAAAATAATTTTCAAAATGTTTTATGACCCAAGGCAGCTCTAAAATAGCTACACTTGTCATTTGAGTAGCCTCAAATCAGAATTATCCTAATATGCTGGTAGATGGCAACAGCACATTACGCTGTCAAGCAGGAAGATCTGGGCTCAAAAGAAAACACTGTATTTTTTAAGGATGGGAACAGTAGAGAAGAATGCAGTTAACTACACAAACAATATTACAAGAGAACATAGAATCATAGCATCATAGCATCTTAGAATTGAATGGGACCTTAAATATCATCCCATGTATACATGAGAAGAGACATTTATAGGCAGCAAGGCAGATAGAGTATTGGGCCTGGAATTGGGAAGATCTGAGTTCAAATCCAGTCTCATATACATATGGGGTGTGTGATCTTGATTAAGTTGCTTCAGCTCTATTTGCTTCAGTTTTTTCAGCTGTAAAATGGGGAAAATATTAGCATTCTCCTCCCAAGACTTACATGAGATAATATTTGTGAAGTGCTCAGCACAGTGTTTGACTAATAGTGGCCACTACATGAATGCTAATTATTATCTTTATAAATTGTGTAAATTCTACAGTACCACAGTCACAAAAGTTGTCTGTGGATTTCTCATACTAAAACTTTGATGTGGTTTGCTAATAAACTTAGAAACATATATGAATGCTAGTTAGTATTATTATACTGTCATTCATTATTCCTACCATCTGTTTTGCCTGAGTATATGTTTATTCCTCTAAGTAACTTTATATCTTTTATATGAAAAATATTTTATAGAGTGTGATTAGCATTTTGCTACTCAGTCTTTCTGACTCTTGGTGACCCCCATTTGGAGTTTTCTTGGCAAAGATACTGGAGTGGTTTGCCATTTCTTTCTCCAGCTCTTTTTCTAGAAGAGGAACTGGTGACAAATAAGGGTAAGTAACTTGCCCAACATCATACAGCAATAAGGGTCTAAAGTCAGATTTGAACTGAGGAAGATGAGTCTTTCTGATTCCAAAACCAGCACTCTATGCACTGTACCACCTAGCTGTCCTCTTAGTACATGGTAAGCATTTAATAATGCTTTTTTCAGTTGTTCATTTTAGGATGTACAATCACTTATCTTTTTTTCATTGAAATGACCATTAAAAATCTCTCCTGGAATTCTGAAATCCTCCATTCATGTGGCTTGACCAAATTATCTTTAGATCCCACAACCTCTGGTATTAAAATACCAAAAGAATAAAGAATAACTTATCAAGGATGCAACTGTAGCTGTCCTTGTCACACAGCAACATCACTACCCATGCTAGTTTGAATGCTGCCATCTTAAGAAGTCTAGTGGCTTGCAATATTGACCACCATATGGGACACTGTTAGCTAGGTTACTCACAGACATGCAACAAAGATAAGCACAGAGAGGCTCAGGGAAGGTAAATAAAGTCACAGGACCTCCCAGAGCTACACATGTTTCCCTTGCTCTTCTACAAAGTCATTGGGTATGAGGGGACCAGTTGGGCAGCTAGATGGCACAGTAGACAAAGCAGTGGGCTTGGAATCAAGAAGACATCCTCAGTAGTTCAAATCCAGCCTCAAACACTTATTAGCTGTGTGTCTCTGGCCAAATCACTTAACCCTGTTTGCCTCAGTTTCCTCATCTGGAAAAATGAGCTAGAGAAGGAAATGTGAAACCGTTGCAATATTTTTGCCAAGAAAACACCAAAATCAGGTCACAAAGAGTCAAGAATGACTGAACAACAATGAGGGGGCAGTACAGAAAAATGGGCCCTAAATTATGATCTGGCTTTGCCTGTAAAGGTTAGCTTTAGGCAACTTTAGAGAGGAAGAGAGATTGAAAACCTTTTAGGTTTATTGGCCAACAACTGCTGCCTTCTGAATCCAAAAATCAATGGCCCTACGTTCCTCATTGTGGTAGCACTGGGCTGACTTTATGATGGACTTTTTATGCCAGTTACATTTCTGAATGGTGTGTTTGGCATTTTCGAATGCCATTTCCTGTGTAGTCTCTTATATGAGCAACACTTGTGAAACTGCCAATAGCAACAACCTAGAAAACTAGCTTAAAATAGTAAAGAAGGAAACATGTCTGCTTTGGATGTGGTGGAGTTCAGTGTGTTCTAAACCAGGAAACTGAATATAACTTAGTTGCATGCAGAGATCAGACAAGTCAATAATACTTTTTCCCAGCCTCAAGGATCTGTGATTCCATCCATGCATGGAGGTAATCCCTTCATTGGTGCCAGTCACAAATCCTCCATTGCATTAAAGGAGTTTAATGAATTCCTGTGACCAGATGTATTTATGATCTGATGGCCAACCCCCCCTGATCTTTTATTAGCTTTTCCAAACTTAGCGAGGCTAGTGCTCAGATGAAAGAGATGAAATGTAGTGCTATGGCCTATATTCAATATCCTTACAATTTAGTAAGACCCACCAGAGCTTCTGTTCTGTGAGCCAACTTTCAAAAACACTGGGCCAGATCCTCTCAAATGAAACCTAGAAATAGAATTTGAGGAGAAAAGAGTCATTAATAATAACTTCAATGTATGGGGAATTTTACACTTAGAAAGCGCTTTCATAAGGAGTCTCAAAGACATAATTACCCAAGTTATACATCTAGAAACTGACAGAACTGGTGAGAAGGAGGGAGAGATATGGGGAGACAAAATGACAGAGATAGAGAGACAGATTGAGAAAGAGAACTTAAGTGTTTTATTAGCTTCCAGTCTCTGTGCTAAGCCCTATAGATACAAATACAAATAAGTAAGATACCCTGCACAGTGGATATAGTCTCAGACCAGGAGTTAGGAAGACTCATTTTCCTGAATTCAAATATGGCTTCAGACACTTCCTAGCTATAAATTAATAGGCTCATTTTAGAGATAAGGACATCGAGGCAAAGAGAATCCAGGGTCACATAGCTAGTGAGTGATGGAGGTTAGATTTGAACTCAGTTCTTCCTGACACTTGTTCCTTAATCCTGTTTGCCTCAAGTTTCTCATCTGTAAAAATGAGCTGGAGAAGGAAATAGCAAATTATTCCAGTATCTTTGCCAAGAAAATCCCAAATGGAGTCATGAAGAGTCAGACAGAATTGAAAAACAACTCAACAACAAGATAGTCCCTACCCTTACGGAGCATATCTTCTAATGGGGAAGATAACAGAAAGAAGAGAGAAGGAGGCCTGTGGTGGCATGGAAAGCAATTGCTTGAGAAGTGGGCAAGTTGGCTAAAACCTCTCTTCCAGACTCAGAAGAAGATAAGGCAAAAGGTTACCTTCAGAGTCCAGGAATCAAAGGTTTCTCTGGAGATAAGGAAAGGCTGAGAGTTTGGGTAAAGGAAGCAAAGAGTGGAGCTGGCCAAGTCACCTATCAGGGTGATTCCAGTTTCCAAGTCCAAGATTCTCATGAGGAAGATGTGGAGATAGGGAGGAAACCAAATTTATGGATCTCAGGTTTCCTCAACTCCAAAATGAAACGGTTGAATTGATGCCCTCTAAAATCCCTTCTAGCTTCAAATCTGTGATGCTATGACTTTTTGACTACTAAACCAGTGTTCTTTGAATCATAAAACTGGACTTTATTGCTTTGAGACACATAACATTTTTTTAAATTAGAGATCTAATTGTTCTTCAGTTGTTTTAAGTCGTGTCTTACTCTTTGTGACCTTACTTGAACTTTCCTTGGCAAAGATTCTAGAGTAGTTTGCTATTTCCTTCTCCAGTTCATTTTATAGTTAAAGAAACTGAGGTAAACAGGATAAAATTACTTGCCCAGGGTCCCACAGCTAGTAAATATCTGAGGCCAAAGTTGAATTCTATTCTCTGTGCCATGGAACTATCCACTAAATCTATTTGGAGATCTAATAAACTCCTTTATTTTAAATATGAAGAAATTGAGTCCCAGAAAGGATATCTGACTTGTTCAAGGGCATACAAGTAGAAAATAGCAAAGTGGGATTGGTAACCAGATCTCTGAATTCCAAGTCCTAGTCTCATTCTATTATGTCCCACATTTTTTCTCTCAAACCTTTAACTAGCAAATAGGAATTGATGGATTATATCTTATTTCATAGTGTATGGGATATATTTTCCATTTGAGAAGATCTTGAGAAAGCTTCAAAATTTTCTCATTTATAGAGAATTTTCAACTATTTACCTAGTTTAAAAAATATTAAATTGCCCCCAAAATAACCTCAAATAACATTTTTTTGCCTAGAGATCCACTAAAAGCTATATTCTAGTAAACAAAGCCTAAATTTTAAATAATGTCATGAAATTTTACATTAGATTGGATAGATGAGTGGGAAAATATCTTAGTTGTTTGGTAATATAAATTATTTACTAATAACAGCCAACATTTTATGAAAGCAGAGGTTATTTTATCTAGAAAGGCTAAAAATATTTTTGGTATCTTGTTTCATATTGTATATACGTAAGTGGATTTGAATCAAAGAATGAAAGTTATTTAGCTATATAGTGTGGTAACTATAAACCTCAAAATTTCTCAGACTTATGAATGTGAGGGGTTTCCCCCATTGGGGAATCTTCTACTTAAAAAAATTCCCTAGCAGATGGTGAGAACTCTACTTGAGTGTGAGGGCTCCTTGCCTTGGGAATATCCCTACTCCACCCTACTTAGGACTACTTTAGGACAGAGAGCTCCTTGAGAACAATGAAAAGTACTTTGATCCATGCTTATGGAAGGGACAGGAAGTTCTTTGAGTCATGACTGTTTGAGAATTGATACAATGGGATGCTAAGTACCTATAAAGGTGGGACAACTTGTAAACTACTTAAACCTAAAAGGTGAAAACTTATTCAGAGGTTTTTTCTTGATTTAATTTGTCGACACAGCAGCATTTTTTCTGACTTACTAAAGAGATTACTCTACTCAGCTGTGAATTCAAAATGGGTGGTCCTTTAGAAACATCTACAGTGATTGGTAGATGTAAGGACTTAGGGGAGGTGACAGAGAAGATTTTGCCCTTAAAAATAAGAGCTCAGGGAAGAGCTGAAAAGTCATTCTGAAACATTCAGATTGGAGAGACTCACTCTGAGGAGACTGATTCTGAAACATTCAGATGGAGGAGGGAGCTGGTGAAAGCAGCTGAGATGCTGCTGGCCTGGTGTCATTAGAAATCCTTACTTAGACAGATTTTATGGTGAGTTATAAAAAACTGACTGATTTCTCTTTTAAGACTCAGGTCTAGGCCATGTTGGCTTGAGGCCCTTCATACTTATTCTTTTCTTACTCTCTCTCTCTCTTTCTTTGATTACTCATTGTATTGTTAATTAAAATCTCTATAAAACCCAATTGACTTGGGTATTTGAATAATTGGGAATATTTCCTTGGCAACCACCTTATATTTGATTTTAAAACCCAAGACACTGTAGTGAAACATATTTCTGCGGTAAAAATTTACTCACCCTCTCTTATATCTATCACAATTTATATCTTCCACTATTTTAATCACTACAGTTTAAGACCACAACCATTTTAAATCTCACATAACTATGAGCAAAATATTTTTTGTGATAATATTATAAATATTTCTGTATATTTTACAGGATTTGCATAATAGCATGTTTCATTTTGATTAAAAGCTACCAAAGGAGTTTTGATCATGACATAAGTGTCTAAACAATACTTTCCAGAAAATACTAAATTTGTGCAATTTAATTTTGTGCACAATTAAATCCCCCTTTTAAAACATGCACTGTTTAAAATGTGATATCTTATAGATTTTCATATTTAAGTCCTTGTTCTTTCATCAAAAAAATAAGTTAACATTTATATATTATAATTTAAGACCTGCAAAACATTTTTACATTTATTTTCTCATTGGAACCTCATAACAACTCTGTAAAGTAATATGCTCATTTTACAGATAAGGAAATTGAGGCAGTGCCCAGAGTCACACAGCTAGTAAGTGTCTGAGGTTAGATTTGAACTCAGTTCTTTCTAATGTTTGCTCAGAGCTCTAACCACTGTCACATCTAACCACCTCCAATTTACTCACTTTTAAAGTGTGGGAATTGAACTAAATGATCTCTAATGTCCCTTCCACTTCTAAATGTAGGCATAGTCTAGGAGCCTTTGAGCCTCCTAAGTAATCTCTGAGATAAGTACTATGATTATTCCCTTTGTACAGATGAGTAAGATGAGGCTTTTGAGAGCTAATTACCTAAGTAGCCTCATTAACATGGGCATAATTCTACATTTGTGCACAGTAGGGAATAAAACAGTCTGCTGATACATGTAAAGATCTCCTATTGATTTAAAAAAATTCATCCTGACAAAATATAAAGTAGATATTTAAAATGTGCATGGTGCATGAAATTACCTCACATTACTGGTAAATGCATGCCTTGTAGCAATTATGTCACTTATGCTTACACTAATTAAGTGTTGATGTGTGAGCACTAAGTTGCAATGATGTTGTTAACTAATGTACATAAATATTCCCTTTAAACTGTAATTGCACTTTGCCACGATATAAAAGAAGGCAAGCTTAATTTAGGAATTATGTAGTTCCTCGAGAAAATGTTCTTCCCAGTCTTGGAATGGCAGAAAATACACTTCTGAGAGCCCCCTGCTTCAGATAAAAGGAGGAGAAAGGGAATGTGAGATCTTATCCTTTAGAAATCTGCCAGGAGCATTTACATCTTTCCCCTTGACACAGACAGTGGGCATGTTCGGGGCCTCTTAAGTATAACCCGTAAGATTGCATTTCCCCTCCCTGAAGGATGCAATGTGACTTAATCCATAGCCTGGGCCCCGTAGACATTAACTGCCTTGCATTTCTGTCACAAGAACAGAGCTGATCTCAGGAAAATTTGTGGTGCTCTGCCCACTTGCTGCACTCAAGATTTATGATGGCCTAAAGTTAATGTGATTTTATTTTTAACAGCCAAACTCCAATCCCTGTTTGCTCCCCTGGAACTTAGACTTAGGAAGGAAGGGAAGGATATGTGTCATCCGGAATTGTGTCTGCAGCCACGGCTAATCCTGAGCTGGGAGGCTTCTGTGGCTTCCAGTCAGAGCCCGAAGCTGCTAACTGAGTAGCTGAGTTCTCCGGGGCACGCATTATTCTCATTGTGAGACTGATAATGATGCCCCTCGGAAAATAGGTAGGCTATTTTCTAAAAATATTCCTCCCTCTGCCAAGAACAAAAGAATGACTGGTACCTCTTACAGGGCTAAAATGAAGTTTGTTGACTCACGCTAAGAAGAAAAGAAACAGAACGAGAGAGAGAGAGAGAGAGAGAGAGAGAGAGAGAGACAGACAGACAGACAGACAGACAGACAGACAGACAGACAGACAGACAGAGACAGACAGAGACAGTCAGAGAGACAGAGAGACAGAGACAGAGACAGAGAGACAGAGACAGAGACAGAGACAGAGACAGAGCCAGAGAGAAAGAGCCAGAGAGACAGACAGAGAGACAGAGAGAAAGACAGAGACAGAGAGACAGAGAGAAGAGAGAGATAAAGAGAGACGCACAGAGAGACAGAGACAGAGAGATAGAGAGAGACAGAGAGACAAAGAAACAGAGACAGAGAGAGAAGAGAAAGACAGAGAGAGACAGAGAGACAGAAAGACAGAGAGAGACAGAGACAGAGAAACAAAGAAACAGACAGAGACAGAGAGAGAAGAGACAGAGAGAGACAGAGAGAGAGACAGAAAGACAGAGACAAATACAGAAACAGAGACACAGAGAAACAGAAAGAGGCAGAGATAGAGACAGAGACAGAGAGACAGAGAGAGTCTGTTCATAATTATGAGTGACTACATCTAAGGTTAACAGCAACCTACAGACATGCCTCATTTACACTGGTCCCAGGTAGGAGAAAGGGACCTATTTGTTCAGAAATATTTAGAGCAGCTCTTTTTATGGTGGCAAAGAACTGGAAAATGAAGAGCTGTCCATCCATTTAGAGAATCACTGTACAAGTTGTGGCATATGATTGTAATGGAATCCATAGGAAATGGCAAGACAATCACAATAAAACCTGAAAAGACTTATATGAAGCGAGGCAAAGTGGAGTGAGCAGAACCAGGAGAACACTGTCTGCCATAACAATAGTGTATGATGATCAATTGTGAATGACTTCACAATTATCAACAATGCAGAGATCCAGGACAACTCCAAGGAACTCATTAGGAAAAAGGCCATCCCTCCACTCTGCCAGAGAAGAAACTGATGATGTTTGAATGCAGAATGAAACATACCATTCTTCACCTTATTTCTTCCCTGAACTTTTTTCTCTATTGAAAGGGATACATGTCTTGTTTCACAACATGGCAAACATGGAAATATGTATTATAGGATAACATATGTACAACTTATATCATATTACCTGCTGTCTTGGGGAGGGAGGAGGGATAACAAGGAGGGAGAGGACATGGATTGCAAAATGTCAGAAAACATTGATTACAAATTGTATTGACATGTAACCTACTTGTTCATTAAAAACTAGTTCACTAGTTCCTCCTAAGGCAGAGCAAGAAATTGAGGATGAGGAAGTTGAAGCCCTGTGCTTCAGTTTCTCCATCTGTAATGACAAAATGACCTCTGAAGCCTCTTTCAGTTCTACATCAATGGTCCTATAAGTTACCACCAGGCAGACTTCAAGGACAAATCCAACTTCCGGAAAGTGGAAGTTTGAAATGTTAAATAAAGGCAAATAGACCATTTTCAGGCTGTTCCCCATTGTAATCAACCAATACCAAGAAATTTTGAATATACTACAGGACCACTACAATACTCCCCGTAGGTCAACAACAGGGGGTGGATCAATTTATAGAGGAAATGACCTCCTGAGCAGGTTTTCTGTTCTGTAGTTAAGTGGGGAGAACTTCTGGATTTAGAGTCAGGGGATGAGGGTTTGAAAACTGGGTCTCTAATATGCTACCTGTGTGACTTTCGAAAGCATTTCCCCTTCCTTGACTTTAGTGTATTAATCTTTAAAATGAATGAATTGGACTAGATAATCTCAAAGGTCTTTTTTAGTGCTACAACAATGGTGATTCTATGATTCTTCTTAATAGTTCATAAATTTAATCTAAAATTCTTTATTTCATAGGCCTAAAACTAGCAGATCTCAGATACCATATAGTCCAGTCCTATCATTTGCAGATGGGTTAATGGAAGCTAAGGGAAATTAAGCAACTTATTCAATCACTACGATATAAGCATCACAAGCAATATTTGAACTCATGTTTTCTGATTTACTACTAGGCAGGCTTTCCACTGTCCCACTCTACCTTCTCAACTGACCTCAGACTGAATTCCATTCTGTAGTAAATAATATATTAGCAAGATTTCCCAAAAACAGTTCTGACTTTATTCTAAAAGTAAGAAAGCAGACTTATGCAACTAAACTAAGATGCCTGTGCAGTCTATTGCTACTAAAAGACATAACACAGATGGTTAGTTTTCACACTCCCATCCTATTCAGTTGTAGGTGCAAGTCAAAATGTTGGATTTAAATTGTAAAGCCTCATGTGACAGTCCCTGGTGGCTTTAGGGGTTCTTCTCTCTCAGCCTAATGAGATGGATCAGCAGGTAATGTTTATATTATTGCTACACACAAATAATTGTACATGATGTATAAAATATTAAGTTTTAATATTTTGTGAGGCTATTGAACAGTTGATGCTGAATTTCAGTACCCCAGTGAATTTGTTTGATATAGGTATATCTTTCAATGATTCAGACTGTTGCCCACCTATGCCTGTTCATTTCCTGTGACTTGCAGATGGTCTCCTGTGAATCTCCCATAAGGCATTCCATCAACATGACTCATTTTCCTCCTCTAATTACCTTGTCTTTATTTTGTATATATTTTTATATTTGCATATTGTATTCCATAATAGAATGCAAGTGTTTAAAGGGGAATGAATGTTCCATTTTTTTTTTCTCTTTGTATCCACAGCACTTAGCACAGTGGCTGACATATCAATGAAGCTTAATAAATTCCTGCCAATTAATTGACTGATCCTCATTGGGCGGATTTCAATGGAGCACACAGTATATCTGTCAGTTTGCTGCTACTCTCACTATCTGGCTCATCTATATTTTTTTTTAGGTCATACATTTCTCTGATATCATCCTTTGCTAAACTTCTCTTTTTTTCTAGTTTCTCATCACAGATTGGTCCTATCTACCATGTACTTATCTGTTACCTTTTGGGTAACCTGAATCTTTAGATCTTTGGAGACTTGGTGCCCACCCAGTCTTATAGTATCTCTAATGCTTACTCTCTTAATTGCTTAATAGATCAAAGTAATAATGGTATAAAATGTGAGGTTTTGTTTTAGGGAGATGCTTGATACCAAATATTCAAATTGGAACATTTAACAAGAAGGCCACTAAAAGGCTTGTTGGTATAAAATATCTCAGATTGACTTTTAAATATACTATTCTTTAAAAATCACACTGATAGGTGTCATAGAGGATAAGGAAATGAGTGACTGCCAAACTTTTTTTTCCTCTTTTTATCCCCTTAAGAACTCAAGTAATTTTCTAGGTTCACTCAGAAAGCCAAACTTTAAATTTTTACTTTTATTGTGTGGATGAGAGGATTACAGACTGCATTTCAAGGACTTGTTGAAATAACATCATGCAGAAAGAGGATGGAATTCTGCTGTCAATGGGGGATGGGGGTAGAACCTCTAGCTAAGAAAAGGAGATCAGCAGTTAGAGAGATTGTTCTTCTCTCTTTTGAACTAGAAGAGAGAGGAGCATCTTGTTGAGCTCAACCTGTTGTGCTCCCTCATTTATCTGAAGAAAATCAGATTAGTCATCCATTCCTCAATAGTGGATAGTTCCCCTGTGGGGAACAGTAGAGACTATCAACCCAAGAGGATTTTCAATTGACCTCTTCAATAACTGTACATCCCTCTAGATCAGGAAAATCTAATAGCCTGACTCTATAACTCTTCAGGGACTCAGGTTCCAGACATGAGCCTTCAAACCCTGAGGAGAATTTAGATTAAAATAGTAATTAGGGATTCCTAATTTTTCTCTACCCTAAACCCTACCATTCCTAAATACTCCAAAGAATAAGCAGATCTTATTAATCCAGAAGAAACTGAACATCTTATTCATCTAATGTGCAAAGGGCATCAGGATAATATCTATCAAGGGAAGAAACCAGAAACCAGAGACTGAAGGAGATTTCCTCCTTACCTCTCAGCTCTAGACTTGATCAAATCTCTCCCCTTCCCTTGTATAGTCTTACCTAAGAGAGGAAGTAGTGCTTTCTGTAATCTGTCCCCTCTCTCTCTCTTAGACCTTTCTAACTTTGGTTCCTGACCTCTCTAGTATAATTGCTACCCTATCAAGTATTTAATAGTATTATTATTGTCTGCTCCAATAACATTTGAAGTCTTATTATTTAATGTTGATTCTGTTCTTCTCTGTTAACTTCCAGCTTATCTGTTATTTCTTATGTATTTCTGAAATTTTTGGCTTTTTAAGCTTTACAACTAGTAAATATTTCAATTTTGGGAGTATATTCTACTTTTCCACTTTAATTTTTAATTACATCTTTTGACTTTTTAAGTAACTTTCCATTTCTAGTTATATACTTTCTTTTTCAAAGTGTTATATAACTTTTATGCTTTTGTATCTTTGTATTTTTTCTTAGTTCTTCCTCCAAATACTGGACCATACATTGTTCATTGTTCAATGACCCCGAACTCTGTTCCACTAAAATTGTGGCAAATTGGAGAGTCCTAGATTTGGAGTCAAATAACCTGGAATCCAATTCCAAATCTTTTATTACTCTATGACCCTCTTTAAATCTTCCATGGGCCTTACTTCCCCCATTTTAAAAATAAAGGCTGTATTAGGTGATGCCCAAGTTTTCTTCCAGGTATAAAGTATGGTCCTATGACTATTGCTGTTCTTTTATTTAGTTAGATTTTAATAGACCTAAAGATCCAAGCCAATCTAGCAAGCATTTATTAAAGTTCTCCCACCTACAAGGCATTAGACCTGACAGTGTGGATATTAAGAGAAAATGAAATTTGGTTCCTGCACTCAGGTAGTTTATTTCTCACCTGACTGGGGAAATCACCAACAAAAATAAACAAAAACAAAGTCAATAATCAATCAAAATTTATATAGTAAATGCCCTCTCTGCACTGGCACTGTTAGGTAATAGGGATATGTGAAAGACAATTTAAACTCCTTTTGTTTATTTTAACTTAATCAAGCAAGATCTTAGAGGCCTTTGCCTTTCACACTTACTTAGTCATTAACACTTAGTTAGTAAGAACCTTTTACTAGAAAAGGAAGTTCATATCCTGGAGCAGTTCTGGGAAGATTGGGAGACAGTGACTGATTCCTGAGATGTGAGGAGGAGAGCTGATGGGTGGAGAAAACTGCATATAAGCAGGAGCCTCTGGGACCCTGGAGTTCTTGTGTTGTCTTTTGCCTCATGGGCATGAGCTCTGGTGAGGTTCATTTGCAGTTTTGGATTTCAGTTTCCTAATTCAGACTTTGGATTCTGGTGAAGATTCAGCTTTCTGCATTAGAGACTCAGGCTGAAGAGGGAGGCTTACTCAGGTGAGACTCTTGCCTCCTTAGCATGAGAGACTGCCCTTTGTGGCTCAGCCTCTTTGGCATCAGTCTTTGGTTTGAAACTCCTGGCTGCAGTCACTCTCGTGGACTGGTGAGATTTGCAATCGTGGTCTGGAGGCACTGGGACTAGACTTAGGGTATTTTTAGCTAGGCAATATTTTCTACCTCCTTCCTATATTTCCTTCTCTTACTATCACTATTTTGCTGTAATAAAGCTACTAACAGTCTTGTGGCTTAATATTTAATTATTATAAATGGCAACCACAATTTAACTCATATTTTGTCAAACCCATTTAATTATCACAGATACAAGCATAAAGATTGAAATAAAACCATAGAAACAAGATGTTATAAAATTGTTTTTTGCCAAAGGGCAAAACAATGTTTAATATTGATTCTAAGATGGAAGATGAGAATTTAAAAAAGAAAAGAGTTGATATTAGGTATTGGTTCCAAGGCAGAAGAGCTGTAAGGGCTAAGCAAGTGGGAATAAGTGACTTGCCCAGGGTCACACATCTAGGACATTTCTGAGGCTAAGTTTAGTACAGAAGCTACACTCTCCAGCTTTCTCTAATGATTCATTCACCTAGCTTCTCCTGGTTTTTATACTTTAAAACTAGTTATAGTAGTGCCCTTCTCTTTCACATAGTTAATAATGGAAGGGAATGATAAAAAATAATACTGAGGAAAGTTAAAGGAATGGAATGTTGCTGTGCTATAAGAATCAACCAATACAATTAATACAGAGAAGCATAGAAATACTTATATAAACTGACTTAAAGTGACATAAGATTAGCAATGAAAACAATGAATATAATGAATATAACAATGTGAAAGGAAAGAACCACCATCACAAAATAAGAATTTTTTAAAAATGAATGCTTGAAAATCATGTATAATCAGTTTAGCTACAAAGAAGATGGGTGCTGCTATACTTTAACCTCATATTTTTCTACCTCAAAATCTGCTTTTGGTTCCTCATTCATGGTGTGCTGTCTAAGCTGGACCTTGGTGTATCATAGTCCTTTCTGTTTTAAATGCATTCATGTTTAAAAATGTTTGCAAAATGACTTGTTTTAATGAACTATCTATTTAAAAGTGGAAAATATGTGAAATGCAATCTGTGTTCCTTATTGTTATAACTTTTACATATTTTGGAACATTTTTATTTTAAAAGTGGGATATAGAGAAAGAGTTTGGGAAAAAAGACTTTGGAATTGGAAGACCCGAGTTCAAATCCTAACTCTGTCATTTACTAGTTTGTAACCTTGGACAAGTCACTTAAGCACTCTAAGCCCCTGTTTCCTCATCTATATAGTTGGGGGTATAGAATAGATAACCTTCAAGGTCCTTTCCAATTCTAGATCAATGATGCAAAACCAATTTTATTGATCATTGTTGTAATTGATCCCCCTTATATTGGTAATCTCAATGAATTATTTCATTGCACACTGCAATCTCTGAAAGAACTGAAGTTGAGAGTTACCCAAAGGGCAATACAGACCAATGTTGGGGGTATGACTAGTCAATACCACATTACATCTAAAGAAATACCGAGGATAATGGCATAAATAATATCATCAAATAAATCTATTTTTATGTAATGAATTAAATGAATGGTTTGACTAAATATGTGAGAATTCTAAAATGATGGTCCCTGATTTAAAGTATTATAGCTCAAGTCAAAATGACTTTTAATAGCTTTTATTTGCAAAGAGGTAGAAAGAGTGAAAGTAGAGAAATACAAAAAGAGGGTAGAGAAGAAGTCTAGCATATCACACTAAATATCACTGTAGTGCTTAGCTCAGATGGGCAGGGCTTATTAACCCTTGACAGGAGGACCAGTGTTCCACCCACGTGACCTCCTCCTCCAAAAGGGGAAAGTCTCTCCAAAGCTAATCTCTCTCTCCAGAAGCCAGGAAAGAAAAGCCAGCTACTCACTCACCCAAGAAACAGTTCAAGAGACAAGGTCCCAAGTTGAAGCTTAGATCAAAATCCCAAATCCCCTCCTGAAGACCACCCCCAAAGAAGACCTGCTAAAGAAGACTTCTGAAGATAACCTCTGAAGACAACCCCCAACCAAGGAAATTCAGGACTTTTTATAGTCATTTCTTGTCCCTTTCCCTTTTCATAGGGGCCAATCACAGCTTCTATATTGCCTAGCACTGCCCAAGGGGCAGTGTCTGTGGGATCCACTTCTCATCCTCTGAAGGTGTCAACTCTTATCATAGGTTTCTGAAGGTGTGAACTTTTATCAAAGGATTCACAAGTTTCTGATTAAAAGGCTGGAGCTCTCCAAGTAAGTAACTTTTGATTTTTTTTTTACTTAGCAACAAACTGATAACTCAAAGTAGACAAAGAGAATAAGGAATTCCCTTTCACTATTAAAAATGATGAGCTATTCATGATATGAGTGAAGGTCAAGAGGAAGCCTGCAATAGTAGTTTCTTTGAAATGTCAAGAAAAGTTGAAAAAGGCCCACAGCACCTTGGGACAGTCTTCCATGACAAAGTTGGAGGAGACCACAAACAAGAATCACACAGGATGGACATCACTGAAGGGAAAACTCATATTGACAAGATCCAAAATTCATTTAAGTATTACAATTTAAGATAAAGGGATGACATTCTAATATTGAAGCTGCTGTTTTAATTTTCACACTTTCCTAGCATATTAAGGCTCTTAAGCACATTTAAATGTCTAATTTGTTCTTTTTAATGACCTTTTAGGGCAAGTAATAGAAGTACTATCATATGTATTTTACAGTGGAGGAAAGTCAAGTTAAGGGATATTCAGTGACTTAACATTAGAGTTAGAAGCTACACAAGCCCTAAAAGTCCATCTAGTACAACCACATTTTCTGATAATTTATCTGGGATTCTCAGAAGATGAGTTATTTGTCTAAGTTCACATAGGTTATAAGAGTGCTTGGATTTAAATTCAAATCTCTCTTCTACAGCTCTACTAAGAAGATGTTTTGTCTATAACAACACATATGTATGGTCAAGTTTCTCAGATTTTAAGAGGATATATACCAGAGTCTAATTACTAATATATGCTTTATATCTTTTTGGTTAATTTCTAGATGTCATGGCACTGATGATCCTAGAGTTCCTCTCCAGGAAGGAAATATTTGATAGTAAAAGAAAGTAATGTATATAAAACACTTTGGAAATCTGAAAGTGCTATATAATTGAAAGCAACTATTATTAGTAATATTCTAATTATGACTATTAGTAATACTATCTCTCTCCTCTATCCACTAAGGACAGGTAGGTAGTACAATGAATAGAGCACCAGACCTGGAGTCAGGAAGACTGACCTTCCTGAATTCAAATCCAGCCTCAGATACTTTCTAGCTGTGTGTTCCTGGACAACTCATTCAACCATACTTAACTCAGTTTCTTCATCTATAAAATGAGCTTGAGAAGGAAATGGCAAACTACACTAGAATCTTTGTCATGAAAACTCCAAAAGAGGTCACAAAGAGTTGGACACAACTAAGCAACAACCTCTTTCTGCCTCGCATATGCAGTTCAGCAGAGATTGGTGCTTTAGTTCTGCTGAATTGCTGGTGGAATGACTTTATATGAGGACTTTATTCTTAGCAAGAGATCTTACCACTTTAATGGCACTCTTGAGCTAACCTGCTATATTTATAAACCCTGGAATACAAGTGATCTTTCATTCACTAAGTTAAAAAAAAAAACATTTGAAAGTCTTTTGCAGGATGTTAGAAGATTATATTATCCCAAGTACACATTTTTCTCATTTCTCTTAAAGCAATCTTTCTTACAAATGCAGTGATTTTTATATACTTACCCCCCTATACAGAGTGAAATCTGAGGCAAAACTTTATTTCTGTTTTCCTATCTCTGACATGACTAATTCAGTTTAACAAGCATTTATTTAGCACATGAAGATTGGACTCTGCTAGGTCCAGAGAATACAGAATAAAAAATAGAAACACATAATCTTCCTTGTCTTCATCCCTCTTTCAATGATTTGATTTTTATTTAAGTATTTTTTTCATGGTTACATGATTCATGGACTTCCTCAAACCTGGATATTATTTACTATGACCAGGTAGGATTTCTACAAGGAATGCCAGGATGGTTTAATATTAGGAAAACCATACACATAATTGACCATATCAGTAATTGAACCAAGAGAATTCACATAATTATCTCAATAGATGCAGAAAAAACCTTTCATGAAATACAACACCCATTCCTGTTGAAAACACTAGAAAGTATAGGAATAAAAGGGCCATTCCTCAAAATAATAAAGAGCATATATTTAAAATAAAAATCATCAGCAACTTTGAGGTGGAAAAAATTGGAAAACGAGGGGATGCCCTTCAATTGGGGAATGGCTGAAGAAATTGTGGTATCTGTTGGTGATGTAATACTATTATGCTGAAAGGAATGATGAACTGGAGAATTTTTATGTGAACTGGAAAGACCATCAGGAATTGATGTAGAGTGAAAGGAGTAGAACCAGGAGAACATTGTACACAGAAACTGATATTCAATAATCCAGGACAATTCTGAGGGACTCATGAGAAAGAACACTATACACATCCAGAGAAAGAAATATAGAAATAGAAGCACAGAAGAAAAACAACTGCTTGATCACATGGGTTGATGGGGATATAATTGGGGATGTAGACCCTAAGTGATCACTCTAATACAAATATTAATATGGAAAGTGAAATTGCCCATTGAATATGGGGTGGATGGGGAGGGAAAGAACATGAATCATGTAACCATGGAAAAATATCCTAAATTTATTAATTAAATAAATTTTTTCTATTAAAAATTTTAAAATAAAAATAATAAAAAATAAAAAAATAAAAATAAAATCATCAGCAAGTATCATCTGCCATGGGGACAGAAGCCTTCCCAGTAAAATTAGGAGTGAAGCAAGGATGCCCATTAACACTACTATTATTTAATATTGTATTAGAAATACTAGCTGTAGCAATTAGAGAAGAAAAAGAAATTAAAGCAATTAAAGTAGCCAATGAGGAAGCTAAGCTCTTTGCAGATAATATGATGGTATGCTTAAAGAATACTAGAAAATCAACTAAAAGACTAGTGGAAATAATTAAGTACTTTAGCAAAGTTGCAGGGTACAAGATAAACCCACATAAATCATCAGCATTTCTATATATTTCCAACACATCCCAGCAGTCGGAGAAACTCCACTTAAAAACTCTCTAGACAATATAAAAGATTTAGGAATCTAGCTTCCAAAACAAACACAGGAATTATGTGAATATAACTACAAAACACTTTTCATATAATTAAAACTCAATCTAAATAATTGGAAAAACAATTGCTCATGGATAGGATGAGCTAATATAATAAAAATGACAATCTTATCCAAATTAATTTATTCAGTGTCATACCTATCAAACTACCAAAAAACTTTTTTATAGAATTAGAAAAAATGATAACAAAGTTCTTCTCGAAGAACGAAGGACCAACAATATCAAGGGAAATAATGGAAAAAAATGTTAAGGATAGGAGCCTAGAGGTACCAGATCTTAAACTGTACTATAAACAGTGGTTCTCAAAACAATATTGTAGACTTCCGGGTAAGCGTGGTGACAGTCTAAAAGCAAGTCACTAACCCTCCCCAGCACATACTGAGAAGGACTACCCCCAAAAGACCTTAAGAACCATTTTCAGAGGAGCAGCGGAGCTGTACAGTGGGGCACAGTATTGAAGGTGAGTGGGATTGGGGCTTTTCCAGTCTATAAGAGGGTGAAGGGGCTTCCACCCAAACATGAGCCAATCTACCCTCCCCTATCCCTACCTACAGAGACAGAGCCAGCACATGCCAAGACGAACCAGCAAGGGGCATCCCTGAAGTGAGCAAGGGACACCTCTGGGTCCTTGTGAGTGGACAAGGACTGTAGGGGACCCATCCCTGAAAGCAGCTTGGTGGGAAACCCCAGCATGTGAGGGATTGCATACCTTAGGTGCCTGGAGCCAGCATGCCCGCAAGAACCAGGGAATGAGTGAGGAGTGCTTCTGGAGTGAGCAAAGGACACTTCTGGGTCCTTGGGAGCCAACGGGGACTGCCAGAGAACCACCCTTGGGGGCAGCTGGACTGGAAAACCAGGTGGCCAGGAGAGCACAGAACCTGGGTAGCACTGAGAAGAGCAGCAAAAGACTGTGGAGATTCAAGAGCTTCCCTTAGGCAAAATCCTTGCTCCTTAACTCCATACACAGAGAAGCTACACAGCTGACTCAGATTTCTGACTAAAGAGGAAAGGGAAAGCACCCAGGAAAAATGACTAATTGTCCACAGGAACCCCAAATTTCTTCCAAAAAAAATTTTTAAAAGGCAATGACCCTCAAGAATTTTTACAGAGGAAAAACTCAGGCTACAGAGAAAACACTGGATGAAATTCAAACAAAGGCAAAAACAAAAAAAAATGGAAACTGTCCACAAGCCCTGGAAAAGTCTCAAATGGAGGTTATCATCAAAAATATGGAAGACTTCTGGAATGAAAAATGGGAAATGCTTTAAAAAAATGAAGAAATCAAAGCTGAATACCAAAAGATTAAATCAGAAAACCAGGTCTTAAGGACCAGAATTGAGCAACTAGAAACCAGAATAATACCATATTTGTCTACAAGAAACACACATGAGGCGAGTACATACTCACAAGGTCAGAATTAAAGGGTGGAGCAAGACCTATTGTGCCTCAACTGACAGAAAGAAGGCAGACGTTGCAATCATGATACCTGACAAAGCCAATGTAAAAATAGACCTCATTAAAAGGGATAGGGAAGGTATATACATCCTGATAAAAGGGAGTATAGATGATGAGGAAATATCACTAATTAACATGTATGCACAAAATGGCATAGCACCCAGATTTCTAATGGAGAAACTAGTAGAATTGAAGGAGGAAATAGATAGTAAAACTATACAAGTGGGAGACCTGAACCTACCACTATCAAATTTAGATAAATCAAATCAAAAAGTAAATAAGAAAGAGGTAAAAGAGGTGAATGAAATTTTAGAAAAATTAGAGTTAGTAGATATATGGAGAAAAATAAATAGGTACAAAAAGGATTTCTTTTCAGAAGTACATGGCACATTCACAAATATTGACCATATACTAGGTCATAAAAACATGGCATACAACTGCAGAAAAGCAGAAATAATAATTTCAACCTTTTCAGATCATAAGGGAATAAAAATAATGATAAGTAAGGGTACATGGAGAGCCAAATCAAAAATTAATTGGAAATTAATAATATGATACTCCAAAATTGACTAGTCAGAGAACAAATCATAGAAACAATTGATAATTTCACTGAAGAAAATGACAATGATGAGACATCCTTTCAAACTCTATGGGATGCAGCCAAAGCAGTACTCTGGGGAAAATTTATATCCTTGAGTTCATATATTAACAAATTAGGGAGGGCAGAGGTCAATGAATTGGACATGCAAATCAAAAAACTTGAAAGCAAACAAATTAAAAAACCCCAGAAAAAAACCAAATTAGAGATTCTAAAAATTAAGGGAGAAAGTAATAAAATTGAAAGTGATAGAACTACTGAACTAATAAATAAGACTAGAAGCTGGTATTTTGAAAAAAAAACAAACAAACAAAATAGACAAAATATTGGTCAATATAATGAAAAACAGGAAAGAAGAAAATCAAATTAACAGTATCACGGATGGAAAGGTAGAATTCATTTCCAATGAAGAGGAAATTAAGGCAATCATTAAAAACTATTTTACCCAAGTATATGGCAATAAATATGCCAATCTAGGTGATATGGATGAATATTTACAAAAATATAAATTGCCTAGATTAACAGAAGAAGAAATAGAATTCTTAAATAATACCATATCAGAACAAGAAATTGTACAGACCATGAAAGAACTCCCCAAGAAAAAATCCCCAGGGAGGGCCTGATGGATTCACAAGTCACTTCGATCAAACATTCAAAGAACAGTTAATCCCAATACTATACAAACTATTTGACATAAGCAAAGTGGGAGTTCTACCAAATTCCTTTTATGACACAAATATGGTACTGATCCCAAAGCTAAGCAGGCCAAAAATGGAGAAAGAAAACTACAGATCAATCGCCTTAATGAACATAGATGCAAAAATCTTAAACAGGATTCTAGCCAAAAGACTACAGCAAGTCATCATGAGGGTTATTCACTATGATCAGGTAGGATTTATACCAGGAATGCAAGGATGGTTCAATATCAGGAAAACCATTTACATAATTGACCATCTCAACAAGCAAATCAAAAAAATCACATGATTATCTCAAAAGATGCAGAAAAAGGCTTTGACAAAATACAACACTCATTCCTATTGAAAACACTAGAAAGTATAGGCATAGAAGGGATCTTTCCTAAAAATAATAAACAGTATCTATCTAAAACCATCAGCAAACATCATCTGCAATGGGGATAAACTGGATGCATTCCCAATAAGACCAGGAGGGAAACATGGATGCCCATTATCACCTCTATTATTTAACATTGTACTAGAAACACTAGCAGTAGTAATTAGAGAAGAAAAAGAAATTGAGGGTATTAAAATTGGCATGAGGAGACCAAGCTATCACTCTTTGTGGATGACATGATGGTCTACTTAAAGAATCCTAGAGAATCAACTAAAAAGCTGGTGGAAATAATCAACAACTTTAGCAAAGTTACAGGATACAAAATACACCCACATAAGTCATCAGCATTTCTATATATCTCCAACACATCTCAGCAGCAGGAATTAGAAAGAGAAATTCCATTCAAAATCACCTTAGACAATATAAAATACTTAGGAATCTCTCTGCCGAGACAAACACAGGAACTATACGAACACAATTACAAAACACTTTCCACACAACTAAAACTAGATTTGAGCAATTGGAAAAACATTAACTGTTCATGGGTAGGATGAGCTAATATAATAAAAATGACCATCCTACCCAAACTTATCTATCTATTTAGTGCCATTGTACTTCCAAAAAACTTTTCTACTGAATTAGAAAAAACCATAACAAAGTTCATTTGGAAAAACAAAAGATCAAGGATATCCAGGGAAATAATGAAAAAAAAAATGCAAAGGAAGGTGGCCTTTCAGTCCCTGATCTCAAACTATATTATAAAGCAGTGGTCATCAAGACAATTTGTTACTGGCTAAGAGACAGAAAGGAGGCTCAGTGGAATAGACTTGGGGTAAGTGACCTCAGCAAGACAGTTCATGACAAACCCAAAGACCTAGGATTTGGGGACAAAAATACACTATTTGATAAAAAAACTGCTGGGAAAATTGGAAGACAGTATGGGAGAGATTAGGTTTTGATCAACACCTCACACCCTATACCAAGATAAACTCAGAATGGGTGAACAACTTGAATGTGAAGAAGGAAACAATAAGTAAATTATGTGAACACAGAATAGTATACATGTCAGACCTTTGGGAAGGGAAAGACTTTAAAACAATATTGTACTGGCTAAGAGACAGAAGGGTAGACCAATGGAATGTACTAGGGGTAAATGACCTCAGGAAGCTAGTGTTCAATAAACCCAAAGATCCCTTGCTTTAGGGGCAAGAATTCACTATTTGACAAAAACTACTGGGAAAATTGGAAAACAGTATGGGAAAAATCAGGTTTAGATCAACATCTTATACACTATAACAAGATAAATTTCAAATGAGTAAATGACTTAAATATAAAGAGTGAAGTCATAAATAAATTCAGATCTATGAGAAAGGAGGGAATTTAAAACCAAGCAAGAGATAGAAAACATTGCAAAATGTAAAATGAATGATTTTGATTATAACAAATTAAAAAGAGTTTGTACAAACAAAACCAATGCAAACAAAATTAGAAGGAAAGTAACAAACAGGGAGAACATTTTTATAACAAAACTCTCTGAAAAAAGTTTAATTTCCCAAATATATAAGGAACTAAATCTAACTTACAAATATCAAGCAAATCAACAAATGGTCAAGAAACATGAATAGGCAGTTTTCACATGAAAAAATAAAAACTATCAATAAGCACATGATTTGAGAAAGGCAAATTAAAAAGTGATAAATGTTGGAAGGGATGTGGCAAAATTGGGACATTAATACATTGCTGGTGGAGTTGTGAGTTGATCCAACCATTATAGAAGGCAATTTCGAACTATGCACAAAGGGCTTTTAAAAAATGCCTTCCCTTTGATCCAAATATAGCATTATAAGGTTTGTACCCCAGAATGATAATTTAAAAGGGTTGTAAAAATATCCATAGTCACACTCTTTGTAGTGGCAAAAAATTGGAAAATGAGGGGATGCCCTTCGATTTGACAATGGCTGAACAAATTGTGGTATCTGATGGTGATGGAATACTATTATGCTGAAAGGAATGATGAACTGGAGGATTTCTATGTGAACTGGAATGGCCTCCAGGAATTGATGCAGAGCAAAAGGAGCAGAACAAGAACATTTTATGCATACTGATATATTATGGTACAATTAAATGTAATAGACTTTTCTACTAGCAGCAATGCAATGACCCGGGACAATCCAGAGGAACTTGTGAAAAAAAAAATGCTATCCACATCCAGAGAAAGAACTGCGGAACCAGAAATGATTAGAAAAATACATGATCAATCATGTAGTGAGATAGGGATGTCATTAGGGTTTTGATGTTAAAGGATCACTCTACTGCAAATATTAATAACATGGAAATAGATTTTGAACAATGATACATCTATAACCCAGTAGAATTGTTTGTCAGCTACAGGAGGCAGGAAGGGAGTGGGGTGGGGGGAAATCACTACTCATGTAACCATGGAAAAGTATTCTAAATAAAAAATACCCATATCCAATATCCATATAAACAAGTGAAAAATCAAATGTTTTTCTTCTGCATTTCTATTCCCACAGTTCTTTCTTTTGATGTGGATAGCATTCCTTCTCATATGTCCCTCAGGAATTGTCCTGGACCATTGTATTGCTATCAGTAGCAAAGTAAGTTATATATGATCCCCCCACAATGTTTAAGTCACTGTGTATAATGTTTTCCTGGTTCTGCTCATTTCACTCTGCATCAGTTCGTGGAACTGTATAGAAATCGTATGGAATTCCATCACCACCATATACTACATTTTTTTCAGCCATTTCCCAACAGATGGACACCCCCTCATTTTCCAATTTTTTGCTATCACAAAGAGCACAACTATGTCATTCAATGATTTTAATCTTCTAGATATCTACCCCCTCTCTTAACTCCACGAGAAATGGTATCAAATAGTGTTAATCCCTGTTTTATAATGATAGTTTAGGACCACTCACTTATTAGATGGCCATGTGTATTTTTGTTCTCAGAGCAGGCTTTCAGTCTGTAACAAGTACTGTTTCCTTCATGAATATGAAACTTCTATAATTAACCTTAATATTATCTTTTCTTATCAAAAAGACAAAATAGCCACATACTGGGCTCTCCAACACCTGTGCTACAGGGTAGGGATTAGAGGCAACATGATAGAGAGTGTCTTGGTTTCAGAGCTAGAGAACTGGGTTTAAATTCTAGATTTTATGCTTAGTGGCTATGTTACCATGGATAAGTCGCTCTGTTCTCTGCTACTCTGTTTCCTCATCTTTAAAAGGAAAGACTAGGAGTAGATGACCTCTAAGGTACATTTCAACTCTAAATCTCCTTGAGCCCTTCTTTGGTCCTACAGTCTGTGACCATTCTAACACATGTCTACTTCCCATAATTGAACTCTGAAATATAATGTGGTGATAGAGTTTGCTGGCAAGAGGTAGGGAGGGCAAAGAAATTGATCACTATTCTCTTGACCATAGATTTCTCTTCAAGTCAGCTGATGAAATCATAGAAGAATCAAGTGAGAAAGACAATGAGATACAAAAGTGCAAAGTGAAGTACAAAGAAATGTTTATATTCTGATACTTGTTAATAAGGTGTGAACTTTCCAGATCAAAATTTATGGAATTAGAAAGCAGCTAACCTTTGGCTAGGCAGGAATCAAAGTTCTGGTTGCCTTTTAAGTGGGAAGACAAATTCTCTAAGGGCTCGTCAGAGGGAAGAGATAGACTGAAAATCTGATTCTGGCAGAGATAAAGGGAATTGAGTATGTAGAGGAAGGGAACTGGAAGTTCAACTGAGCAGCCTGCCCATCAGAGAAGCTGTACCATAGGGGAACAGCATGATCATAGCACAAGGAAGAAAAGGTCATCAAGACCTTGAAGATCCAAAGGATCGAGTTGCCTATGTTTGTTCCTATGAATATGTTCCTATGAATATGTTTCCTATATTTGAACTTTTATGTATATGCCCAGGCTTCCCTCCACCTTATATTGTTTGAAATTGTGGGAGAGTGTATTCCAGGTTTAAGAGGAAATGCTTTGTTGTTATTGCTATATTTTGTTATCCCAGTTAATGCCTTTTCTTTGAGGTCACTATATCAACTCACTGACTATTAAAGATAAATAAACTGATGGGGGCTCATGAGTTAGTTTTACATATGTCAACTTCACAAAGTGCCATTATCCCTGAGGGAGTTGCTCCCCCAGGAGTCCTAAAATATGAAAATGAGTGGCAAGATATTTGTTGTTGTCATTGAAAGGGGAATCCCAGAGAGGTACTTTTTTAGTATTTTGACTCAAGTAGTAAAGAAGAAATGGAATTGAGCTACAAAGTGTGATTTTTGTGTCTGTTTTGTAGATTAAATGTACTGAGTTTGCCTCCCTTGGAGTATTTGAAGACTGATCAAGTTATATAGGCTTAAAGTATGTATAATTAGGCCTTTCTCCATATGCCAAAAAGAAGCAATCATGACTGAATTTTTAACTAAGTTCATTGCAGAGGGTACACAAAGGAGGTAAAGGGCATTGGGTTTTTCCCTCTCCTCTTTGCTGCCAGAGAGCATCAACATGTTTTCTACCATGACATCATTTATATATTATACAATTTCTGAAGAAACTCAATCAGCTACCATGGTGACCTAAACTATTGATCTGATGACTAATGTTGCCAAAGATTTTGTAAATGCAGTCCTATATTAAAATGACAAATTTGATTTGACCAAACTTCAGAAATCAGAAAATGAAAAGTAAATATCTTACAAAAAAAAACGGGAAAGTAATTTTTTTTTTAATCAAGAGCCTTGGAATTTAATACTAACTCTACAATAGACTATGTCTAAGGTCTAAGATGACCTTAGAGAAGTCATCTATCCCATCTAGCGCTGAAAAAAAAATGAATGGATTGTGGACAGCAATATATTGCAATGTAAAGAGCACAAGAAATGGAAGTAAAAAAAAAATAAGATTCAGTTTACTACCCATGGGACTTTAGGCAAAGTCACTAAATCCCTCTGGCCACAAATTTTTTCAGTTGTAAAATGAATGGAGGGTTTTACTAAAACTGCTACTTTAGGAGCTGTCTGATGATGGGGAAGCCATTCTCATTTTTTAAAAATTATTCTACTTCACATTTGGTGATCAGTATAGGACTTGCATTTATGGAAATAATAACTATTAGTCACTAAAATTCATTTTCATTCTCAAGTGATCATAAATGATTTCCACTGAGATAATACTTTAATGAGGATGGTTTTTAGTTTTTATTTTGTGAGGCAAATTGTCCGAGTAGAGGATAGACACAGTTGAGATTTAAATTCTATTGTAGGAGTCTGAAAAATATAGCCATTTTTGTGAATGTGAAGCAAAAGCCATGCCAGCTAAACTCAAATAACAATGAATGATATCTGAAGTCTGATTTCTGTCTTTAATCTCTGAAGCCTAGAAACTATAGCAATAGTGTGGTAGAAAAAGGGATGTGTTGGTAAATATTTAACCCACCAGTTTTCCCATGATGGGGAAAGCATGAATGACATGTTTTAAGTTTAATCTACCATATTAACATTGTCACTTTTTTCTTAAGTCTAGATGATCAATATAACAAATCAAGTCTTGATGTGAAGTATGATTTTCTAAGTATAAATATTTACACTGAAAAGTTAATAATTGGCTCTCATGAGCCATTTTGAGTTGATTTCAGCAGAATCCTGTAGATAACAGATAGCCCAGAGTCTGAGTCTCAGCTTTGTGACTACTTAGCTATGGGACCCTGCCTACATTATTTCATTTTTCCATTCCTGCTTTTCCTTATGTGTAAAATGAGAGGGCTGTGTGAAATTATATCCAAAATCTTTCTTAACTCTAGAGTTCTATGAATTATCATTCTATCTAATATGAACCTTTAATTCATGTTGATTTCCTATTCCATTTGTTGCTTCCCCTCTCCCAACTGTCAGGCATCTATATGGTACCTCATTCTCCAGAGGATTTTATTTGGCATAGTTGACATTGATAAGGCATTAATAAATAAGGGTTTGTATCATGCCTCTCCCAGGAATGGTTTTCTTTTAATAGGAGATCCTTGTGGCAAAAAGTCCTTAGGAAAGAAAAGAATAAATCCTCAATTTTGGAATTTCAGGCTTATGGCATTCCATTGAAGGCCATATTTATTATTATTATTATTATGGGGCCTCTTTCTCTCCTGGGGAGTATGTGCAGCCTCCATTCTGTACTAGTCAATCACAGGAAGCTCTCCAGCTATGTATGAGTCATCCACTGATGGTCTGAGAATTGGCTGTGAAGCTGGAAGAGGTGATCATATACTTAGTGAGAACTGAAGAAGGGTCAACAGCCCCTACATTTTTACTAGTCAGACAGTCAATAGGCATTTATTAAAAGCCTACCATGTTCCAGGCTCTAGAGATACAAAAAGAGACAAGAGATAACCCCTCAGTGAGTTCACAATCTAAGAAGATGAGAACAAGCCTAAAAATTTACTAGCTATATATAAGATAAATAGAAAATGATCAAAATGGAAGGTACTAGAATTGAGGGGTTGAGGGAGACTTTCTATAAAAGATGGGATTTTAGTTGGAACTTGAAGGAAGCCAAGGAAGTAAGGGAAGCCAGGAGGCAGAGTTAAGAAGTAGAGCAGAGAAAATATTTGGAGCCAAAAGGTGGAGTTTCTTGTTTTGGGAACAGCAAGGAAGCCAGTGTCACTGTATTGAAAAGTATCTGAGAGTATAAGATATTAAGAAGACTGGAAAGGTAGGGAGAAGGTTGAATTGATAGAAGGCTTGAACCACCAAAGAATTTTACATCTGATCCTGGAAGTCATAGCACACTGAAGTTTATTGAGTGTGTGGGGCAGTATGGATAATTGGACCTATGCTTTAGGAAAATCACTTGAATGACCAAATGGAGAATAGACTGGAGTGGGGAGAAAGCTGAGCAAGGAGAGACTTGGAGAAGGGAGTCCCCAACAGTGGGTGATTACAATAGTTCAAACAAGAAGTAATGAGGACCTATACCCATGATGGCAAACCTATGGCTCATGTGCCAAAGATGGCATGCAGAGACCTCTCCAGAGGTACATGTGCCATTGTTCACCAGAGTTAGTTACTAGACAGGTAGAGGGACTCAGGCAGAGCTGCTTCTTCCCCTTCTTCACATGCACCTCTCATTACTTGCCCCTCTGCCCAGCATCCCAATGGAAGCATTTACTCCCTCTTCTGAGTGCAGAGCTCAGGCTACTCTCCTCCCCTATCTGGGGTAAGAAGGTGGGGGGCATTAAGTTTCAGGATGGGCAAGGCACAGTCTCTAAAGGGTTTGCCAATACTTACCTCTATATACCATGTGATGGCAGCATTGGAGGACATAAAGGGGTATATTAGGGAGATATTACAAGGGAGAAATTGCCAAGTCTTGGCAATTGATTGGGGCATTTGGAAGGGAAGTTTTTGGGGAAAGAAAATGTATCCAGTTTTGGACATACTGAGTTTAAGATTTTTACTAGATATCCAGTTCAAGATATCTGAAAGACAGTTGAAGATGTGAGATTAGAAGTCAGCAGAGAGGTTAGGACTGGATAAGTAGATTCTAGAGTCATCAGCATAAAAATAAGAATTAAATCCTGGGAGCTGATGAGATCACCATTTGAAGTATAGAGGGAGAAGAGAACAGAATAGGGTCCAGAACAGAACCCTATGGGAAACATATGGTTACACTGTGATGCCTGGCTTCCTTTGCTCCTCTTTTGTATTTCCCTCCTTACTATGAATCTCATAAGATTTTGAAGGTCTTAGAGCTCTGTCATTCCTACAGCATTATCTCCCACCAAGGAGGCATTGGGGGTGACATGCTCCCTCCACCTTCCTAACATCAGGAGGTATCTATAAAGGGAAAGTACTTTCATCAAATTGACTATCACCAGAAAGAAGTCCCTAAAAGGAAGATCAAGGTTGTCTGAGATTGGACAATGTCCTATACAGGTGAAATGTGAAATGACTAATTGGCAGAAATAACACACTATGTTATATCCTTATAAGATATTTCTAACAGCCTACCATCTGATTTCAATAGGAGTTCTAAGAAATCTACTGAATTCTATTCTAATCATTCTGTAATGCACACTATGATTCTTTTTTAAGGGGAAAAACCCAACTTCCCAACCTGTTTCGTGATGGTTCATTGGGTACCTTTTAAAACTTCACCCCTTTCTGGGAAACCTCTTAGATTTTGAGCATTATTATAATTACATAATTAGTAACTTTACCCAGGAAGTTGGAGTGGGAGTGATGAGCCAATGGGAATGAGAATTCATAGTTGATTTCCCATCCTGGGGAGGGGGGTCACACTCCAGGGCAAACTGCAATGTCTAACTATGGGCCAGGAGCCAATGAGGGTCACCAGCCCTGGGGCCTCAGCAGAACAGTTGTCTCTAGATAATACATTAGATTATTGGTTTTGTTTTATTTATTTGTAATTGGAGAGGGAGTGAAATGATCTTTCCCGGCCCCTCTCTACGGCCACTTCTGCCTGGTGATAAAGGATACTTAAGCACAGACAGAAAGTATTAAGGGAGTTGGTGTAACCTTTCCCTCTGGAGAGCTTTAAAACAGAGCAGTGAAATCTGTCTTGGTTAGTTCAGGTGCAGTCTTGCTTTGAGAAAGAGGGCTGGGGAAGATGACCTCCTGAGGCACTTTCCTGCACCATGATTCTATAATTATCTCAGGCTCCAAATCACTTTGTGGAGAGTAGCAAATAATTCACTGTAATGAAACATTCCAAACTTGGAAAAGAAATTACAGAATTTTAATGAAGTATTGCAATAAAGGGTACACCCCCTAAGAATAAAGAGCCAAATGTATTGGTTGACTAGTCGTGCAAGGCAAAGTTAAATACACTTTGATTCATTCTGCAGGAGTAGCCAAAGGGCTTCAGGATTTCTAACTATAAACTCAAATAATAATAGATGTTCAGCACAGGACAATAGAAAGGGTATTGGACTTGAGGTCACGAGATGATTGGGTTGGGGCTATTAGGTGGTTCAGTAGACAGAGTGCCAGGCCTGGAGTCAGGAGGACCGGGGATCAAATCTGGCCTCAGACCCTCCTTAGTGATGTGACCCTGGGCAAGTCATTTAACCCCAATTGCCTAGTTTTTACCAAAAAGCTTTTTTCCCTTTCCTTTTTCCTGATATTAAGAAGATAATGGCAGCTAGCTGGTACAACAGAATACTGAACTTGTAATCAGGAAAATGCATGACCCTAGACAAGTCACTTAACGTCCATTTGCCTCAGTTTCCAAACTTTTTAAACGGGGATAACAATAGGACTTTCTCAGAGTTGTAAAAAGGAAAAAATAAAGATAATTTTAAGTGCTTAGGAAACCTTTAAATATCATACAAATGCTAGCCAATATTACTTTTTTTCTTTTCTTTTTTTTCAAACCCTTACCTTCTGTCAGAATCAATGCTATACATTGGTTCCAAGGAAGAAAGAGGTAAGGCAATGAGGGTTAAGTGAGTTGCCTGGAGTCACATAGCTATAAATTGTCTGAGATCACATTGGAACCTAGGACCCCCCCATCTTTAGTCCTGGATCTCAATCTGCTGGGCCAAATAACTGTCCCTTTGTGATTTCTTGATATAAAATATTTTGCATTTTATTTTTTATTATTTATGATATATTTATTATTATTCACAAAACCTCAATATTTTAAACTGAATACTGAAATGGATTCATGAAAGCAATGATATAGTTAATTCTTTCCTCTGATATAGATTTGTGTATATAAAAATATATACACTTATAGAAATATCAGTAATAAATATTATTATTCAAAAATGTTTTGGTTCCTGAGTTTAGTCAATGCCAAAATTTTGCTAAATCATACAATGACATGTGGCTGATTTGTTTCTAATTATGCCTTACATTGGCCAAACAGTGGGGTCTAGTTTATAAATCCAATTCACTTGTAAGTTAAGACATCATCCTTGTGACGTCATTGAGCCTCTTCAAAAGTGAACAAAAAGCAGCAACAACATAGAAACAACTAATATTCCAGATTAGCTAGAACATAGATTGAAGAGGAACAATGATGGACTCAAACAGTAGAGAACCTTATACATCAGGCTAAGGAGTTTAGATTTTATCTTTGAGATCATAGAAAGCAACTTAATTTTCAGTAAGGAAATGACAAAGGTCAGAACCATCCTGAGGTAAATTATGTTGGCACTTCGTGAAGGATGAATCATGTTAGTCTGATCTTTAAAAAAGACTTGCATAAATCAACACCAAGCAGATCCGAGAAAAAAACATAACACAGAGTCAATAAGGACACCCACCACAAAACAACTGAAAGTGAGTTTTCCAAAATTACAAAGAACAGGCATAAGCTCAGAAAAGAGATATGATCAAATGCCTCTGTTTACTCCTTTGCAGAAGGGGTTCAGGGAGGAGCAGTTGAGGATGTTCCTTTCCTGTGCAAAAGTGAAGGAGACTAAGGTCAGAGGCAGGAGATATCCAGGTGATGGCAAATTGTCCAATTTGGCTCAAAATCAGAATGTGTGAAGGAGATTCATATGAAAAAATCGAAAAATGAAGGATTTCAAATGAAAGTTTCAAATGCTAAGCTGATGAGTATGCACTTTGTCCTCAGGACAACTGGCAACCACTAAAGATTTTTGAGTAGGACAGGGACTTTAGGAAGACTGGCAACACCTGAATGATGAGGAAAGGAGAAAATTAGAAACCAGGAGACCAACAAGTGTGCTATTGCAATAGGCCAGTGATTGCTATCGTGGTGGCAAGTGGTAACAGAGAATAGGGAATATATAGTAGAGAGTACAGATAGAATTGATTTGTCTAAAGTCTTAGAACTAGCTCATTGCATAGCCAGTGCTAGAAAGCTGGTCTCCAAATCAAATTCCAAGGCTCTTTGCTCAGGACTGATCTCTCTTACAGTAGCAAGGTGGTACAGTGAATTTAAAGCCAGCCTGGAATCAGGAAGACTCCTCTTTCTAAGCTTAAATCTGGCCTCAGTTACTTAGAGGCCATGTGATCCCAGGCAAGCCATTTAACCTTGTCTGCCTCAGTTTCCTTATTTATAAAAAAAACTGAAGAAAGAAATAGTATTTTTGCCAAGAAAACACCAAAAGGGGTATTAGACACAACTGAAAAATGACTAAGCATCAATACTTCTATCCCACAATATACAAACTTGTGTCATCCTATCCCTAAGTATCTTTATGTCTTAAAGACTCATCACTCCCCCTCTCCACGTCACTCAGAGTACATAGATTTCCTTTGCATCAATGACTTTAGAAATGGCAATATTTTTGGACTGAAAAATGGTTTGTTTTTAATAAGTATTATGTCAGAAAAAACTCACATTCTAGAGGTCAGATACCCAGATATACCTTTCAGAAGAAGAAACAGAAAAAGAATATCAACCATTGATCAAAAGGAAAAGGAGCATTTTGGAAAAGTATATTAAAAACTGGAGTTTATAGTTTTTTGCAATTCTGTTCCATCTGTAATCACCTGTCCATGAATGTAATTATACCTGAGGTCCTAAAACTGTTATAGCCCACTGTGTAATTGATGATTTGCAATATCAAAGATTTATTCCAGTCTCTAGGGCTAAATACTCACTTGAACATAATATGCAAAATTATTAATGAGCTGTTACTATAACTCATTGGCATAGCCTGTTGAGATTTCATTGAAGTTTGGCTCAAAATATAGTTGTTGAAATCCTGGCTGGTTCCATTGGTTGGTATTCTTTAAGGCAATCAGTAACACCTCACTTTTCCAGGAAAGTACACTTCCTTTTTTTGAAAAGTCAATATTATTTCTATTTTTGTAATTTTCAATTTCTGTAATCTATAGAGGTAGTATGGCACGCTGTTAGGTTTAGATTTAAGAAAACCAGTCAAAATCCCACCTCTGATACTTACTTGATGAGAAAACCTGGCCAAGTCACATAACTCCTTTGTATCTTAATAAAGAGCCACGAGACCTGGGTTCAAATTTGGTCTCAGATACTTCCTACTTTTGTGACTCCAAGAAAGTCACTTAACCCCACTTGCCTAGCCCTTATTGCTCTTCTGCCTTGGAACCAATATTCAGTATTGATTCTAAAACAGAAGGTAAGGGCTTTAAGAAAAGTCTATGTAGCCCTATGACAAGGAAATATACAAAATGTCCCAAAAATCTTATTGCAGGTTTAATGCCTTAAACCTACACTAAGGCCTACTCTCCTGAAGCTTATAGCCTATTAGTAGTATATAGCTAACATATTTTTAAACTACCAAACAAAATAATACATGATAAGTACATAAGATAGGGGGAGATAAAGTGATAAATGAAACACAACAGAGAAATGGGAGAGAGCTAAATAGTCCATTAGCAAAAGGCAAGGAGAGTTATTCCTGGATGCAACATTTCTTTTGAAAAGTTCCTTAGGCTTAAAATCCTTTACTTTTCCTCATGTTATAGTTTTATATATGCAAGAACAGTGATCATGGGAATTTATGCTCCTGATCTACAAGGGAGGAGCAGAGTAAGGCTAGAATTCAGGTGTCCTGACTCCCAGGGTAATTTCTTTGACAGCTGGGAAGAAATGAAAACTATTTAAAGCAAAGGAAAAAAGTATCCAACTTCTAAAACACTAGTATTTAGGGAGACATTGAAAATGTCCTGAAAAAAAGAAGAAAAACCAAAGCAAGTTGCAAGTAAAAAATCTAGATATGAAACTGTTAACATTTTAGCACACATTTTCAGTTTAAGTTATTTCAAATCAATTTGTTTCAATTCAGTTTAATTCAATACACATTTATTAAGGCCTACATTAAGTTAAGGCATTTTGCTAAGGACACAAAGACAAAACGTACAGTAGACAGTTCCTGTAATAAGGAACTTTTCATAATTGAAGTATTGATTTCTTCTTGGGTTTTTTCTTCTCTTTTTTGGGGAGGTTGACTTCTGGACCTATGATTTAGATAATATAGGGAGCTCCCAATATGGAAATTCTATACCATTGCAAATTATTTCTAATTTACTATATGGGAAGGTTACTTAGAGACTTTGCTATCCATAGCCATACAGCTAGAACTAGTTGGAGACAACTTGAAACCAAATCTCCCTGATTAAAAAACCCAAACAGCTCTCAATCCTCTGTTTTTATACTGGGTGGGCCTTTCCTTTACAGAAAAGGAAATATAAAATGATTCCCAGAGGAGACTATTTTATTCCAATTGTCTAAATTTTTCAAGTATGGCCTGGTCATCAGGCCCTAATGACTAAATAAGCTGATCTTGGAGTCAGGAAAACCTGAGTTTAATTCTTGCCTCTGGCATATTCTATGTATGGAACCCTCTCAGAAAATGTCCCAGGTAAGTCTCAAAGAAAAATGTTCATAGCAGGTATTGATTTACTTTGCAAAAGCCATGCCTCATTAGGAATGCCCAACTCTGATGAAATCACAGATCACAGATTTTACATGAATGAAAAAAAATTAGGTTCCATGTATTGTGTAAAGTATGAGGGATACAAATATAAGTGTGCAAAATAATCTCTCCTTTCAAAGAGCTCACATTCTAAGGGAATGTAAGGTATGGAGGGCAGCTAGAGATGGGAGGGAAGCTAGAGATGATATCATGGTTGAGAAGTAACCTGAAAGGAGCACAGTAATCTGATTCTGGGCAAGGTAAGGTCAAAACTCATATCAGAGTCTATCATCTCTCAGAGCATCCCCAAAGCCAAGTCTGAATTCTGATTGAAGGAAATGGTAAGACAGACAACAGGTGCCATGGCTTGGAGATGGACAGGAAATATCCTTGGTCTCCTGCTTCTTGGGGAGACAAAACAAAATTTCACCCATCAAAAGCCAAAGTACCAGAGGGCAGGTTAAAACAAACAAAAAACAAAACAAGAAAATACAAGCTCACAAACACATACTCATTATTCCTGGGATTTCAACAGATAACAAAAATAACAACACAGAAATAGCTCAATAAAAACTTCCTTATCCCATGGCAGTATTGAAGGCAAATATGGAAAAGAAAAATTATTTCTGGAGCATGACGTTGGTTCTTCAGTGAATTAAATTCTCAAGAATAAAAACAGCTCCCCTTCTTCAATTCCTCCCACATCATGACAGGTTACCTCTCCATTCTTTTTTTTTTTCATTTTTTTGTCACAAGGCTTCAAATAAATCATCAGAAACAGTACCTTGTTTGTCAAGCTGGTTTGAAAATTACACAAGTGTTCTCATCTCAGGTTGTAATACTGTCCCCCAGTTACACTCATCCACACATACACATACGCCATTAAAAAAAAAAGGAGGCCTCCTGCCTCGTAGACAGAAATAAATCCCTCCTTGGCATAATCATCAGAAACTAAGCCAAACTCATCTTCTTCTATTCTTTCTCCCCTCCCCTCCAGCCCCTCCTCTTTCAGAGAGACCACAGGTGAAAAGGGAGAAAATTATTACAGTGTGATGACTGCTAAAATGATGGAAGGTAAAGAAGATGGATGATCACGGGGCTGACATGATTTGGATGGATTTCCAAAATTAAGCTGTCCGCTGAAAGTGACCGTCCGCGTGGCACCCCAGCACCGGGGGCCGCCCTCCTAATAACCTTCATCTACACTTGGGAGCCAAGAGCAGAGCCTGCTTCGCATTACCCAGGGAGCAGTATGCAGAATTCTTCTGGCCCTGCAGTAATAGCAGGGCTGCTGGGGAACAGAGTAATAAACACCCACAGAGGGATGTGGCGTGAAAAGATCTCATCACCTGCCATTAGCACAGCGATGAATAATGCAGCATTTTCCATGGCAGGTGTCAGGGGTGGGAGGAAGAATCACTCCTGTGAATGCTCGGGTGAGCACTTCAGCACCAAGGAAGAGGTGATAGCAACAGATGCACGTGACACAATTACACTTGCTATTGTGTTTTAAAAGAAATGGGAACATTGACTTCCCTAATAGCAGGCAAGCTTTTCTGGCCTCCTCTCTTCCCGGGCCCTGCCTGGGTACCAGAAAGCCCACAAGCTTGCTGCTAAACTTGGTTTTGTTCCCTTTTGTTTTCTAAGCGGGACCGATCTAAGGAGATACTCCCCTGTTTCCATTCCCCGGGCTAAGCCGGTAATAGAAATGAACCACATTTCTCTACAGTTCCAAAGCTAGACAGCAAAGAGAGCCAGGTCTTAGCACAGAGTCTGGCACGCACTTTAAAATGTTTATTGAACGAATAAATGAAGGGATGGCAGGCAGTGTGGTATAGTGGCCAGTGAGAGTGCTAGGATGGAGACAGAAAACCTGGCTTCCAAATTCGCTCCCATAGGTGGGAAAGTCGCTTCACTGGAATCACTTTCTATTTTCTTTCCTGAAAAAATGGAGAAGATTGGGGGCAGAGGGCAATCTAGATCTGTATCATTAGAGGGATCCTCTGCTCCAATAAAATCATGGGTCTGATTCAATGATTCTGAGGATGACAACACTATCTTTAATGGCCATTTCACAAGTTTGTGAGGATCAAAACAGGTAATGTATAGAAGGTACTTTTTAAAAACACTTAAATTTCTCTATAAATGTTAATTATTTAAAGAACTCTTTGATTTGGGGAGACAGTTTCCCCCACAAAATAGAGCTGAATAAAAGCCCTGTCCTGAGGCACACAGAATATGTAGTTGTCCTCTTTAGCCAAAGGCTGTAGTAGCTGCCAGGGTGACTGCCTTCATGAACCTGTCTGAAGAGACTGATGTCAGGCCGGTAGAACCTGAGAAGGGAACAGACCCCATTATTCCTCATTCGCAGACCGCAAAGTAATCTGTCTAGGGAGTCACAAATTGAGGTGATTTGTAGCTGCAGATCCTAATGTGAGAAATGCTTTTGATGAAGTTTAGGTCAAATCTCCTCAGAACCAGAGAAATTTCTGAGTGCTCAGGGGTAGAGTGAAGCCAGTTGTCACATAATGTCAAATGTGCCAGACGTGAGAACTAAATTCCAGGGCGGATTTGCCACCTTGAACTCTTATCTTTTATAAGTCTGAAAGACAGCATACTTTCCCTTGATTGGTATATCCATTTGGTTTCACCTATAAAAAGAAGCAAGGAGAGAGAGAGAGAGAGAGAGACAGAGAGACAGAGAGAGAGAGAGAGAGAGAGAGAGAGAGAGAGAGAGAGAGAGAGAGACAGAGAGAGAGAGACAGAGAGACAGACAGAGAGAGACAGAGAGACAGAGAGAGAGAGAGAGAAAGAGAGAGAGAGAGAGAGAGAAAGAGAGAGAGAGAGAGAGAGAGAGAGAGAGAGAGGGAGGGAGGGAGGGAGGGAGAGAAAGAGAGAGAGGGAGGGAGGGAGGGAGAGAGAGAGAGAGCTCTGCAAATGTGTGCATGGTATATATTCCTTAGTAAAATGTAAGTACCGAGAAAATAGAAACTGTTTGGGGTTTCTTTTTCCATCTTTGTATCCCCAGGTGCTCCTCTGGCATATTATAGGTGCTTAATAAATCTTGACTAAATTGAATTACCTGAAGACTAAAGCCCCTTAAACCTAATTTATTCTATTGAGCAACATCTACCCCACCAAGATGTTCACAGCTCAAATTTGTCAAGGACTAAGATATTTGGTTTTATCTCTCACTTGCAATCTACAGATAGTATTGAGCCCTGTTGCTGAATTTGGATCCAGCTTAATAATGCTAGTTCATTTCTGCTCTTTACCCACCCCCTGCCATGGCTCAATGTAGACAACACAAATAAAAGGCAAAAAGTGGGTTGGGGGAGGGATTTTGAGTTTCATAAATGATTACTTTGACCCAGTGGAAAAAAAGGGACCAAAAGAAGAGGCAGGGCCTGATATAAACCTAGAACAAGTAATATGTTCTATTTTTGAAAACACACCTCTTTCTTTATTGCCTCCTTGCCCCATTCAATTCATTTCAAGAAGCATTTATTAAGCACCCACTATATATAAATCACTGGCACAACAGTCCCTTCTTTTAAGGAGCTTACATTCAACTGGGGAATAACTTTGTGCAACTCTGCCCCACTTAAATCCAATTCATGTGCAAGTTGAAACATCACTCATGCTGTCATTGGTCCTCTTTTATACAAAGACGAACAATGGGGCAATGTGTTATACTGAAAAGAACTCAGGTTTTCAAATGAGAGGACCTGTGTTAAAAGTCCTATATTTGCAACTTACCACAAATGTGACTGAGCAATCCACTTAAACTTTTTGTGCCTCATTTTCATCCTCTATAAAATAAATGTTCATGGTAGTTTAATCTTTGTTACTCCCTGTAATCATAGAAGATCCACCTTGATATCTGCCTCATTCTATCTTCCTTCACTTCCTTATCTACTAACCTCCAAGTACTACCACTTCCTAATCTACTAACCTCTAACTATTTTTTTATAGGATATTCTACAAAACTCCTATGTAGATTGGTTTGAGTTCAATAAAAATCATTAGACTAATAGTTGAAAGCTCACTTCAGGGTAGAAGCATATAAGTTATCTAGGATTACCACTTTAGTGACACAGACAATTGAAGAGAATGATTTCTCTGAAGTGATCATGGACCTCAGTTTATGTCTATAAAAAGAATAAGTTCAACTAAATAGATTCTAAGATCTCTTCTAGCTTTATGTCTTATTCTATGGTACATTTTATTAACTTATTGCTAAGATTGGTGTTCTACTTGTTTGTTGATTTAATAGTAGGAAGAAAGCTTTTGACTAAGAGGCCAAATCCACCATTTTCAAGAGGCAGCTATGTGATTTAACTCACAATGGGTGTGAAATGAGATAAATAATTTTCCAAAATATGAAGTAAAGGTTAATAAAATAGTATAAAGCTTATTTTAGGGAGAAACAAAGAACTGCTTTTGAAAATCACTTTGGAGCTTTGGTAAAAAGGTGGAAAATGAGGGCAGAGACAAAATGGCAAGTGAAATCAGCATTTTTTCCAAGCTCTCTCAACACATGCACACCCTCCACAACAATCTTCCACAACTATGAGTTTTAATTGGCTTTTCTGGCCAGAATTCATTTTGGAAGCTTTTAAAAAACTCATAGTGAGTCATTTTCAAATTCCAGGGAAGGTTAGGAAGACAGAACTGGCTTGTCAGAAGTACAGAAATCTCCTTCCCCTGAGAATAAGCAGAACCCACAACTCTAAACTAGAGTCCAAACTGAAGAAAGAGAATGGAAAAATGAGTTAACAGGAACAAAAAATAATTTCAAGATAAAAGTCTTCTATAGTAACAGGAAAAATAAAGACTCAGAAAACTCAGAATACAATGACTTGAAAACAACTAAAAGCAAAACCTCATGAAAAAAAATCCAGATTGAGCACAAAACTGGATGAGTTAAAGGAAAATATTTTTAAAAGATCAAAAAATGAGTTAAAAATCAAATAAGTGTGGCAGAGGAAAATTAGAGAAATAAATGAGAACTATATAAGAAAATTATGAAAAGAGAAATAACAGTTTTTCAAAAGAGACATACAAAAATACTGATGAAAATAACTCTTAAAAATTAGAATTGGCCAAATGTTAAAAAAGTAAAATAAAAAAATAAAAAGGTACAAAACCTCACTGAGGAAAACTACTCCTTAAAAATTACAGTTAGTTAAGTGAAAACTAATGACACCATAAGACATCAGGAGAAAATAAAACAAAGTAAAAAGAATGAAACAATAAAAGAAATTGTGAAATATTTCATCAGAAAAACAACTGACCAGGAAAGAGAGAGAATTTAAGAATTATTAGACTAACTAAAAGGCAACAATTAAAAAAGAAAAAGCTAGCCAATATTTTTCAAGAATTAATAAAGGAAAATACCCAGATACCTTACAAGAGGAAGGTGAAGGATAAATTATAAGGATGCTCTGTTCACCTCCTGAAAGAAGTCCCAAAATAAAAGCTTCCAGTATATGATAGTCTAGATTCAGAATTCTCAGATCAAAAAGAACATATTTTTAAAATTCAGAAAGAAATATTAAAATACTATGTAGCCACAATGAGGGTCATAAAGATTTAGCAGCTACCATACTGAAGGAGTATAGCACTTGGACTATTATATTCTGGAAGGCAAAGGAGCTAGAAGTACAATAATAAAAAACTGCTAATTATCTTAGGGGGTAAAGGGTAGGCAGACATTAATGAAATATGGGTCTTCCGGGCATTTCTGATGAAAAACCATAACTGAAACGAAACTTCTTGACATTCAAATACAAAAATCAAGAGAAGCATAAAAAGATAAACATGAATGAGAAATAATAAGGTAATTATTAAAGCTATTAAGTTACTTCTATTCCTATATGGGAAAATGATATAAATACCCCTTAAGAACTTTGTCATGACAAGTACAATTGGAAGGAATCCAATTAGACAGAGCGTATGGGTAAAAGTCAGTGATGTTGGATTGATCTCAAAAAATGGGAAGGTAAAAAAGAGGGATTCATGGAGAGAAGGAAGAAAGAGGAAGAATTGAGGGAGGCAAAGAAGAGTTTATACAATGGAGGAGAAAATGAGGGAAGGGGAGCAGGCAACATTTGAACCTCATTTTCATGTAAACTTGTTCAAAGAGTAAAGAATATACATACACATGTATTGAGCACAGAAATTCACCTTACCAAATCCAGAAGTAGGAGGGGAGAGGCTAAGGGTAAAATGAGGGATGGTAGATCAAGGGAAGTAGTGCAAAGCAAACTCTTAAGGAGGCAGGGTGAAAAGGAGAAAAGGGTTCAGGAAAATACAAAGTAATCAATCATAACTGTGAATGTGAATGACAGGAACTCACCCATAAAACAGAAAACAGTTGAAAGAATTAGAAATCAGAATCCAATGCAAGGCTGTTTATAAGAAACACATTTGAAACAGACATACATAAGAGTTAAAATAATGGTCTGTAAATGAACCTATTATGAGGCAACTGAAGTTTTTTTTAAAAAGTCAGGGATACCAATCATGATTTCAGACAAATCAAAAGGAAAATAGGCCTAATTTTAAAATAACAGACCTAATTAAAATAAATAATCAGAGAAACCACATTTTACTCAAAGGTATTATTGATGATGAATTAATATCATATTTAACATATATGCACAAAAGGCATAGCATCTGAATTCTTAAGGAAAATGCTAAATAAGTTAGAAAAGGGGGTTAATAAAACTACACTACTGGGGGAACTCTTTTTGCCCCTCTCAGACCTTAATAAATAAATCTAAACACAAAATAAACTAGAACAAATTAACAAGATGAATAGATTTTTAGAAAAGTTAGGTATGATAGACTTCTGGAGAATATTGAATAGGAATAGAAAGGAATATACCTATTCTTAGCTGTGCAAAACACTTTACAAACATTGACCATGTGTTAGGTCATAACTTTGCAAATAAATACAAAAAAAAACCCCAAGAATATCAAGTACTTCCTTTGCAGAACAGAATGCAAAAACAATTACTTTTAATAAAGGGACTTTGAAATATAGGTTAAAAATTAAAATTAAATAATCTAATCCTAAGGAATGAGTGAGTCAGTGAAATATTCCTGGAAACAATAAATCATTTCCTTAAAGAAGATAACAATGAAAAAATATCCCCAAGCAATATTTAGGGGATGATTTACATCTCTAAAAGCTTATATCAATAAAAGAGAAATAGCAAATCAATGAATTGGGCACACAACTAAAAAAGCTGGAAAAACAAAAAAAACTTTATTTAAACATCAAACTAAAAGTACTGAAAATAAAAGGGACAATGAATAAAATTAAAAATAAAAACTCATTGACCTAATCAATAAAACTAGGATCTGGCTTTATTTTTTTTAAAATTGAACAAATAAAAAGATAAACTATTGTCTGTTTTCAAAAGAAAGAAGAAAACTAAGTTACCAGTAAAATGAAGTGTTAATGTCTCACCAATGAAGATGAAATCAAAGCAATTATTAGTAGCTCTTTTGCAAAATTATATACCAATAAAATAAAAAATATAAACTAAAAGGATTAATATTTACAAAAATAAAATTCTTCAGGTTAACAAAAAAGAAATAGAATAATTAAATAAATCTATCTTAGAAAAAGAAATTGAATGAGTCATAAAAGAGCTCCATAAGGAAAAAAACCTCATGACCAGATGGATTTATAAGTAAATTATACCAAACATATAAAGAACAATGCATTCTAATGTGATTTTTGAAAAAAAATAGGTAAAGGAGTCCTACCAAATTCCTTCTATAACACAAATATGGTTTTGATACATAAACTAGAAAAAGCCAAAATAGAGAAAGAAAATTATCAACTACCCTAATGAATATTGATAAAAAAATTAAATTACATACTATCAAAGAAATTATAGGAATATATCAAAGATTATATCAAAAATAATAATGGATTTATATAAGGAATTCAGTGTTCATTCAATATAAGGGAAACTATAAATATAACTGACCAGAGAAAGATGAACTCTAAAAGGTTTACCCATTTGTGCTTCTTAGCAGGTCTATGGTTTGGCAAAGGGCCTAGAGGCACTAGGCAGGTTTCTCTGTCATCAGTAAATTTACTTTCTCACATGATTTCATATAAGCCTAATCTCAATCAAGAGCAGAACTATGGAATTTTCTTAATGGAATCCCATATTTTTCAGGTAAACTCAAATAATTGTTTTCTAAAATAATATTTTCATTCAATCCTAAAATAAAAATAATTGTTATTATTATTATTTCAGTCTAGGCTCCCTCTAGCAATGAAGAACTGCAGCTACCTAATGTGGAGAGTTGTATGGGGCACAGAAAAGTTAAGAGATTTTCTTCGAATCAAGTATCAGATATCTGTCTAGGTCAAGAGTTAAACTCAGGTCTTCATGATTATAACACTAGATCTCCAACTATTACACTAGGTTACCTAACAACCTTAGCTGTCCAAATGTAGGATGAGGTTGTGAGTCCCCCATCCAAAAAGAAGTTATATAGTCATTTATAAAAGAGATCATAGAGGGGACTATTATTAAGGAATATATTGGACTAGCTGACCTCTGAGATTCTGTGATTCTATTACTTCTAGGATTCTTCTATCATTACAATTATTAGCTTTCTATTTCCATAAGCAGAACTCCAAAGTCAAAACAGCCTTATTCCTGAACTTCTACCATAGCATACCCACTTATCTTCTCACCTCCAGCATCTGCCCTCATCCCAATTTTCTTATAGCAGCAATAAACAGCTTTCTCAACCTTATTCTAACTATGTCACTGCCCTTCCCAAAAGCCTAGAGTTCACCAAATGGCTTTTAAATCAAATTAAAACCAATTGCATGCATCAAGTCAATCTCCGCCCTCTAACTATACTCATCTCCTATTACACTGTGGTTTGTGCAATCAAAATCTGATTATATTCCCTCACAGTCTTCCCACCTCATCCAAGTCATCATACACATCATCCTGCCTCACCAACAAATTGTATCCATCTTTCTTTCCATAACTCTCCAAGTTATAATCTATCTCTTTTATCAGGAAGGGTCATCTGATGTCTATCATTTCTCAAATTAATTAATATTCATGTGTGTGTGTGCATGTAATAAGGATTCACATTTACATAAAGAGACCTTTCAGGTGGACAAGTATAGGAACTGCAATTAATGGTCCCATTTTATAAATTAGGAAATAGAGTCAGAGAGATTAAATAATTTCCTGTTTGTATGTTAAAAATAAATCCTTTGAAACAGAGCCATCTATAATTTCATAAGTTTGCATAGTAAAAGTTCAAGAGGTTTGCTTTATTTCTTCTCTTCAAACTTTTGCCAAAGAATATACATACACAAAGATAACAATTTCTGCCAAGGCCATTCTCAGTATAATTGTTAATACCCAAAATGAACAGACTTTCTACCCTAAGATAAGTAATATATCTTATCATCACTGAATATCTATCATCCCTAGGTTAATTATGATAACTGAAAAAAAATAAATGTTGGTAATATGAAATATAAGGTATATTGATAGTTATGTGCACCTAAGTAATTTCTTTAGGCCAGTAAGCACAGACCCCAGGAGACTATCTTTAGAAAAAACAGTATTTATGTTTCTTGATAGTTTGAGGATAGAACATTATCATTCAAGACAAGGTGACCCTGATACTGAAGGACCTAATTCTCAAACCCACCAAATCTTTGTTTTTCCTCTCATGAGAAATTCTTCTGGCCTTCTGACTTCCTACTGGCTCCCTACTTTCTGGCTAAGAACCCCCAAAACTAACTAACTACCTAGCTTTAGTCCTCAGACTGTTGTTCAGTTACCATCAACATTGTCTTCAAAAAGCTATTGAGAAGGAACTCAAAATGGTCTCCCCCACCAAGCCTAGGGTTGGCTCTTGAGGTAAAAACCTAAAAGCCCCAAATCATAGAATCTTTAGAGTACCTTAGCTAAGTTGTTAGAACACAGCAGGGAAAGCCAGATCACCTTCAAGATGTTCTCCAGTGCACAGGAACCTCGAAAATTCTCCTAAAAATAGTTAGGTCCAGCTAGCAAACAAGAGCTGCTGCTTCCCTTCCAGCTTAGGAACAGAAAGTCACAGTGTTTTTCTTACTCAAGTCCCTTCCTCTCTAGCCCCCTGCATTCCAGAATCCTTTCCAGGGTCCTTGTCTAAATTTGCCTCAGTCCTTTTGGAGACAATTTCCACTTCCCTTGCATTTACTCTTATCCCCTATAACCCTATTCCTACAGATCCAATCTATCCTAGGTTTTCCCCTCTTCCCCCTAACAATGGCCATTTGCATCTCAAGCCTCTGAAGGCCCAAGTTGTGTCAAAGACCACAGGCATAGAAAAGAATATCCATGAGCTAGGCACATGCCCCATAAATCTTCACACAAATGTCAGAAACAGAGGGGGGTGGGTTCTGTATATAAAAAGAAACAATCCAGACTCAAACTACATTGCTGACGAAGACTCAATATTGAGAGCCTTGCTTGGATACTGGTACTTATATATTGATTCTGAGAAGTCTAGCAAAGGAATGGAACCCTGAAAATTCCAGAGGAGCATGCCTTTCTTCTAGAAGTATATGAAGGGGTCTTGGCAGCTTTAACCTTTCCTGTATTCATTGGAAAACTAGCTGGTTATACCATTTCCTGCAATAACTCAAAACCTTCAACACATACCATCTGAGTATCTATGAGTTGTGCATTGGATTTGGCTTTTACCTTTTAGTGATGTGCTGCAAGAGGTAAACATTTAATAAGTAACTATTCATTTAGAGATGATCTGCTGCTAAATGTTGGTGAATGGGCAGGAAGCTCTATACAATCAGGGAAATAAATCCTATGAACCTGAACATAGGGGAAAGAGATCAACAGGTGAGAATGGAAGGGAGATATTTTCTGATAGGGGAGATGATATGAACAAAGGCATAGAGATAAAAAAAAAAGAGGGATGAGTTCAGGAATGTTGTGTCCAATTTGACTAGAACTATAGCACATAAAAGAGAATCATGATAGATAAAGCTAGGAGGGATATTATGGAGGATCCTGAAAAACAAATTAAAGAACACACACACGCATACACACACACACTCACTAATCTTGATATTTAGAACAGGAAAAAATAAACACAAGAGATCATCTAGCCTACCCTCCTTGTTTTACAGATGAAGAAACAGTAAACTCCTTCATTAGACTGAAAAATTCTTAAGTACACAGGGACTGTTTTCCCTTTTGTATCATCTGGGCTTAGCATATTGCCTGGTATGCAGAAAAGCCCTTAGGAAATGCATGTTCATTGAATAATTGATGCAGAGAAAAGCACAAGAAACTGTTTCTGAAGATTGACACTGCCCCAAAGGAATGGCAGCCATGGGAAAGTGAAAGATGCCAACAGGAAACTGCCTAGAGCCAGGGAGGTGGTACTTCCCTACTATCACCAGCTCAATGAACTATACACACTCCAATCTAAGACCCCAGAGTCACTCCCGTCTCAAACTTAAATAGAGTTTTAGACTGGTAATCAAAAGATATTTTTTGAGTTTTCTAATAAGGAATGAAGAATGAGGGTCAGGCATCCAGGAAATGACTGCACCACATATGGAAGGGGCCAATGGCAAGTCACCTGGTCAGCTAAACTTTAGCATACATTCATCTGGGAACCTGGAATTATCAGTCAAATTTTTTATATGCTGACAGTTGATTAAGTGACTCATCTAACTTTGCACAGATACTAAAGCATAATTCTAGGATTCAAACCCAAATCCAGTATGCTTTCAACTACATTAACTCTTTGAATCATTCTATCCCAACTGTCTCATATTATCCAAGAGAACACCTGTGCCAAGAGATGGTAAGAGGCTTACATTGCTAGTTAATGACAATGATGCAATTGGAGCCCAGGTCTCATGATACCCTTGCACAGAATCACAAAATATCAGAGATGGAAGGGACCTTTAAGAATATCTATCCATATCTAAACATATCTAAAGTATCCTCTCTACAACATGTTCAACAAGTGGTTATTCATGCAACCTTTGCCTGAAGACCTCTAAGGCAATGAACTATATAGCAACTCCTATCATACACTTCTACAAATGGGCTAATCAGTCTTGCTTGAATGAAGAGAAAGCAGGTCAGAACAAACCATTAATACAGGTGGCAGACTGAAAGTAGGACATAGTTGAGCCAGCAATTTTCCCAGTGAATATGATTGTACCCATTCAATCAACTCTTTTCCTTCCTGCATTTCTGTGTCATTACATGACAAAAGATGCTCCATTTTCACAAATGTTCCAAGTTTCATTATTAGTCCTTTTCTTTCCATCTTAAACATAAAGCCTTATCTCTGTTATGATTGAAGCTGACTGGCTGGGTTTGTTTGTTCTTTGGTCTTGACCTGCAATTTCAGTAGTGAAGGAACTTCCCCAATAGGGAATTATGCTTTTTGCCATAATGTTTTTCTTTAAGTCCTCAGATCCTAGTATAGTATTTGGTTCATAGTAGGTGTTAAATATGTTTTCTGATTGAAGTGAGTTGAATTAAGTAGAGTTTGGGTTAATATTTTTAAAGCCTTGATAATTAATAGTATACCTCTGTATCTCAGTTAGATGGCTGAAAAAAATGGAAAAAAGTAAGAAAATTCTGACTGACTTTTTAAACTATTTATTTAGGTGGAATATAGTCTTATATCTGATTATGTTAAACTGAATTATTTGGAGCCAATAAAAATATTAACAGAGAATGGGCCTTTTGAACTTAAATGCTTTCTGCTTTTAAAAATATACGATTGGATTCCACTGGGTAAGAACACTGCAAGCAAAAATACAGTGAGTATGCTTTGCAGCATTAACAATCAGTCCAGTGAAATCACCCATAAGTTTTTTGCACTGAGCTAGAACCTTACTCACCACTACTCATTCATTCCCACCAAGAGGAAGCCAAGTCAGTCATTAGATCCTCTGTTTCTATTTCAATTTAGAGTTAGAAAGAACCATAGAATTATGTGGGTATCAGGTGCCTAATCTCTGGATAATAGTTGACAGCACAAAGAAACAGAGAGCAAGCAGCCTAGTATAATTCCCCCAGAGGGCAAGCCATGACAAAGGGCATGGGAGGCTGAGAAAGGAAGCATTAAAGGATGCTGGGTCACATTAAGTACCTCAGAAGCCTCTGTCTCAGAGGGGATGTGTCTCAACAGCAGAGCTGCTTCAGAGCCTTAACTGGTAGCACAGTTGCCACCAACCTGGTTGTAATGTAGAATGGGGTTTTGGAAGATAATATAATTAGATTGGGTTTGAGATTTCAACAAATTAAATGGTGAGGAACAACACTAAGTGACATCCATTAGAAGAGATGCCTTAGCTGTCCTTCCCTACCCTCAGTCTCTTCACCTATCTACCTTGTACAAATGCAGTGAGCTTTAGCTAATTAATACCATTATCACTGTTAAGCAAGGTAGCACTGTGCAGCAACAATTCTTTAAAATTGCTTCCAATAATTAGTCCTAACCCAAAAAAATCTGGGATAGAGTCACATCATTTAAGAAATTCAGAAGGAACAGGATGGTGGAAATCAAATGATTTGCCTGAGGTCACCCAATAGGAATAAGCCAAAATTCCATATCCTTTATTGCTCTTGGTCCATGACTACCACCTCAGGAAATGATCTTTGCAAATGCTAAATTCAGAAGCACAATTAAAAAAAAAACACATCAGGATGGTAATAGGGCCTATAAAGTCTGGGGAAAGCCACTATAGACTTTTACAGATCTCCATTTGAAAGTAGTCACACTGGTCTCACTTGTAACATGTTGACAAAAGGTTGGGGGCATCTCTGAGTCTTAGAGTGAACTAGTCTGGTCAGAGTGATTCCTATAAACTGCCTAGATATTAAATGCATAGCATAGAGATATTCAGACAGTCTGGAAGAAAAAAAATAGGTCAATCCCATGACCACCTTGAGCAGCTGAAAGTATATCAGGATGGAGGAGGAGAAGTATGCCTCTAATGCATTAGAACATTTACTATCCCCATTATTATCAATGCAATGCATAGGTTAGGATGGACTTTTTGGAAACAGCTTCTGAATGCCAGACTGCTCAGTAACATATAGCCTCTCACACACATAGTTAACTATCTCAGCACATCCCACAGCAAAGCCAAACGGTGATGACCTTCTTTTCCAATTATTACAGTTGAATCTTTGCATTCTATTGTTCTTGAAATACGATGAGTTCACAACTTTTGGGGGGTTTTTTTTGTTTTTTGTTTTTTTATAAGCTGGGTCCTAAAAAATGCCAGCATTTCTACTAGCAAGCATCATCGTTTTCCTAAGTCTGCACCAGGGTAGACAGGAAGGTGGTAGAAACCAAGCCCTCTGTAAATACTGATTTTTAGATATTTTCCTTAATGATGGGGGGGGAATATGCTTTTTGCCTTTTGTTCTGACAGCTGATACACAATTTCTAAAGTAGATATACTGGCACAGGAAAAGATGAGATGGGAGAAGAGAAAGAAAGGGAAAGAAGAAGAGAGAGAGAGATTGCATTAAAAAAATACACTGCATTTCCTATCACTCCTCTATTTGAAATCAGTTAGGAATTTTAGCATCAGTAATACCTAAATGTTGGTTTATTCAATTCCTATATTGTCTAATTAAAGTAAAGTAAAAGTAAATTGGTCTATATAATTCTAAATCTACATTTGGCTATACTGCTAAAAATGAAGAAGTGTATATCTGTGTGTAAGCCAATCACAAAATTATTTGTCAAAAATATCATAAGCAGAGGAAGCAATGGTAAAAAAGTCACAGAAATTGCTCTCTAAGGTATATAAAAAAGCCAAATAATGTCAGATATGCTTTAAAATGTAAGCTATGGATCTAGAAGTGCTCAGACACTTATTTGCTGTGTGACACCAGGCAAGTCATTTAAACCCTGTTTGCCTCAGTTTTCTCATCTATAACATAAGATGGGGAAGGAAATGACAAACCACTCCAGTATCTTTCCAAGAAAATGTCAAGTGGGGTCACAAAGAGTCAGACAAAAATGACTGAACTAGGAGTCCTGTATCCAGGGACAGATTAAGGATACATTTGTTCATGTCAATCCTACCCCACTCCCCCTACACAGTAGACTTTAATGGCTCCCTATTACTTTTAGGATCAGATATAAATTCTTCTGTTTAGAATTTAAAGTTCTTCACAAGCTGTTCTTCTCCTGGCTTTCCCACCATATCACGCAACACTTCCCTCTACCCATTCTATGGCCAAGCCAAACTTAACTTCTTGTTTTTATTCACATATGACATTTCATCTCTTTTCTCTATTCATGAAGGTTTTCACTGTGGTTTCTTGCAAGACCCAGCTTAAATCCTTAAGTCAACTTCTTCATGTAGCCTTTCCTGGTCTCCCCAGGTACTAGTGCCTTCCTTCTCCCAAGGTTACCCCATATCTGCTTTGTATGTATTTTATGTATTCCTTTATATATGTACATATTGTCTCCTCTTTTAGAACTGCAAACTCCTTCAGAGCATATATTGCCTCTTGTTCCCACAATCTGGCACAGTGCCTAGCATATAGATGTATTTCATAAATGTTTGTCAATAAATTGATTGATTATAAGAGGCAGTGCCATACCTAAGGCAGGTTGACCAGGGCTTTGCCCAAGGCTTTTTTGATCAAGGTTTTTGACCAGGATTTCTATCCCTTGAGGCAGGTAGAACTTCTTCCTCATAGCTGTCTGGATGCCATGGTTCTTATGTTTTGTAGTCCTCTATCATTCTGTGACACAGTATGTCCTTACTCTCTCATTAGGACTTTCACTATCACCTGGAGGATCCTATTGCTGTGGTAACCTTTCTTAGTCCACCATCTTTCCTCCTCCCTGCAGAGGCAGATGTTAGACTCTCTAAGGGACTTCTACTCCCTCCCCCAGTAAAATTGAACCCATAGTTGGACTATTCTCTGTGCTGTCTCTATAACCCATTCCTACACTCTATTTATTGAATAATTATGTTGAAATAATTCCTTGTTATGATTCTAAGAGGAAATGGAGGGAAAGAAATTCAATGAGAAGCCTACATTTGGAAAGTATAACTTTGTGATCCTTATTAGCTATGTGATCTTAAGCAAATTATTTAATCTCTTAGCTCCAATTTCTTCATCAATAAAATTAATAAACAAAATTACAGTGATCCCTCACCTATCATGGGAGTTACATTCCAGGGACCCCCACAATAGGTGAAAATCCTCAAAGTAGCAGTGTTATGTTTATTTTATTATTTATATACACGTTAAGGTTTTATATACCCTTCCCATTCTCCTATAAACCTCTTCTACACTCTTATTAGCCTATAGTCACTGAGTCAATTAGTTCCCAAGATATAGAACTCAGTGCTGTGGCTGGTCACCTTTCATTCCATCAGCCAATAGTGTGCCCCAATAAGTGTAACTCCACAAAATAGAATTAGATATATTGTGGGAGACAGTTACAGTGAAGTCACAAGAAGTGAACCACGATTTAGTGAGGGATGACTGTATATAACCAAAACAATCCTTCCAGTTCCAAATGTATAATTCTCAAAATAAAGGTAGTAATAAATTAGATTAGTACATCTCAATTAATCATATAAATAGAAAATTAATTCACAAGATGGGTTTTTCCCCCCAGGTAAGCAGAGCAGTGGATAGAGCACTGAGTCAGGAAGAACTGAGTTCAAATTCAGCCTCAGACACTTAACAGCTATGTGACTCCAAGCATTTCATTTAACCTCTGCCTGCCTCATTTTTTCTCAACTGTAAAATGGGATTCAGTGTTATTGTTTTGTGGTTTTCTCGCAGTGTTATGAGAATTAAATGAGATAATACTTATAAAGTGCTTAACACAGTGCCTGGCACAAAGGAGATTCTTAATAAGGCTCTTCCCTTTCCCTGTTCTTTTCCCCCTGCAGTCATTCTGTGTGGATAAGGTCTTCATACCTCAAAAATACACAGAGATCTCAAATCTGATTAAACATATATTCATTCCCCATTTTATGATTATGGGGCAGGTCTGGAGGAAGGGGGTTTGTTGGCAAATCTGTTTGGAGAACAGCAAAGGAAGCTCTGGTTTCTAAAGGAAAGTAATAATTGTCTCTCCTGGCTGGACCTTCAGAACTACAGTCTAGGATAAGTGTTTGTGTGAGGGGAGTCGGGGGGGAGAAATGTCTAAGGACAAAACACTATAGACTATCTTTTTTTCTCTCCCTTTCAATTCACTTCCCCCTTCCCCTTTATTTTGTCCTCTCTAGACTAAATCAGGATTTCCTTCAGGTTGACTTAATAGGCCATATTAACTAATATAATGTATAGAATAATAATATAATAATATTATATATACTTTATAATATAATATATAATAATATATAATAACTAATAATATAATATATAATAAGGAAAGAAAGAAAGAAAGAAAGAAAGAAAGAAAGAAAGAAAGAAAGAAAGAAAGAAAGAAAGAAAGAAAGAAAGAAAGAAAGAAAGAAAGAAAGAAAGAAAGAAAGAAAGAAAGAAAGAAAGAAAGAAAGAAAGAAAGAAAGAAAGAAAGAAAGAAAGAAAGAAAGAAAGAAAGAAAGAAAGAAAGAAAGAAAGAAAGAAAGAAAGGCAGAAGCTGAAGACTTTCCTTCCTCAACTAGAAACTAAAAAGAGGCAATATATATCTCAGGTAGAGGCAATTCCTGAGTGTTATTAACTTTCAAAGAATGAAATCAAGAAATCAATAAATAAGTATAAAATATTAAATCCCAGCACCTCTTATTTCGGCAGGGAAGGGGAATATGTGAAGGAATGATTAAAGATTATGCACCTTGTTTTGAGATGTGTGGAAGGCAAGGAAAATCTTGCTGAGAGTGTGCTATGCTTGCGTTTCTTCCAGTCCGATATAACACCTATGTATGCAAGAATTGTTCTCCTTCATAAAGAAGAAAGTGAAAGTACTGAAGGAATGAATTTCTAATGTCTGGTTTATCTGAATTAATAAAACACAATTATGTGGAAACAAAGGGGAAAAGATGAGAAGAGGCAGGATTAAATTTTCACCTGTGTCAGAAAATGGTAGATGAAAGACTATGGCACAAAGAAAAAAGGGATAAATACCACTGAAAACCTGCAGCTTTAAAGTGGGTATGAGGATCATAGATTTAGAGCCAAAGGGTTATTAAAGAGCATATAGTTCCAACTCCCCATTTTACAAATAAGAAACAAAGTCCGTAAATAGCAGAGCCAGAATTTGAACTCAGGTTCTTGGATTCTAATTCTTTTTACTATAACCCACTGTTACTCATGAAGGAGAGGGATAGTAGTAGATCTATATAATTTGTAGGGGAAAATGTACTCTTGGGAATGATTTAAATACACAAGTTCCATCAAGTAAGGAGTTATCCAATAATGGTCAGAAGAAGAAGAAAAATATGGTGATAGATGACTCCCTGTTCAAAGATACCAAAGCAGCCCTTTTAGGACTTTACATAACAGAGAGATCAGCACTATAATCCTAGTGCATATATCTGGGATATGATTGAAAACATACCTGGAAGCATCAGGCTCGATGGCCATGACCCAGTGTTCATGATTGCTTTGGGGAAAGGTGATACACCTAGGGGAAACTTAGAAAATATAAATAAAATCTCTTCCATCTTGGGGGTGGGGGACTGAAGACTCTGGAGTCACAGATGGATTTTTTATTTCTACTGCCCATTTAAGATAAGGAACTAGAAGGGTATACTTTATTTAAAAGTTACATAAATAGTTTTAAGGGGGGTTGAAGTAGAATCACATCAAGAGGGTATACACATATGAGATAGTCCAGGAACCTGATGAGAAATCAAGTGGAAAGTATTTGGATGGAAACTAGTTAATAAAGGTAGAAACCAAACTATATCTTTAACATGGAATACCTCAGGTGACCCAGACAGAAGAAGAAATTAAATGAAGAAATTGGGGAGGCCAAGTATGGTATTGTAGTTATGAGGTGTGTAAACCTTAAAATTTCTTAGACTTATAAATGTTGGAAATTTCACCATTGGGAAATTTGATACTTGAAAAATTTCCTACTGATAGTCTATTGGAATGTGAACCCCCTCGGCATGGGAGGGTCCTTCTCCTCCCTACTTAAGATTACTTTAGGACAGAAACCTTTTGCTGAACAATGGAAAGGGCTTTGACCTATGCTTAAGCATAGAACAGGAAGTTCTTTGAGTCATGATTAATTTTAGAATTGATACAATAGAGATACTTGGAATGACAGAACCAGGTCTTGGAACTTACAATCTCCACCCTACTCAGTCCTAACAGGATTTAGGAAGGGCTGCATCATAGATCAAAATGTAATTATTTGAGAATATGACCTTCAACAGACATGTGCAAAGGGGCAGACCTCTGGGCAGTCCTGGGTTAAGCTAGAGCCACCATTGGCACAGGGAAGACATGGACAGTGATTGGTAGATGTGAGAACTGAGGGGAGGGAACTTAGATGGTTTCCTTAAAGATAGCGAGGTCTGAGGACTAGAGGAGTTCGAGAGGTTTTGCTCTGAGAGGTGGTGCTCTGAGAAGCTTGCTCTGAAGGAGGCTGGAGGTGGAGGCCCCTGAGACTGTTTCTCCATTTTGGTCACGTGAGTGATAGGGACTGATCTCTTTTCTTTGCCTCAGCTATCTAAGGGCTTGGGCCTTTTGGCCCAGCCTAAACAGAGGGGGTATTTAAGCCCTATTCCCTTCTCTCTCTCTCTCTCTCTCTCTCTCTCTCTCTCTCTCTCTCTCTCTCTCTCTCTCTCTCTCTCTCTCTCTCTCTCTCTCATACTTTTCTTCCTCCTGTTTGTAATTAAAAACTCCATAAAAGGTTGACTGCTGACTTGAGTTTTCATTTAGGAATTACATAGCTGAATTCCTTGGTGACCTTAAAATTAATATATATCAGTCTTTTAAAGTGATTTCCTTGTCACAGGTGTAGCAACCAACCAGACCTGATAGAACTGTGTCTTTGCCAGAATTAGAATACCGATGAAACTGTTATCTGCCCTAATAATACTTTCATCCTTTAAATGATAGAAGAAGCAATCAGGTATATGATCATCTGGACTGGATTCTAACCCATAAGAAACTGACTACTCAAATAAAAATAGCAGTCCTGTAGACCAGGCTTGATGGCACATGCCTATAGTCACTGTCACTGATGAGGCTGAGGTTTATGAACTGCATGCATGGGAGAATTCAGAGTTGGGCTAAAGGAGGTGATCATGTATCCACACTGGTTAGCACAAGTTTGGTAATTTTCCAGCTGCAGAGGGGCTACCAGAGTTGATTATGTAGAGGAGAACTGGATCGGGTCAGAAACACAGCAGGATGAGACTCTTATGGCAATCAGTTCAGCCTGGGAGAAAAAGGCTCAAAACAGAACAAAATATAACAAACCAAAATGATGAACATTATGAGTGCTTCTCACAGGAGTGGAGTGGTCTGGTCTCTCCATCACAGAGTTTATGGTAGAGGAGAAAAATGAGCATATCCAAATATGGACCCTATATTCTGATAAAGTAGATTCCAAAGGAAAGAAAAAGATAGGTGGACTAATATTTTGCAGTACAAACAAGTCCAAGAGGTATCAGAATCTTTTAAGAATAAAGTTCTAAAGGCACAAATAGAAACAATTACCATGAATAGAGATAGCCGGAACAATAAAAAAGTAGATACCCAGAGAATTCACCAACAAACTCAGATTTTCAATAATTGTGTATATGAGGTGGAAACAAGAGTAATTAAGGATGAAGAAAACAAATAATACCTCATCTATATGATTGGCCTGAAGCTAGTCATAAATACTATGGACAACAAAGAAGTGTTTTGATTAAACTATATCCATGTAAGGCAAGGATGGAAAAAAGGATAAGATACCTAATTCAATTCAATAAATAATAAGTATATATCATGTTCAGAGCATCATGATGGATAATATTAAGGAGACTGAATGACTCAATTTATTTATTTTATTTTCATCTTCTTTTTCAAGGATAATGACCTATGGAATAAGAATTGTAGGGAAACAGTTGGCATATAGTAGAAATGCAAGATATGTAAGGAGGTGACCATTTAGTTGCCCATTATAAAATTATAAAGCCCAGATGAGCTCCATCCTAAAGTCTTGAAAGAGCTCGGAGATGTGATCATGAAGGGCTATTGCTGGTGGACTTTTAAAGATCTTGGAAAACAGAAGTATCACAAGACTGGAGAAAGGCAAATGTCCCAAATTTTTTAATGGAATATAGTAAAGTGCCACCTATACAAAAAAGAGCAAAATTCTAGAGTACATTATTAAAGAGATGGCCTTTAAATATTATCTATGGCCAGGGCCTCTCAAAGTCTCTGGATGTTGTCACATGGAATGGATTCCTATTCTAGCAATTTGAATGAAAATGGGGGTATTTTCTCTCTGATTCATACTTCCATCTGTAGTACTTTAGGAAAATCTCTATGTATAATTTCTGTAGATCATATCTAAGCTTCCCCAAATGCAAGTGATGATGTTCCCAACTCTGCCAGAAATACTCATTCAATAATATGGGTATGAGGTGACTTGCCAAGGGTCACACAGTCAATAAGTGTCTAAGTGGGGATTTTTTTTCTCATTCTAAGCACAATGCTCTTATTTCTTGCATCATTAGAGCCATTCCCAAAAGTATAGTGGACTTCATAGAAAACCTTGTCCCCTATCCTTCAAGGCCTTCAGTTAGTTGCTTGAACAAACCCTTATAAAGGATGCTGTATAGAAAATCCTTTGCCACATAAAGGTTCTAGTAGATGACCTCTAGAGTCTTTCCAGGAATCTGTGAATCTAGGATGATTTAGGGTTTTTTAAACCTGACTTCTCTAAGGCAACTTGTGTCCAGGGAATTCATTAATTGTATTATATTGGCAAAACATATGTGTGCATTTGCATGCATGTACATAAACCTACTGAATGACTATAATAGCGATTTTCATTTCTAGTTTTCAGGATGTACTAATGTGTTTTGGCCATTGGTTTAAATTTGCAGGGGTTGTATAAATAAAATTTAAATCTCCAATCCAATTAATGCATTCAAAGCAGAGAAAGTTTTGTTCAAAAAGCAGTATCTGCCATGTATTCTGTGCCCTAGTATTATCCCCACCTATGTATAAGGCTAAAAAGGGCCACCTATTACAGTAGAGATGTATCTAAAAAATCTCTCAAGCTGCCTGTAATAATCTCCATTATGTATAATGACCATTTTGATAATAGTCTTTAGAAGAGGTAATGGCCCTGCTGAATGGTTATTACCTGTCTGTTCATGCTGGAAGCAAGATGCAGGAGCCAGAGGGGACAGTCAAATGGTCCTCGTGGTGTATTCTGAGGGAATAAGAAATATTTAACAGAATATGAGAAACAGACAAGCAAGTGCCTTTCGTGGCAAAAGCTGTCTGAGATGGTGCCACAGGCCTTCCTAAAATTTATAATTTCAGGAAAATGCTCCTAATAATGGATCTTGCTCTCAGCCTTTAGACCACTTACATTCAGAGTATCACAAGGTCTATTAAAAAGAGGAGGGAAAGACAACTGAACATTATCCTACTCCATCTGATATTTGTTAGGCAGGGATTAAAAGAGGAGTCTGAAATGGAAGGATATAATGTTATGCCAGTATTGAGTTCCAGAGGGATATCTCTCTGACACTGGTAGCCTTGTGCACAAATAGGGGACCCATTCAAAGATCTGTGTGCATCTGAGTCAAATCTAGGGTATTACCAACCAGAATGGAGAGGACATTTTCAGACATTGGATGGCTTACCTTTTATAAACCAAGGGGGAGTCCTCATTTCCTGGTAGCCATGGCACAGTTTTTACACTCTTCCTCAGCATTATGCTTTCAAGAGAAGAAATGAGATTTACATAAATCCCTTTGTAAATCTTAAAGTGCTATTTAAATCTTACTGATGATGATGATGATGATGATGGTGATTATGGTGGTGATAAACAGAGGGGAAAATGGGTCTGGTGGAAGGTGAGCTACATGAGCTAGGTATATATAGTTGTGTGAATGGACCTGTAATCTCACTGATGTTCATATACCCATCAATGATGAAAATTGGAACCTATTGGCACCCTTGCATTCTACATGACTCATCATACAGGAGGTTTCCATAAATCCTGTATAAAAATTCTAGCTCACAACTCCTTCCTGTCTTGCTCTTTTCATTGCTGAGTATCAAGGCTTCCTGTTACCTAGCCCCCACCAAATTAGACCATTTCTTATTGATTAATAAGGCAAAGATAGTCCACTAATTTATAATGTATAACATTTCCACTTTTCATTCAAGTATGGATTATACTGTGGAGAACATCAGACCATTTAAAGTTGCTTAGGGGGGAAGCAGTTCAGCTGCAAGTGACAAAGTTATACAAAAGCCAATGCTCAATCCACAATTGAGGACCTAAAATTAAATACATACTCATACATACACATAAGCCCCAGTGCAAACATTAATCACTCCCAGTGGCATAATGGGAAGAACATTAGACTTGGAATAGGGTGAGACCATAACTATAGACCTGATCCTGCCACTCCACTATCTACAAGACATATGCCAATTAATTTAAGCTTTTCTCAGTTTATTCATTTGTAAAATGAGAGGACTTGATGAGCAGGTCTATCTGTAAGCTCTCTTCAAACTATAACATCCAGTAAATGCTATTTCAAATATTTAATCATTTTTAGGTCCTTATTGGACTCAAAGGAAGCAAATCACATATGTTTTCTATAGCTTTGCCTTTAGATATAGATATTCATACACCTTTACATATGCATGTATATATAAAATATATATAATGCTATAAGCAAATTGGGAAATAGTGAATTATTCAAATCCTCCCTATTCTTCAAGACCTTCATATTCTATTTCTTTCATTTAACCTTCCATAACTCCTACAGCTTTCAATGATCTTCTACCCTAAAAGTCTTTGTAAATAAGCACCTGACTTGTATGGGATTCTATTATTTGGTATGGTTTCATATATATTCATATTGTCTCCCTAACTAAACTAAAAGTACTTTGAGGGGAAGGAACATGTCTCAACCTTTCTCTTTATCCCATCAATCTGAAAATAAAATCATTACTCAACACTTTTTTAAAGGGAATTAATCTTTTATGCTTTAGAAGTTAGGCCCTTGGTTCACATATATCCCCCTTCTGATGGTAATGGGGAACCCTCATCTCACTAAGATGATCATAATACCATTTCTCTCTGTGAAAAGAGAGAGGAAGATTTTAATTCCCATTGACTAGTCAAACATATTCATAGATCTAAAAAAGAGACAGAGATGAAGAGACTTAAGAACATATATGCAAACTTCTACAGAGAAAGAAAGAATGAAAAGCCACATAGCATAGTAGATGCTATAGAGAACTGCTCAACATAGAGAACTGCTCAAATTCTAATCTTACCTCTGACACCTAAATGGCTATGTGACCCCAACCAACTTAACCTGGCTTTTCAGTGCTCTCAGCAACTCTTTAGGACTATATTAACTGTAGAAAACGGTATATCTGTATATTTTCAATGATTATAAACAGTTCTACCAACTGGAGCCAAGCCAATCAAGTTTAATCTATCTTCTTTATGACTGTCCTGCAAAAAAAAAATATATATATATATATATATATATATATATATACACACACACAAGTCAAAAGATTAATGTTTTCTCATCACAGGCAGGATATCCAGAGTTCAGTTCTCATTAACCTGTGAGGTGCTCGGACTTGGGGATAGGCTAAGCATAATTATTTTTTTACTTTTATTCAAAATACATAGTCAATCAAGATTTCAGATAATCAACAAAAACATTGTTGCCAAGTTGAATGGTCAAAGGGCAAAAGAAACATAACCTAGTTTCAGGTAATTTTCCAATATCAAGCTTTCATTTTTCTAATGTTTCACAAAGGTTTCCAAGACAGATTGTCTGGGCTTTAGTTAGCAAAACAAATCAGTGAAGTAAAACATGCCAGTCTCTGCCTGAGAGGTAATTAATATACCTATAGTCCCTGGCTTATAGTGGGGGTGGAGAATATAAATGCAGTTTTGTTAGAGGTTTTAGGAAAGGAGGGAGGTCCCATCTAAGTGGATACATAGGATTCTTTAGGTTTAATTTTGTAACTATGACCTTTTGGTGACATTCTGGGGGGATAAAGTGGAACATTAACTTCAACTTTGCAGGCATTTTGCTTTCATCTATTTTCGCCTGGGTAACAATTCCAATAATAAGGGATATTAGTGAGAAAAGTCACACAAAGGGGGGCGGGGGCTGAGTGGATGTTTCCATCCTTCCTAGGGGCTGCTTTGAGATCCCCAGTTTCCATATGTGACTGTGTCAAACAGTGTGGTTTTGATGGCTCCCAGCAAATTAGTATTGCTTACAACATTATATGTATATGTGTGAATATGCATATATAGATATAGATATCATAGTACATATATAAATACATATAAAATTAAGCTTATTTATTTCCTTTGGGTCTATAGGATCCACCAGCAGCATCTCTATAATGAACCTGTGGATGGTGACCTGAGAAGGAGAAAGGAGATTGAAGGAAAATAGGTGAATAATAAAGACTCAGAGACAACAAATTAAAACATGTGGGGAGTCGCAATCTCCATGAATACTTCCCATGGGAAAGAGTGCCAGAGAATTAATGGGAAGCATGGGGATGACAGCATCATGAGAAATGACAGGCCATGAGGAAGAAAATAGGCTAGGCTGCAAAAACATCTTGCAGAAGAGGTAGAAGGATTAACAGCAGGATCCAGAGATGAAAGAGGAAGACTCATGCTTGTTGCCCAGTTTTTATTGGAGATTTTAGGAATGTGGATTGGGAGGTGATCAATGAATGCATAACATGGCATAGGTTTTAACATTGGTTGAATTGACAATGACAAAATCAAAGAGGTGGAGATTAACTCCACATGTACCTTGTAAAGGAATGTGGTCTGACAAGGTGTGAGCTAGAATACTGCTGCCAGTAACTTCCCACTCAGGAATTCTCTTGTCCTTAGGACTGAAGATTTAGAAATGCAATAATCAATACTTAACATGATGAGTCTGGCATATGAATACATAAGACACAATATCAATACATCAATCATACTTCCAAGATGCTAACATGCCTGGTATGCTACAGGGTCCAGTAAGAACCAAAAAAAGTTGATTAAACTTTTGAAGTAGCATTTATTGGATATTATAGCTTGAAGAGAGTTTATAGACAGATCTGCTCATCAAATCTTCTTATTTTATAGATGAGTAAACTGAGAAAAGCTCAGAGCTATCTAAACATGAAATGTATACTTTGGAAGGTAGTGACTTCCCTATCATGTAAAGTCTACAAGCAGACAGCAATAGACTAGCATTTTTATAGAAGAAATTTTTGTTTAGATATTGGCTAGACTAGATGACTATTCAAGTCTCTGAAACTTTCTGAGATTTTAAAATTACGTATTTTATAAATTGCTCAAGTCAAAAATATTTGTACAAACATAAACACTGTCATAAACTAAGTCAGAGTTAAAATTAAAGTTAAATTCCACAACTCTGTGTTTTACCCCAACATTCTCATCTCACTCATGGTCTTTTTTCATGCTTCAATGGATGTGTGATCTCATCAGTATTAGTACTTGCTCCTTTGCAAATTAAGGTCCATCAATGTCTGCCATTTTCTAGTTTTGGTTTTTTTTTTGCATGACCTCCTAAAAGTCTTCCCTAGGGGGTTTACCTGTTGTGCTGGGAGGTCATCTTTCAGCTCCCTGACATTGTGTAGATACTAATGAAATATGAATTTTACACCAGTTACCCCTTGCTCTCCCTGCATGATTAGTTGTCATTTTTTCCAGTCAGACCTTTTCTTTTATCATTTATGACATTCGTATGAAGCACTTTCTCATTTGTTGTGCCTTGAAATTAAATGAGCAATTATAGAAATAATTCCAAAGACATATATCTAAGGAAAATAATTATGCAGCCATGTAAATTTATATTATATTTTCAACTTTTGAAAATATTGTCACACACAATATCTAATTTTCACCTGTCAAAAATCCTGAACTAGTGAAGATACGTATTAAGCTCACTTGAATAGATGAGGAAACTGAGGCAGATAAATGAGTAGCCCAAAATTGTAAGCTAAATGATATAGTGGATAGAGCTGCTAACCTTGCATCAGGAATATCTGAGTTCAAGTCTGGCTTCAAATATCTATTAGCTATGTGACCTTGCAAAAATCACTTAATTCTGTTTGCCTTGGTTTCCTCATGTGCAAAATTATCTGGAGAAGGAAATGGCAAACCATTTCAGTTCCTTTGCAAAAAACAACAACAACAAAAAAAAAACAGGGACACAATTTATACACTGAAATGACTGAACAATAACAACCCAAAATAACCCAGCAACTCAGTTGTAAAATCAGAATTTGAATCCAGCTCCCTAAATGCCTAGTATAGTACTCTTTTTACTATTATTACGTCTTCATATGCTTGTGTATTCTACCAACTATGATTGTATTCTACCAATCCCAATTGATAAGTTGTACTCAAATTAAATTTTCAATCAGGTTTTTCAAACTCAGAACTCATTTTCTACATAATATCAATGGTATGCAATTTGTGGTTTTCTTGGTTAGACCACAAAAATCCATCAAACTCATATTCTATCTGAAATAGTACCATTAGCAGACCTGAGTTCTAACCTCTGAGTATTAATCCTGACCTTTGAGAAATTCTGAATCATGAATGTGGCGGAAAATGAAACATAGGAAAGCAACTAGCCATAATGTAAAGAGCATTGAAATGAGACAGTAAGTTAGTTTCTGGTCCCAGGTAGTTTCTCTGAACACCTCAGCTCACTTATTTGTAAAAAGCAAACAAACCAACCAACCACTAGGCTGAGGCAGAAGTTACAGATTCTAATCATAGCATCATAAGAATGAGAGTTGAAAGGGGTCTTACAGATCATCTAATCTAGCCATCCCACTTTATAGATCAGGTAGCTGAGGACCAGATAGATTAATTCAATTCAATAATCATGTATTAAACATATAGGGATTGAGAGTACAAAACAAAGACAAATGAACCTTTCCTCCCACTCAAGGGCCCTACACATTACTCAGAGGAAAAAGCAAGTACATAGATGAGAAAAAATGCAATCACAGCAAATATAAACTAATTTCAGCAGTTGGAACACTAATATTTGGAGAAATCAAGGGAAAGCCTCACATAGTAAACAATGTTTGATCTGAGCCTTGAAGGGAAATGTGGAATTGAGGAAGAATAACAGTCCAGACAAGAGGGGATAGCCCTTGTGAATGAATAGAGAAGGGAGATGAAATGTCATCCAATTTACATGAAATATAGAGTATGTAAGGGGAAATAATATGTAATAAGCCTGGAAAGATAGTAAAACCAAATTGTGAAAGATTTTTTAAATCAAATTAAATTTTATTTTTTTGGTTAATTTCATTTATTTATTTAATTTCTAATATTTTTCCATGGTTACATGATTCATGTTCTTTCCCTCCCTTCCTCCCACTCCCCTCCCATAGCCAATGAGTAATTCCACTGGGTTTTACATGTGTTATTGATCAAGACCTATTTCCATATTATTAATATTTGCACTAGAGTGATGGTTTAGAGTTACATCCCCAATCATATCCCCATTGAACCACATGATCAATCATATGTTTTTCTTCTGTGTTTCTACTCCCACAGTTTTTCTCTGGATGTAGATAGAGTTCTTTCTCATAAGTTCCTGTGGATTGTCCTGGATCATTGCATTGCTGCTAGTAGAGAAGTCCATTACATTTGATTATACCACAGTGTATCAGTCTCTGTGTACATTGTTCTCCTGGTTCTGCTCCTTTCGCTCTGCATCAATTCCTGGAGGTCATTCCAGTTTGCATGGAATTCCTCCAGTTCATTATTCCTTTGAGAACAATAGTATTCCATCACCAATAGATAGCACAGTTTGTTCAGCTATTCCCCAATCTAAGGGCACTCCCTCATTTTCCATTTTTTTCCACCAGAAAGAGTGAAGCTATGAATATTTTTGTACAAGTCTTTTTCCTTATTATCTCTTTGGGGTATAAACTCAGCAGTGGTATGGTATGGTTGGATCAAAGGGTAGGCAGTCTTTTAAGTCCTTTGGGCATAGTTCCAAATTGCCTTCCTGAATGGGTGGATCAATTGTGAAAGATTTTTAACTTCAAACTGAGGAATTTGGATTTTATCTTGGAAGGAAAAGGGAGCAACTGAATCTTGTTTAGCAGAAGGAGAGATACGGACATACATTGGTTTTTGGATGAGCAAGTATCTGCCCGATCATTTGGAGAAACTCTAGATGTTTAGCCTGAAGAACATAAGGCTTTTAGAGCCATCTTCAGAGGCAGTTAGATAGAACAATGAGTAGAACACTGGTCCTAGAGTCAGAAAGTTTGCTTTCAAATCTAGTGTCAGATACTTTCTAATCATGTGTCTCTGGGTGAGCCAAGAGACCCCTATCTACTTCAGTTTCCTTCTTGATAAAATGGGGGTAGTAATAGCATCTGCTTATAAATGGCCTTTTTCTCAGTTCTCTTTCTTGTTGACTTCTCTGTGATCAGTCTCTTCTCCTTATTATGTTATTTTTCTCTAGGTTTTTTAAGACTATTGTCTCCAAGTTCTCCTTCCACCTGTCAGACCACTGCTTCTCAATTATGTTTACTAGATCTTCACCAAAGTCATTCTCAGTAATATGGTTGTCCCTTCTCCCACTATACTACTTCTCTTGGTGATCTCATTGGCTTCCATGAATTTAGTTATCATCTCTAGGCTGACGGTTTTCACATTTACTTACCTACCCTTGACCTATAGTTTTCCATCTCCAGCTGACTCAGAATATCTAGAACTGATATCCTATAGGCATCCTAAATGAACATATCCCAAACTTAACCCTAAAAACCCTTTCCCCATTCCAAACTTCCCTATCATTGTTGAAGATATCCTCATCTTCCTACAACTTATGGATCATCTTCAATTTTTCTCTATCTAATAATTTCCAAGATAAACTACAAAGCCCTCTGTTTGACAGTCAAAGCTCTTCATAACTTAGCCTCCTCCATACCTTTCCAGACTTTACTTATTCCTCACTAGGTATTCTTCAATACAGTAACATTGGCCTCCTTGTAGTTCCACAAAAAAAGACCCTCTATTTTTCTATTCTGGACATTTTTCTGGCAGTCCCATATACCTGGAATGTGGTCCTTCATCTGCATCTGTCTTCCCTGATTTCCCTTAAGTCCCACCTTCTAATGCTTTCTTTTTTATTATTTCCTATTCATCTTGTATTTAGTTTGTGCACGTTTACTTTTTTTTGTTATTCCTCTTACCCCCACCAAAATTAGATTGTGAAGATGGGGATTGTATTTTGCTTTCTTTATAACCCTAGTACTTAAGTATAATTCCTGACCCATAATAGGTACTTAATAAATACTTATTGATTAACTAACTGAGGTACCTCCCAGAGTAGTTGTAAGGATAAAAAAGATGTTTATAGTGTTTTGCAAAATAATGTGCTGTGCAAATGCTAGCTACTGTCATTAGCTATTATTGAAGTATTTGAAGAGTTGTCATATTGAAGAGTAATTAGATTTCTTTTTCTTTATCTCCAAAGACAGAACTAGAAAGTATGCTTAACAATTGCAGAGAAGGAGAGTTCAGATTAATTTAAGTACACACTTCTTAACAATTAGATCCAGGCAAAAGGGAAAGGTGCTGCTACTGTGGAGAGTTACTGGGCTTCTGCTCACTAGAGATCTTCAAACCAAATCTGGATAACCATTTGTCTATGCTCTTGTAGAAAGGCTTACTCTTCAGGTATGGGTTAGTTAATTGTTGTTGTTGTTGTTTATCCTTTGTTTTTGAATAGCAATGGCACCAATGCATAATGTCATGACTTTCTTGTGATTCAGATTGAAGTGAGGCAGAGTTGCACCAAATTGTCAGCTTCATTCAAAAACTAATATATCTAATATTTATCTTGATAGGTTGATAGATGATATCGATAAACAAATAAATAATACATAGTAGTTAGGTGGATAGAGTTAGATATCAAGATAGACAATTGAGAGACTAGAGAGACAGAGATAGTTTGGAAGGATAGATAGATAGATAGATAGATAGATAGATAGATAGATAGATAGATACAGATAGTATTTGTTCCAAACCTATAATTTCACTACTGTTTAGTACTATTACCTGTCAATGTAGATTTAAACTATTCTTCATTTTACAGTCTTGGAGAGGTGCCTGGAATACTGATTAGTTAAGTGACTAACTCAGGGTCATGAAGCTGGAATGTTTCAGGGTCAGGACTTCCTTGTGTTGAACCAGGTTTTCTATCCTCTACATCATGCTATCTTTCAAAGATTGTATTACAATGATATTAAAACTGTAACTTTTAAAAATTATCATTTGAAAAGCATAAATCTATTTAAAAATAGGTAAGAACAGAAAACATACATATTTCATGCTTTTTATTGGCAATATAAATAAAAAATAATCTATAGAGATATTTCAATCACAATGTATAGACTAAAATTGCAATGCATTATGCATGGTTTAAAAGGTGTGTGCATTATACAGAGTAAAATAGAAGTAAGGCAATGCAATTAAAATATAAGAAAATGAGCTTTAAATTGGTGTCCTCAGTATCTGCAATATTAATTTTTAAAATGAAAGTTATTCCTTGGTTGTAAAGCTTTAAAAGATGAAAAAATTCAAGCTATGATTTAAAATGCTGTCTTAATATCTTTCCTGGATCAGAAACTGAAGGTAGTTTTAAAATATATTCTTAGCAACAGTCTAAGAGAGACTATGCAATGCTGTTTTGAGTGCACAAGCCCAGCTGAATGCAGAGCTTTGAGAAAAAGGCTACACAATAGCAATAAAATTAAGGCATCTAAGAGCACTGTGCCTTCCCCCTCAGGCTAGCAAACTGCCATTTGTGACCAGATTCTCATTTTTTCTGCATCTTGAATGGTCCTTCAATTTCATTGATTTCAAAAGAAACTATAAAATGTAAGTGAGATAGAAAAATCCGAGGAAGAACAAAAGAGAACACAACCATGGATACTGGTGGACTTGTTCACTTGGAGCAATAAGGATTAGGCAGGGGAGGGACAGTAAAATATCATTCACTCAGAGTACTGTCATTCAGTCATTTCAGTCATGTCCAACTCTTCATGACCCCATTTGGGGTTTTCTTTGATAAAGATATTGGAGTGGTTGGTCATTTCCTCCTCCAGTTCATTTTACAATTGAAGAAACTGAGGCAAACAAAGTTAAGTGACTTCTCCAGGGTCACCCAGCTAATAAGTATCTAAAGCCAGGTTTAAATTCAGGAAGATGAATCTTCCTGACTCCAGGCTCAGTGCTCTATCCAATGTACCACCTAGCTGCTCTGTGCCATCTAGCTGCAAAGTTATGTTAAAGTCTTAATGAGAAGCATCATAGCACAGAGGGAAGAGAAGAACCAGTATTAAAGTCAGCAAGACTCAGATTTAAATTCCTCCTCTTGAAATTGACTGTAATTGTGGACAAGTCATTTAATTTTTTAGTGTTCTTTGCAATCACCAAGATTGGGGTTTTTAGCCTATTCTATGTCATAGACCTCTTTATCAGCCTGGCAAAGTTTATGGACCCTTTCTTAAAATAATATTTTAAATCTATAAAATAAAATACATAATATTTAAAGAAAACCAAAAACTATTGAGAAATCATGAATGCATTTTTCTCCGTTTTGAACTCCTGAACCCCTTGAAATATATTCACAAATCCCTCTAGGTTAAGATCCTCTGTTGCAAGACCATAACTGTAAAGAATGTGTAGAATGCATTAGTATAGGGATTTCCCTCACCAGGGAGTTCCCTGGTGAGGCAACTGATGGCACAGTAAATAGAGAGGTAGGTCTAAAGTTAGGAATATTGGAAGTCAAATCCTGCCACAGTTACTTACTAGCTTTGTGGCCCTGAGCAAATTATTCTCTTTGTTATTTGCCTCAGTTTCCTTATATATAAAATGAAAATAGCACCTACCTCACAGGGTTATTGTGGAAATCAAATGGAATAATATTTGTAAAAAATACTTAGCACAATGCCTGGTACATAGTAGCTACTATGTAATTCGTACAATATGGCAGCATTATTATAAAGACACAATTTAAAAAGATTCAGCAACTCTAATCAACATAAGAACCAATTCTAATTGCAGAATACTCATGATGAAAAATCCTGCCTACCTCCTGATAGAGAAGAGATAGACTCAAAATGAAGATAGAGATCGGAGAACATAGCCAATACCAGAATTTCTTTTGCCCAATTTTACATGTTTGTATGAGGGATCTCGTGGGGTTTTTTTTCTTTCTTGATAAGAGTAAGAAAAGGAGTGGTTGGAGGGAGAAAAGATAACTTTGTTTGAAAATAAAATTTAACTTAAAAATATTTTATGACCCTTTTTTTTTCTTTCTTTTTTTCTGTCTTGTCCTTTTCTCTCTTTGCCCTCCCACCTCTGGGGAAAGTGAAAAGAAGAAAAAGGAAAATAAAGCCATGTAACACACATGGATATTCAAATAAAACAAATTCTTACATTGACTGAACCCAAAAATGTTCATCCTATTCTATCTCTTTAGTTCATTATCTCTCTGCCAAGAGGTAGGTAGTGTGCTTCTAAATCAGTCCTTTAGAACCATAGGTGGTGATTAGATTGATCAGAATTCTCAAGTCTATCAAAATTGTTTTTCTTTATGATGTTGGTATTATAAAAGTTTTTCTTTTAGATCTTCTCACTTTCTTTTATATCAGGTCATAAAATTCTCTGTTAAGTGATAATAGTTCATTTATTATATGTTGCATTACATTCATAGACCACAACTTCTTTAACAATTCCCAGTAGAAGAGCATCCTACTTGTTTCCAAGTATTTGTTGCTAGAAAAAAATGTTGTTCGAAATAATTTTGTACATATGGGTCCTTGTCTTCTATTTCCTTAGAATGAGGATTTAGTAGAGGTATCTCTGATTAATAAACTGGAGGAATTCCATATGGACTGGAACGACCTCCAGAAATTGATGCAGAGTGAGAGGAGCAGAACCAGGAGAACATTGTACACAGAGACTGATACACTGTGGTACAATCGAATGTAATGGACTTCTCTACTAGTAGCAATGCAATAAATGATCCAGAATTATTTGGAGAGACTTATGAGAAAGAATGCTATCCACATTCAGAGGAAAAACTATGGGAGTAGAAACACAGAAGAAAAACAATTGCTTGATTACATGGGTCAAGGAGATATGGCTAGGGATGGAGACTATAAATGAACATCCTAATGCAAACATCAATAACATGGAAATAGGTTCTGATCAAGGACACATGTAATACCCAATAAAATTGCACATCAGCTACAGGAAGGATGGGGGGAGGGGAGGGAGGGAAATAATGTGATTCTTTTAACCAAGGAATAATGTTCTAAATTGACAAAATATTTTTTTAAATGTAGTGGCTTTGGGGCTATAGTTTCAAATGCATTCTACAATAGCTGGACCAATTCTCTCAATTAACAATGTACTAATGTGCCTGTTTCCCCAATAGCTGCTTCAACATTTGTCATTCCCTTTTTTCATTACTTTTAATGTGAAAAGAAACTTCAGAGTTGCTTTAATATGTATTTCTTAAATTTCTAGAGATTTGGAGTATTTTTATATGTTTGTTGATAGCTTGTATTTCTTTTGAAAACTGCCTGTTCATATCCTTTGAACATTTGTCTACTAGAGAACATTTATCTATCTTAATCTTATAAATCTGAATCAGTTCCTCTTGGATATGAGACTTTTATCAAACAAATTCGCTGTAAAGATTTTTCCCACTATTTTTGTTGTAATTTTAACTTTATTGGTTTTGTTTGTGCAAAACTTTTTTTCATTGTATATAATCAAAATTGCCTGTTTTATCTTCAATCATTTTCTCTATCCTTTGTTTGGTTATGAACTCCTCCCTTATCCATGGATCCAAAAAGTAATTTCTTCTTTGTTCCCATACTTTCATTGTAATATGATATTTTATTTCTAAGTCATGTATTGATTTGGAATTTATCATGATATGTATAGGGTATGAAACATTGATCTGTACCTAATTTTTGACACACTACTTTCATGTTTCCTCAACAGTTTTTGTCAAATAATGGGTCCTTGATCTTTCAAAAGTGAGGTGACACAGTGAATAAAGTGCAGGACCTAGAGATAGAAAGACTCATCCTTCTGTGTTCAAATCTGGTTTCAGACACTTACTATCTGTGTCACCCTAGGCAATTCATCTAAACCTGTTTCTCTCTGTTTTCTCATCTTTAAAATGAGTTGGTGAAAGAAATGGCAAACCACAAAAGTATCTTTTGGCAAGAAAACTCCAAATGGGATCATGAACAGTCAGAAATGACTAAACAATAATGTTGCAATCAAAACCTGAAAAAGAATGTCTTCTACATTATATCCAGCAAATACTCATACATTTTCACTTGAAGACTCCCAATGAAGAGATTTACCACCTCCTGAGGCAGCCCATTCCACTTTTGCAAAGGTATAATTGTTAAGATGTTTTCCCTTATAAGAAGGCTAAATATACTTCTTTGCAAACTCTACTCATTGCCCCTAGTTCTATCTTCTGAGAATACATAAATCAAATCTAATCCCTCTTCCACATAATAGTTCTTCAAATACTTTCAGTCACATATGATGTGCCCCTGATTCTTCTCTTCTTCAGACTAAATATTCCTTATTCCTTTACCTGAATCTCATCTGTTGTAGAATAGAGAACCTTAGTCCTACCTCAGTCATCCTCCTCTATACCTTTCCTTGTCCTTCCTAGATTGAGATTACCAAAACTGAAAAAAAATACTCAAAATATTATCTAAGTGATGTCATTTGTCCTTCATTTTCAAAGAGGATCAGTGACATCATGAGGTGATGTCTTTACTTGCATATGAATTGTATTTAAATGAGGCAGCCTTTCACAAAGTCATCAACTGCCCTCTCTCTTCCAGAGTCATTAAAGTCCAGTAGCATGATGAAAGTCAGAATGAAGGTGCAGATGGCCCCAGATACAAGGGATGACCTTGTCTTCTTTGATGTCTGAACAAGCTCTAAGTGCTACACAAGGCTTGTTCCAGCCACCTCCATGACTGTTGAAACAAATACCTCTCATTCACCCATTCTACCAGAGGAAGTCTTCACACACTTGGTGTAGACACCCCCTTAAGTCACTGATGGATTTAAAGCCTGTCAATTACCCTCAACCTGATTTAGCCTGTCAATTGAGATGGTTTTACTAGGCTATGACTGCGCTGCATGCTATAGCTTCTTGGAGCTACAGGTAAGAGTTGAGTGAAAGATGGACACCAAAGTTGATAAGCAACCCTGAAAAGAATCCCATAAGCCATCGCACTAGAGGCATTAGTACTTCCTATACATCCCATAAGTAGAGTCCCATGGGACTATTTTTTTTTATTGAAGTCCAAGACTGTATTCGCTATTTTTGACTATCAAATCACACTACCAATTCATATTTACCTTGGAGTAAGTTCAAAAAGTCAATAAGCATTTATTAAGTACCTACAACCTAAGGACTATACTATGCACTGGGATAGCAAAGAAAAGAGGGGTAAAGCATCTGCTCTCACTGAAGCTTACAACCCAATAGGAAAGGATACATATAAATAACTATGTACAAATAGTAAATAGCATATGTAGGATATATGGGAAATAATCACACAGGAAAGTTACTAAGGTTTAGATGTAATAGGAAAGGCTTCTTAAAGAAGATAAGACTTCAGCTATAACTCAAAGAAATCTAGGGAAGCCAGAAGGTAGAAATGAAGGAGAGTTCCAGCTTGGGGAGTAACCAATAAAAACACGGAGAGTTAAGAGATGTAATTTCTTATGCAAATCACTGCAAAGAAACCAGGGCCATTGGATCACATGGAGGGATAAGCTTAAGGAAGTCTGGAAAAGTAGGAAAAGGCTGGGTTATAAAGAGTTTTGAAAGCAAGAGGATTTTTTTATTTGATAAAAGGATACAGAGAACCACTAGAAGTTATTGAGTAAAAGGGAAACCTATATTTTAGGAAGATCAAGTTGACAATTGAATGAAATTTTTTGTAGTGCATCAACCTCCCATTTCTTTTTTTCAGACAATCTGCTATCTAATCAAACCTCTCCATCTTGAATTTGTAAAGTTGCTTTTTAGTACAAGTATAAATATTATTTATAACTGTTAAATTTCATATTATTAGATTCAATCCAATATTCTAGCATGTTAAAGTCTTTTTAGATCTTGATGCAAATATAGAACGCATTATTTATTCTTCCAAGCTTTTTGTAAATCTGTAATTTTGGGACACATTATTAGGATGGTCCAATAGAAACCTTCCTCCATGATTCTATTAATAGCTACTTTTTTAGTCTAACCATTTAACTAGTCCCAAATTGTTCTAATTGTACTAATATCTGGCCAATCTTTTCCACAGGAATAGCATGCAATTCTGTTTTCTGTTCTGATCTTTTGCTAAAATCTAACTATATCTGCTTTACTCTGATCAACCTGTATAATAAACCCATCAGAAAAGGAAAGAGGTTATTCTGAACTAATCTGCCCTTGAAACCATGGTTGCTCTTTATAATCAGTGCTTCTTATCTATAGATATCCATTTAATAATACAAACTAGAATTTTGCCAGAAACCAAGGTCAGGTCCCGTGTCCTATAGTTTGCAAACTCCATCCCCCTTTATGGATATCTGGCCAAGAGTTTCCCTTCTCCACTCCTGTAGTAGCCTCTCTCATTCTCTGTGACCTTTCAGAGATTACAAGCTATGGCTCAGCTATCAAGTTTGCATTCCATTCAGTAACTAATGTTGTAATCATAGATGAGTTACCTGAACTAATTAAGAGCAAAGTAGTTGCACTCTTACTATTATTATTCCCTTACTTATTTTGGGCATCAACTACTCATTAGCTATTTTTGTTCTATACATCTCAGTCTATGAGACAATATGATATAGTGGATAGAGATCTGGCCTCAAAGCTAAGAAGACCTGGGTTCAACCCTTATCCCTGGCAGTTAGTTTTTGTGTAATCCCGAACAAGCCACTTTACCTCTTAGTAATCTGGAAAATGTACTGACTGTAATTTGAAGAAAAAGTGCCAATCTGAATTGGTGGAGAGAGTTTATTCAATTAGGTAGTCCCCTAATGCAATGAAATTACTGGCCCAATCCCTTTCCCCTCTTTTCAGTAGAAAGCACATTCTCCTTGACTAAGAAAGCAATAGCAAAATAAGAATTCAGTAGTTATGCGTTTCCTTTTTTGTCAGTTATCATTATCCTACTTGGTGACTTTTGAGGGTTCCATATTTATAGAGTAGAAGCAAGATTAAAACTAGTTGAGAGAGTATGAATACAAAATGACTAATATGGAAACATATTTTACACTATTATACATGTAAAATCTAAGTCAGATTACTTACCATCGTGGGAGGGAGGGAAGAGAGAGAACAAAGAAGTTGGGAAAGTGAAAGATTTGGCTCAATTTTTAAAAAAGCTTAATTTTTTCATGTAGTTGAGGAAAAATAAAATATTAAAATAAATAAGAATAAATACATAATAGCTAAAATAAAATATTTTAAAAGAGAAAAATTATGAATAGAGAGACAGTACAGATACAACACTTTTTAAGAAAGAAGTTTTACTTTATCAGTGAAGGGGAAGAGAGAGGTAAAGTAATGACTTCTTCCATATAAAATTCCAGTCTCCATACTCTCATTCTAATCTTGCCCCATACCTGGAACTGACTAACTCTTCTCCTCTCTGAATCACAGAATCCATCTCAGCCTTCAAGAAGCAGATCAGCTTTCTGTATGAAGCCTTTGCTGATCTTCCTCAACTTCTAGTCCTTCCTCTGCCCACAACTACCTTGTATTTACTTGTATTTATTCCTTTGTGCCTATTTTGTACATTATTTTAATATCATCCTTGAGATAACACAAGTTCCTTGAGAGTTGAGACTGTATAATTTTTTGTCTTTGTATCTCTAGTACCTAGCAGAATACCTGGCATACAGAAATTATTTAATAAATATTTGTTGATTGATGGGTTGATTGATTGAAAGATCCAAAGAAAGTCATTTTAAGACTGGAGAGAGATGAAACTAAGTGTAGACAAATAGGAAGGAGCCAGCAGTCAGTGAAAGATGTAAAATTATGAAAGGGAACAGATGACTTTTAAAACAAACTCCTGAAATAGACAAGAAAAAAAAATGGGATTTGCTTGGTGAGGACAGAAAGGTTCAATCCTGTCACCTCCCTACTCAATAAGCTCCTGTGATTCTCTACTACCTCCAAGACCAAATACAAACATCATCTTTGCCATTCAGACCCCTTCATTACCTAACCCCCATCACCTTTCCATTCTTCTTACACTTTACAGGTACCCCTCCCTACTTTATCTACTCTTCAATATAATGATACTGGCCTCCTTGCCATTCTATGAACAAGTAACTCCATTTTTCAAGCTCTACACATTTTCTCTAGCTATCCCCCATGCCTAGAATGTCCTCACCTTATCTCTATTCTCTGCCTTCCTTCAAGTTCCTCCTAAAATCCCACCTTCAACAAGAAGCCTTTCCTAACTCCTCTTAATTCTAGTGCCTTCCTTCTCTTACTTATTTCCTATTTGTTGTCTATGTATGGCTCAGCAATTAACATGTTATTTCAGTATCCAGTAATTTAGTTTTCTGGATCAAGTGATTTGAACTAATCAAGAGCAAACTATATATTCTCTTACTATTATTTTCCTCACTTAGTGCTGTCTTCCTTGCTAGATTATGAGCTCCTCAAAGATAGAATGATTTTTCATGTCTCTTTATATCTTCAGTGCTTATCACAATGCCTAGTACATAGTAGGCATTTAATAAATGCTCATTGGCTAAATGAATGATTGCTCTATAGCTAGAGGAGTGAAATTGGATAATGAAGATAAAAAGTTCTGAGGTAGGGAGGGTAGAATGAGGATATCCTCTGTTTTCTCAGTTAAGTTGGATGCTTAGCCATCTGCTTCAAATAGAGAAATGAAAAAAGGGAAGGTACAAGTAGGGAAAAGAAGGGGAAAAATTTAAATCTTGATAGGGGAAGGAATATTAGGAGCAATATATGTGAAAAAATACTTTTCCCAGAAAGTATTTAAAAGCTAGAGGCTACTTGACATTCAGTTGATAATATGGAATGACTTGGGTCTTAGGTGGATAGTAAGAATAATCATAAATAATACCAATAACTCACATTTAAATAATGCTTTAAGGTTTGTGAAGCATTTTATAAAATCTTATTTTATATTCACAATAAGCTTAAGGAGTAGATAATATTATTATACTTATTTTACAGATGAAGAAGGTGAGACAAACAGAAGTTAAGTGACTTGCCAAGAGTCAAATAGGTAGTAATTGTCTAAAGCTGGATGTGAATTTTGTTTTCTTGACTTTAAGGCTACTGAATATTATTGTGGAGGCAATAAGGAAAATAGATAAGGAAAAAGAAACAGGGTGGCCCTAAGGATCAACCAGTTTTATCTCGTATCTACTCAGGGTCCATATTATACAAGAAAACCTAGGCACTAAAATGTAACCCATCTCACTAATATCATATGTTCTCTCTCTACCTCCCATGAATCAATTCTCCTCTTGGTAGCACTAAAACAAATGGCAGAATTATTATAGTTTCCTATGTTTTTGATGGGGTTTTTTTTAAAACATGGGTTTCCATTTTTTTACTTTAGTCTATCCAACCCATAAAATTTTAGTGGATCACACTAAAATGTCTCATTGTTGGTTGTAACCATATAACCAGATAGCCTGCTTTAAGGCTACCCCTAGAAAATGAAGCTGGACAGGCCTGACCCCTGACTTTAAAGAAAACTATTGAAAGTATGAAGTTTAAACTTTTAAACAATAAAGTTAGAAAAATTGTTTTGTGTTCTGCTCCACTTTACTCTCTCCTCCTTGTTGAAAGTGTAAATGGCTTGGGGTCAGCCATTTGACTCTCTTAAACAATTCCTATATAATTTCTATATTTAGTAACATTATTCTTGCTCTCTGGACATACAAATATAAAAAAGAGTAGCAAACCAAAGAGATCCAGGACATTTTTTTTTGCTCAAGACCAGTGATTTCATCATGGTAAGGTATACTTAGTGTGGAAGCAACCTCCATCAATGCAGACTGACAATGTATTTTACATATATAATCATAAGTGAATTGTTTGGGGTACTGAGAAGTTAAATGCCTTGCCCATGAGGACATAGATATTAAATACCAAAGGAAGAAATTGAACCCAGGTCTTCTTGTCTTTATGGCTGACCTTCTATCCACTACACCAGGATAGCTATCTCTCATGCATAAAATACTGTCATTCAGATAAATAAAAAAAGAATTTTTTTGTCTTCATTGAATCTATGTTAGCATAAAGCTTAAAGTTAGACTATTTAATCAAACATGCAATGATCAATTCCATTTAAAATAATAAAATCAGAACACTGTTAAAGATGATTTTATGGGGAATTTCCCCCTTCCAAATAAAGCTCATACCCATAGTAGATCTACCATAAGTTAGAGAATTATTAAAATCAACTCAGTTAGCAGGAGCTATGCCATGGAATGGGTCCTTGGAGGACTTTCAAACCAATGTCCCTAATGCAATGCAATAATACAAAATAAGAAATAAAATGGACAATAAACAAAGAAAAAGAAAAGGTAAAGAACCCTCTTCTCTTTTGCAAGGTGGAAGGTAGAGGTGGATACTAAATTCTGAAACAAAATTTTAATGATTTTCAATTGAGGTCAAATGAATCCAGAAATATATCAATAAGTCATAAAGTAAAAGAAAGTTCCCAGAAGGTGAGAATAAATAAAAAGAAAAAGATGAAGTATGATTTCAAAGACTGAAGGAGAATTTTTTAAATGCATAGAAATATGATGAAAATAACACTACAGAGCTTGTTCTTACTAAAGAATTATCCTGTTTCCATTCCAATTATACTATTTAGATGCAAAATATTATCTAGTCTAATTTCTTAATATTATAAATGAGAAAACTGAGGCCCTTGGAAGTTAAAAAAAATGCTGAAGGTAGTATAGATCATCAGCCACTTCACATTCAGTCAGCCAGAAAACTGATAAGCAGGTTAATTTCTTTAGAGAGGTAATGAAAAAATCCTCACCAGCTATTTTATCATTGCGGTATACATAAATGGTATAATGGATAGTACACTGAACTTGGAGTCAGGAATATTGGAGTTTGGGTCCTATTTTAGATATTTACTGACTGAATTACCCTGGATAAATCATTTAAACTCTCCATCAGAGGTAATCAAAACAATATAGTACTAGCTAAGAGACAGGAGGGAGGAAGAGTGGAATAGAATTGGGGTAAGTGACCTCAGCAAGACAGTCTATACTAAACCCAAAGATCTCAGCTTTTGGGACCAAAATCCACTATTCGACAAAAAGTGGTGGGAAAACTGGAAGACAGTATGGAAGAGATTAGGTTTAGATGAATATCTCACACACTACATGAAGATAAACTCCAAATGGGTGAATAACTTGAATATAAAGAAGGAAACTATAAGTAAATTAGGTGAACACAGAATAGTATACTTGTCAGATCTTTGGGAAAGGAAAGATTTTAAGACCAAGCAAGAGTTGGAAAAATTTACAAAATACAAAATAAATAATTTTGATTACATTAAATGAAAAAGGTTTTGTACAAACAAAACCAATACAATCTAAATTAGAAGGGAAGCAACAAATTAGGAAACAATCTTTATAACAAAAACCTCTGACAAAGTTCTAATCATTCAAATTTATAAAAAGCTAAACCAATTATACAAAAAATCAAGCCATTCCCCAATTGATAAATGGGTAAGGGACATGAATAGGCAATTTTCAGTTAAAGAAATCAAAACTATTAATAAGCACATGAAAAAGTGTTCTAAATCTATTTTAATCAGAGAAATGCAAATCAAAACAACTCTGAGGTATCACCTCAGGCCTAGCAGATTGGCTAACATGACAGCAATGGAAAGTAAAGAACACTGGAGGGGATGTGGCCAAGTCGGGACATTAATTCATTGCTGGTAGAATTGTGAATTGATCCAACCATCCTGGGGGGGGCAATTTGGAACTATGACCAAAGGGCGATAAAAGACTGTCTCCCTTTGATCCAGCCATAGCACTGCTGGGTTTGTACCCCAAAGAGATAATAAGGAAAAAGACTTATACAAGAATATTCATAGCTGCGCTCTTTGTGGTGGCCAAAAATTGGAAAATGAGGGGATGCCTTTCTTGAGGAATGGCTGAACAAATTGTGGTATCTGTTGGTGATGGAATACTATTGTGCTCAAAGGAAAATAAAGTGGAGGAATTCCATGGAGTCTGGAACAACCTCCAGGAAGTGATGCAGAGCGAAAGGAGCAGAACCAGGAGAACATTGTACACAGAGTGATACACTGTGGTACAATCGAATGTAATGGACTTCTCCACTAGTGGCAATGCAGTGAACCTGAACAACTCGAAAGAACACTATCCACATTCAGAGGAAGAACTGTGGGAGTAGAAACACAGGAGAAAAACAACTTCTTGATTACATGGGTCAAAGTGATATGGCTGGGGATGTAGACTCTAAAGGAACATCCTAATGCAAACACCAACAATTTGGAAATAGGTTCTGATCAAAGACACATGGAATACCCATTGAAATTGTGTGTTGGCTACTGGAAAGGTGGGGGTAGGGGAGGGAAGGAAATAATATGATTCCCTTAATGAAGGAATAATGTTCTAAATTGACTAGTAAATTAATTTTAAAAAGAAGAAGCTTTGTGTAGGAGAGGTAGCAACTGAATTTTTTCTCTGAAGAATATTAGGGATTTTAAAAGCCAAAAGTTTAAAAAGAGTACATTAGAGACAAGGGGGATCATTTGTTCAAAGGTAAGAAAACAAGAAATCTAATGTCATTTGTAAAGTAATTGATCTAGAGCTGAACAGGACCCTACAGGTCATTTAGCCCAAATCCTCTTATTTTACAGATCAGAATATTGAGGCCACTTGCTAAGCGACTTTCCCAATGTCATACAGCTGGTAACGGGGCTATGATTCAAACTCAGATCCTTTGGAGAAAGGATAACAAGCTAGTTTGGCTTGGATGGAGAGTGTGAGCATACGAATAATATTTTAAAAGCCTAGAAAGATAGGTGGAAGCCAGTCTGTTTGAAAGACTTTCAAACCTGGCAGAGGATTTCCAAAGAACATTAGCATAGCATTTCTGGGATCAACACAGTGAAACAGAGGATTCATGGCATGAGAACCAGTGGCCTGTTGAAAGCAATGCCAGCATCCTGGTGGCTTTCTTCCCAACACAGCACATTTCAGAAGGCCAAAATAATAAACGTCAATACCCTTCTTCACTTCCAGCTCCAAAGAGCCCTTTAAATGATCCTCATGTACCTGACGCTACTTCTCTAGCTCCCTAGCATTGCATGCTTCTCCCATTAAGCTCAAAGGGTAGATCTGGGATCCAGCATCTCCTCCTCCTTCAGATGTGCCATCATCCCTGGCATCTGGAGAAGTACAAACTGACAAAATTGCATTTTTTTTTGCTGGGCACAGCACTTGGCAAACACACAGCACCCATCAGGAAGGGTCCACGTTCATTCCCCACGGCATCCATCGGCCTGTGACGTTCCAAGATAGAAATTTGTTTCTCCTACCGCTTTATGACACTTCAACTGCCTGATTATCCCACTTTATGGCAATCTGCATCATTCAGGGCCCGGCGGCAAATGATACAAATTGCCAGGAAACATTGAAAAAATCCTAAATCATGGCTCTGTCTGGCTCTCTGAATGATGGCATTTGGGTTGGATTCAGATGGTTTGGTTCATTTCGCTGTGAACAGTCATCCCGGCCTTAATGGGTGCCATTGGCTCGTGCATTAGGCTGCGCGGTGACTACGAAATGAGGCAGACTAATAGAATTTTTTTCCAATGCACTAAGCAAGCCCTCAGTAAAGAAAAACACATTGATTCTGAAGTTGTTTACTACCAACTAAATAGAACCCCCATAGCTTTTCCCATGCAACCCACATTAGAGTTAAATTAACAGCCCTCATACTTATCCATTTTACTAGTACCAGACAAAAGTGCTTACACCATTAGGAAAGTGAGTTGCCTCAGTCTAAATCTTGCTACAGAAGATTGTCTCTTTCATTTACTGCCTAGCTATCAAAAGTTGTAATATCAAGCATAGATGAGAATTTAAAGAAAAATACTGGAAGGTCATAAATAGTGACTGTATTTGTACTCAGTGATGTAATAACATTGAGGGAAGGTAGTTTGGGGGTTACTAATGAAAGCTAACAAAGAGAGATGAAAGAATGCTGTTATGCTCGCTAATCAGGATCCCTGTTAACTCATATCCTAGGCTTGACTCTGGCAAACAATTCCTTTCTGTAAATTAATAAATGAAAAGTTCCAAAGCCATGAGCTCTCTCAATGAGTAGGACAATGGAGTTGGACCACATGGTTGAACAATTTATTTCTGGTAACCATCTTTCAAATGGTTGATACAGCACTAAATCCTGAGTCATTCTCTGCTTATGGTGATAAAAACTGAAGTGACAGATCTGGGCTTCTCCCATATCTTCAAGAACCTCCTCTCTGAGAGTTTCCTTTTGCCATTAAAAGCAATGATAATTAAAGAATTATACGTGTATTATATGTTAAAGGGAGACTGATAACAAAGGCCCAGTGGCCTAAAAAGTGGTTTAGTGGACTTTAAATATGAAATATCCTAGTCTAGAGAATCTAGGGGGAAAAATGAAAGCTTACTTAGGGCTTATAAAGTGCAAACTCCCAGATTCCTCCTGAGGATTTTTATAAAGTTACACTTACTGAAGAACCTTGGCCTGTTTAAATGCACAGTTATCCAAAAGAGACTAAATAAAAGTCATCCAATAAAATGACTCACTTAAAAAATAACTGCAGGTAATAAAAATTAATAGCATTTAACATCAATGTTAATTTTGAAAGTACACAGAAACACAGTTGATTATCCTCCCCCTTTCAATTATTTCCTCTCAGATCAGTTCATGGAAGCTTCATAGGAAGTGTGGGAGGAAGAATGAAGCTTGAAGCTTGAGGAAAGTGTTTTGTAACTACCAGAACTAAATCTACATTATAGAAACTGGTCAGGAGGATGTGCTGAGATCATTTCAAGCAGAAGGTAATTGCTATGGCACATCACTTATCAGTTTCATATTTACTTCCTTTGATATGAAGCATTGAATCTTTGGAGTTTTTTTTTCCTATAGGCTAGTCCATCTTCCCAAGAGGACTGCTTTCTCTCTTTGTATAAATATAAAGTAATGAATAAAGTTCTAGATTTCTAGGAAGGAAGAATTAAGTTCAAATACTGTCACTGGCACTTAGTAGCTATGTGGGCAAGGGCAAATAATTTAATCTAAGACTCAGTTACCTTATCTCCTCCCAATGCCTTTCTTTATAGAAGGCAGAAACTGGATTTGTAAAGCACTCCACTTTACATCTGTTGCCTAGCCTGGTTTCAACTTGAGAACAAAATGACCCTTCCATGATAAACTCATCACTTCTTTTTTTAACTCTTACCTTCTATCTTAGAATCAATACTAGGTATTTATTCCAAGGCAGAAGAACAAAGCAATAAGGGCTCAGTATTAGAGGTTAACTGATTTGCCCAGGGTCACACAGTTAGGAGATGACTAAAGGCAGATTTGAAAACAGAACCTCCATCTCCAGTCTGAGTCATCTAGCTGTCCTTTATCACTTCTTAATTGAGAATTTAAGTGAGAAGCTTATTATGGGATGTGGGGATGGCATGCAAGGAAGAGGCTTTACAGTGGACAGGAAAATGGAGGGGGCAATGCTTGAATCTCATTTTCATCAGAATTGGTTCAATGAGGGAAGATTATATGTATATACAAATGTATGTATATATGTATATACAAATACACACACACAAAATCAATTGGGCTTAGAAATATATCTTACCCAATAGGGAAATAGAGGGCAAGGATATAAGAGAAAACGGGGAATGATAAAAAAAAAAAGGAGGATAGATCAAGGGAGGCAATGATCAGAAGCAAAACAGACTTCTGAGAAAGAACAGGATAAAGAGGAAGAAAAAGAAACAGAAGAAAATGGGACAAGGGGAAATATACAATTATCACAATTACAAATGTGAATAGAATGAATTCACTCACAAAATGGAAGGGATAGTAGAAAAGGTTAAAAAACAGAATCTAATAATATGTTATTTGCAAAAGATACTCTTTAAACAGAAAGACATAATTAGAATAAAGGACTAGAGAACAATCTATTATGTTTCATCTGAGATTTTTTAAAAAAGGTAGAAATAACAATCATGATCACAGCAAAAGTAAAAATAGACCTAATTTAAAAAGACAATCTGGGCAATTACATTTGGTAAAAGATGACAATAAAGTAATATCAAAACTTTAATTAAAAGATTTTCTAATGAAGGCCTCATTTCTCAAATATATAGAGTACTGAATTAATTTTTTTAAAAGAGAGTCATACCCCAATTTATAAATGGTCAAAGGACATTAAAGAGGAATTTTCAGAAGAAATCAAAGCTATCAAATCATATGAAAACATAATTCACTATTAATTAGAGAAATCAAATAAAAATAACTTGCAGGTACTACCTCACACATATCAGAAATGACAAATGCTGGAGGGGACTGGGGAAAATAAGTATATTAATGCATTATCAGTACAGTTGTAAGCTGTCCAGTTATTCTGAAGAACAATTGGGAACTATGTCCAAAGGGCTATAAAACTGAGCATACTCATTTTTCTTCTGACTAACTTTTATTTATTTATTAATTTTTAGAAATAATTTTTTTCATTTTGGTGAGTGAATAGTCTTAAAAATCAAAACCAGAACACACATATCCAAGTAAACAAATGACAAATCATATGATTTCATCTGAATTCCTGCTCTAACAGTTCTTTCTCTGGATATGGATAGCATTCTTTTTCATAAGTTCCTCAGAATTATCCTGGATCCATTGTATTGCCAATAGTAGCTATATATCACATTTGATCATGCCACAATATTACTGTTACTGTGTACAATGCTTTCCTGGTTCTGCTTATTTCATTCTGCATCAGTTGATACAGGTCCTTCCAGCTTTATGAAATCAACCTGTTCATCATGCCTTATAGCACAATAGTATTCTTTCACCATCATATAACACGATTTGTTCAGTTATTCCCCAATTAATGAAAATCCCTTTAGCTTCTAATTCTTTGCCACCATAAAAAGAGCAGCTATAAATATTTTTGTACAAGCAGGTCTTTTCCTGTTTTGTTTATACTCTTTGACTAAACCTGTACCCCAAAGAGATTAAAGAAAAAGGAAAATTACCTATATGTACAAAAATATTTATAGCAGTTCTTTGAAATGGCAAAGGTTTAGAAATTAAGGGGACTCTCATCAATTGAGGAAGTACCAAACAAATTGTAGCATATGATTATAATGAAGTACTAATGTACTATAAAAAAATAACTGGATGTTGTTTCAGAAAAACATGGCAATATTTATATGAATTGAAGCAAAATGAAATAAGAACTAGGAAATCATAGCACATAGTAATAGCAATATTGTAATGATAATTAACTGTGAAAGACTTAGTTACTCTTATCAATATAATAATCCAAGTCATATCCAAATACTCATATTAAAAAAATACTTTTCACCTCCAGAGAGAGAAATAAGGAATTCTTAGTGCAAATTGAAAGCATAATTTTCTTGCTTTCTTTATTTTTCTTGCTTTTTTAGTAATATGGAAATGTTTTACATGATTTCACATATATAATTGATATCATATTGCTTGCCTTCTCAGTGGGTGCTAGAGATATAAAAAAGTCAGGGAGAAAATCTGACACAAAATTTAATAAGATTTTTAAAAATAAGTATTTAATATAAATAATTTTTGAGAAGAAGAAATATGAAGTATGAATACTTGCATGCTTTAGTTTCTTGGGATTTTTCTACTCTTATTTCAGTTAAGTTTTGAAATGTGTATTACCAAAGGGAAATATCAAGGTGATTACTGTCTTCAGCTCTACCTGAACTTGGAAGAGCCAGTTGTTAAATTTTCAGTGTGAGCTTTTATTCCTCAGTAGTTAGAAAATATTACAAATCAGGATTGATTTATTGTTTAGTTGATGGTCTAAATTAAGAAAGTGATAGAGCAAATTTTATTAATGTAGATTAGACTTTAAAATATGCTTCCCAAAAAAAATATGTTCTAGGGATTACTGAGAGTCCCTGATTCATTTTCAGAGGGTCTTCAGAATCAATAATATTTTCATAATCATATTAAAATGTTTTCATTTCCAATATTATAAATATCAAAAGGTATGCTCAATAATCAATAAACATTTATTAAGCACTTACTCTATCCACCTTATTATAACTGAATGGGGCAAGGTTAAATGTCTGGTCCCATAGGATCTTAGTTCTAGATCAGCATCTTTCTCCATTCGCCACACCTACCACCACCACCTTCCCACCCCAAGGACAACAGACCAACTTCCTACTCACCTGTGACCAAAAATGATTTACTGTGTCTCCTTGTTAACTTGTGGTAAGCTGCCTTTACTGGGTTTTAATCAAAAGTCCCTCTTTCTCCAATTTGAAGTGCTATTAGGAAAATCCCCTCCAATGATTCCACTAATAGTTTTTCAGGAACTTAAACCTAGAGTGACAGTGGAATGAATTTATCTACAGTGTGCTGTGCAGTAATCAATAAGTCAATCTGATTCATTCCCGAGGGCACTAGGTGAGTATTTATTTATTTTTCAGAGAGGACAAATAAAAATATAGACCTCATTTATACTGGCAGGATCATGACTTCCAGGTTGAGATTTCCTTTTTGCTCTTCATTATTCCTGAAGGGCTCTTTTCTGAAGGTTTTAGAAATTACTTATCTATGTATCTTGTTCCTTCAGTTTTCCAAAAGCATAACATAGGCCCAAGAAGTCCCTTAGGGCACTCAGAATTCTCAGTGTATTGAGGTTTTATTGTTAGCTAAGCAAGTACTTTGAAAGGTCAGCTGGTTTCAACCCCTCACTTAATCTGCCAGTATGCAAAATCACACAACTCCCTTATTTAAGAAAAATAATAGCCCAGCAATTCATATATGTGTTTTTTCTCTCTTTCATCTTCCCTCCTTCTTTCCTTCCTTCCATCTCTCTCTCTCTCTGTCTCTCTGTCTCTCTTTCTCTCTCTCTCTCTCTCTCTCTCTCTGTCTCTCTGTCTCTCTGTCTCTCTCTCTCTCTCTAATCTTTAAGTTAAAGGAGGAATTCAAAGAGGTGGAAGTGAGAAGTGAGTGCATTCCCAACAAGAGAAATAGTCTGGGGCGGAGTCAAGATGGCAGCTTAGCAAGCAGCAAAAGTTCAGACCTCATGGAAGACCTTTCCTTACCAATACAGACTGAATGCTCCTAGGGCACCGAAATTCAATCTGAACAACAGGACAGAAGCGGGGAACCCTCCTTCTGGACTCAAATCAAAAGGTATGGCCCCCAAAAACCAGAATCTGAGAATACTCAGGGCTAAGGAGAAGGCAGAGCGAAAGTCCCAGAACCCCTCCACCACAACCCAGAGGGCTGAGCCCTCAGCAGCAGCGGGAACCTCTGAGCCGGCAAAGGTGCTGGTTTGCAGGGTCTACCTTGTGAGCAGTGGGGTGCCAGGCTCGGAGCATCCAGCTTGGACAGCAGGGAGGAAGCCAGGGAGAAACTGGTGGGTGGCTGGGTCCCTCCATCAGGCTCCAGTCTCACCCTTCCCTCAGGCACATCCAGACCAATCCAGTTGAACTAATCCCATCAGAACTCCTCAGAGTTTAGGGAGGCAGGCAACTGCTGAGAAGCAGCTGGAGAGAACTGGAGAGAGCCTGGGCAGCCCAGCCTTCCAGGAGTCTTCAGAGCCTCAGTGCTTCATACCACATACAGCCCAACCCAATTGAACTCAATTCAATCAAAAGCCTCCAGAGGACAGGGAAGCTAACATTCCTCCCCTAGAGACTGTACCAAGCAATCTGACAAAGCTCCAAGAGGGGAGACTGACAGCCCCAAAACCAAAACAAAATGAGAGGAGCAAGAGCACAGGCAAATACGGGGAGCAAAGAAGGGATAAACTCCAGCAAACAACAGAAAAAGAAGAAAGAAATTACAATAGACAGCTTCTGCATAGGTAATGAGCAAAGAGAGAATGAAACAGAGGGGGAGGACCCAGCAAAGAAAAATCAGAAATCCCAGCGAATTGGATACAGGCTTTGGAAGAACTCAAAATGCAATTCAAAACACAATTAAGAGAGGCTGAAGACAATTGGGAAAAGAAATTAAAAACTAAAATAAGTCATCTGGAAACAGAAAATAGTGTCTTGAAAGCCAAAATCAACGAGCTGGAAAATGAGGCAAAGGAGATGAAAGATGAGGCAAAGCAGATGAAAGATGAGGTGAAGAAGATTAAAGATGACCTCCAAAGAAAATCCAACCAAAAGGAAAAGGACAACCAAAAAACTAAGGATGAAATCCAGTCTTTAAGAACCAGAATACAACAACTTGAATCGAGTGACCTCACAAGGCAGCAAGACACTATAAAACAAAACCAAAAGAATGAAAAAATTGAGGAAAATATGAAGCATCTCATTCACAAAACAGAGGATTTAGAAAATCGTTCAAGGAGAGACAATTTAAGAATTATTGGCCTAATAGAAGACCATGACAAAAGAAAAAGCCTGGACATTATATTACAGGAAATTATTAAAGAAAACTGCCCCAAAATCCTTGAACAAGAGGGAAAATGGAGATTGATAGAATCCACAGATCACCTCCTGTACTTAATCCCCAACTGACAACACCCAGAAATGTTATAGCCAAATTCAAGAACTATCAGACCAAAGAAAAGATATTACAAGCTGCCAAGAAGTCATTCAGATACCAAGGAACCACAGTGAGGATAACTCAGGATCTGGCTGCATCCACACTGAAAAAAAGAAAGGCATGAATACAATATTCCAGAAAGCAAGGGAACTAGGTCTACAACCAAGAATCAACTACCCAGCAAAACTGACTATATTCTTACAGGGGAAAGTATGGTCATTCAACAAAATAGAAGAATTGCAAGAATTCATAAAGAAAAGACCAGACCTGAACAGAAAATTTGATGTCCAAGCACAGAACTCAAGAGAATCATCAAAAGGTAATTAAAAAAGAGGGGAAAAAAAGAAAAAAATTTTAAGAGACACAATAAGTTAAAATGATATGTAACCCTATAAGAAAAGAGGTCATTGGTAACTCTTAAAAACTGTTGTTATTAGCTGGGAAGCAAAAAGAAGTATACTTAGAGGGAACAGCAACAAACTGTGTGGGATGAAAGGACAAAACATAAATAGGTATATAGATAGATATATGCATGCAAAAATACATACACATGAGTATGTATATATATATATATATATATATAACTAGAGCTTACAATAGGTTAATATTAAAAGAAATGGGAAAAGAAGCAAATGGGAGTAAATTTATATGTCATAAAGAAGCTCATGGTGGGAGGGGGAAGAACATCAATACACTGGAAGGGTAAAGAGGTCAGAGACAGGAAATACTCAACTTTTACGTGCTTTTAAAGTGACTCAAAGAGGGAAAAACAATCAAATCCATTGGGGGCAGAGAATAGATTTGTACCCTATAGGGGAGTAGAAGGGTAACAAACGGTCTGGTGGGGAGGGAAGCAGTACAAGATAGGGAGGGAGCAGGGGGTTAATTTTAGAAAGACTACAGGGAAAATAAGGGGGGATAAATAGGGAGGGGGTAGAAAGGGAAGTAAAATAAGGGTGAGAACAAGGGGGACTGTTCAAAACCAAACATTGGTGTAGAAGGAAATAGTGAAAGAAGAAAAGGCAGGTAAAGGAGCAGAAATCAAAATCCTGGGAAATACACAGCTAGTAATCATAACTCTGAATGTGAATGGAATGAACTCACCCATAAAACGCAAGCAAATAGCAGAGTGGATTAGAGTCCAAAACCCTACCATATGCTATCTACAAGAAACACATATGAGAAAGGTAGATACACATAGGGTTAAAGTAAGAGGGTAAAGCCAACTCTATTGGGCATCAACTGACAAAATAAGGCAGGAGTCACAATCATGATATCTGACAAAGCCAAAGTAAAAATAAATCTAGTTAAAAGAGATAGGGAAGGTAATTACATCCTGATAAAAGGCAGTATAGACAGTGAGGACATATCTGTATTCAACATGTATGCACCAAATGGCATAGCATCCAAATTTCTAAAGGAGAAACTAAAGGAACTCAAGGACAAAATAGATAGAAAAACTATACTAGTGGGAGATCTGAACCTTCCTCTATCCGCACTAGATAAATCAAACCAAAAAATAAATAAGAAAGGGGTAAGAGAAGTGAATGAAATGTTAGAAAAATTAGAGTTAGTAGACATGTGGAGAAAAATAAATAGGGACATAAAGAAATATACCTTCTTTTCTGCAGCACATGGTACATGCAGCACAAATGTACTGCAGCACAGTACATTTACAAAAATTGACCATGTATTAGGGCATAAAAACATTGCAAACAAGTGCAAAGGGGCAGAAATAATAAAAGCAACTTTCTCAGATCACAATGTAATGAAAGTAATAATTAGTAAGGGAACATGGAGAGGTAAATCAAAAATTAATTGGACATTAAACAATACAATTCTCCAAAACCAGTTAGTTAAAGAACAAATCATAGAAACAATTAATAACTTCATTGAAGAAAATGACAATGATGAGACATCCTTTCAAAACCTATGGGATGCAGCCAAAGCAGTACTCAGGGGGAAATTTATATCCTTGAGTTCATATATTAACAAATTAAGAAGGGCAGAGGTCAATGAATTGGGCATGCAAATTAAAAAATTAGAAAGTGAACAAATTAAAAATCCTCAGATGAAGACTAAATTAGAAATCCTAAAACTCAAAGGAGAAATTAATAAAATTGAAAGTCAAAGAACTATTGATTTAATAAATAAGACTAGAAGATGGTACTTTGAAAAAACGAATAAAATAGACAAAGTACTAGTCAGTCTAATTAAAAAAAGGAAAGAAATAAACCAAATTGATAGTATCCAAGATGAAAAAGGAGACCTCACCTCTAATGAAGAGGAAATTAAGGCAATCATTAAAAACTATTATGCCCAATTATATGGCAACAAATATGGCAATCTAGGTGATATGGATGAATACTTACAAAAATATAAATTGCCTAGACTAAATGAGGAAGAAATAAATTACCTTAACAACCCCATTTCAGAAAAAGAAATTGAACAAGCCATCAAAGAACTCCCTAAGAAAAAATCCCCAGGTCCAGATGGATTCACAAATGAATTCTATCAAACATTCAAAGAACAACTAATCCCAATATTAAACAAACTATTTGACATAATAGGCCAAGAAGTAGTTCTACCAAATTCATTCTACAACACAAACATGGTACTGCTCCCAAAGCCAGGCAGGTCAAAAACAGAGAAAGGAAACTATAGATAATCTCCCTAATGAATATAGATGCAAAAATCCTAAATAGAATACTAGCAAAAAGACTCTAGCAAGTCATCACAAGGGTCATCCACTATGATCAGGCAGGATTCATACCAAGAATGCAAGGATGGTTCAATATTAAGAAAACCATCCACATAATTGACCATATTAACAAGAAAACAGTATAGGAATAGAAGGGCGTTTCCTAAAAATAATAAACAGTATATATCTAAAACCATCAGCAAACATCATCTGCAATGTGGATAAACTAGAAGCCTTTCCAATAAGATCAGGAGTAAAACAAGGATGGCCATTATCACCTCTATTATTTAACATTGTACTAGAAACACTAGCAGTAGCAATTAGAGAAAAAAAAGAAATTGAAGGTATTAAAATTGGCAATGAGGAGACAAAGCTATCACTCTTTGTAGATGATATGATGGTTTACTTAAGGAATCCTAGAGAATCAACCAAAAAGTTACTCGAAATAATCAACAACTTTAGCAAAGTTGCAGGATACAAAATAAACCCACATAAGTCATCAGCATTTCTATATATCTCTAACCCATTTCAGCAACAAGAATTAGAGAGCGAAATACCATTCAAAATCACCCTAGACAATATAAAATACTTAGGAATCTATCTGCCGAGACAAACACAGGAACTATATGAACACACTTTCAAAACACTTTCCACACAGCTAAAACTAGAGCTAAACAATTGGAAAAACATTGATTGCTCATGGGTGGGACAAGCTAACATAATAAAAATGACAATCCTACCCAAATTAATTTACTTATTTAGTGCCATACCCATTGAACTACCAAAAAACTTCTTTACTGAATTAGAAAAAAAACATAACTAAGTTCATTTGGAAGAACAAAAGACCAAAGATAGCCAGGGAAATCATGAAAAAAAAAATGCAAAGGAAGGAGGACTTGCAGTCCCAGATATCAAACTCTACTATAAAGCAGTGGTTATCAAAACAATTTGGTACTGGCTAAGAGACAAAAAGGAGGATCAGTGGAATAGACTTGGCATAAATGATCTCAGCAAGACAGTTTATGACAAACCCAAAGACCCCAGCTTTTGGGACAAAAATCCATTATTTGATAAAAACTGCTGGGAAAATTGGAAGACAGTGTGGGAGAGATTAGGTTTGGATCAACACCTCACACCCTACACCAAGATAAATTCAGAATGGGTGAATGACTTGAACATAAAGAAGGTAACTATAAGTAAATTAGGTGAACACAGAATAGTATACCTGTTAGACCTTTGGGAAGGGAAAGATTTTAAAACCAAGCAAGACTTAGAAAGAGTCACAAAATGTAAAATAAATAATTTTGACTACATCAAATTAAAAAGTTTTTGTACAAACAAAACCAATGTGACTAAAATCAGAAGGGTAGCAACAAATGGGAAACAATCTTCATAAAAACCTCTGACAAAGGTTTAATTACTCAAATTTACAAAGAGCTAAATCAATTGTACAAAAAATCAAGCCATTCTCCAATTGATAAATGGGCAAGGGACATGAACAGGCAGTTCTCAGCAAAAGAAATCAAAACGATTAATAAGCACATGAAAAAGTGTTCTACATCTCTTATAATCAGAGAAATGCAAATCAAAACAACTCTGAGGTATCACCTCACACCTAGCAGATTGGCTAACATAACAGCTATGGAAAGTAATGAATGCTGGAGGGGATGTGGCCAAGTCAGGACACTAATTCATTGCTGGTAGAGTTGTGAATTGATCCAACCATTCTGGGGGGCAATTTGGAACTATGCCCAAAGGGCAATAAAAGACTGTCTGCCCTTTGATCCAGCCATAGCACTACTGGGCTTGTACCCCAAAGAGATAATAAGGAAAAAGACTTGTACAAGAATATTCATAGCTGCACTCTTTGTGGTGGCCAAAAATTGGAAAATGAGGGGATGCCCTTCAATTGGGGAATGGCTGAACAAATTGTGGTATATGTTGGTGATGGAATACTATTGTGCTCAAAGGAATAATAAAGTGGAGGAATTCCATGGAGACTGGAACAACTTCCAGGAAGTGATGCAGAGCGAAAAGAGCAGAATCAGGAAAACATTGTACACAGACACTGATACATTCTGGTTCAATCGAAGGTAATGGACTGCTACATTCGGGTCAATGCAATGTCCCTGAACAATCTGCAGGGATCTAAAAAACACTATCCACAAGCAGAAGATAAACTGTGGGAGTAAAAATACCGATGAAAAGCAACTGCTTGACTACAGGGGTGGAGGGGATATGACTGAGGAGAGACTCTAAATGAACACTCTATTGCAGATACCAACAACATGGAAATGGGTTTGAATCAAGAACACATGTGATACCCAGTGGAATTGCGCGTCGGCTGTGGGAGAGGTGGTGGGAGGGGGGGAGGGAAGAAAAGAAAATGATCTTTGTTTCCAATGAATAATGTTTGGAAATGACCAAATAAAAAATTAAAAAAATAGGAAAAAAATAAAGACAGACCCAAACCCAGGGGGGAAAAAAAAGAAATAGTCTGTTCAAAAACATGGCGTTGGAAGATAGGAAATGAAATATATGACCAGTTTGGAACAAAAAGTAAAAAATATTCAATCAAACTAGAAAGCCAATTGGTGCCAAGTCATGATGGTAAATAGAAAAGTCTGTAGATATTAGAGATAATAAGGAACCACTGGAATTTTTTGAGAAGGGAAGTGACACAAATAATCCCAAACTTTAAATTCACCACTTTGAAAATTATGGAAGATGAATTAGACAGAATGGATTGAGTCATGGACACCAATTAGGAGATCATGGCAATAGTACAGGAGAAATAAATAAAGAGCTAAACCATAGTGGTAGCTCTATGAGTGGGGTGATTCAAGAGATGTTATCTATAATTGATATGAATTAATGACTGGATATATGGTGTCAATTTATCAGTCAACAGTTTTTACATGTCCTCTATCTACCAGGCACTGTGCTAAGTTCAGGGAATATGACAACAAAGCAAACCAGGGAAAATAAGAATGAAGGAGAGGGAAGAAAAGTGTGAATTCCTTTCAACAGAGAAATGCTTTTTTTAAAAATTTAATCCTTCCTGAAGTGTTTAACATAAAATAAGCTTCCCCTTTTTCACATCCCCAAAACAACTTAAAAACCTAATTAAGTAAGAAAAAAATGCTGAGGCATGCCATTATAATGACTAGGCAGCTCATCTCTCACTGCTGGGCAAGAGCAATCTATTATTCTCTCATAAACATGACAATGCACATCGAAAACTCTGTTACCATATGGTAGAAGACAGAGATAGATTAGTGACATAACAAAGGAGCTAAATTTACAGTACATCCCATTAAAAAGCAGTCTAAAATTTAACTGGGTATTAATACTTATTGTCAGTGGGATAGATCTTAATTAGAGTTCCTTAGAGACAGCTATACAACAAAACAGCAAAAGAAGAGGTTGAGACCCTCTACTTGTGGTCTATAAACTCTCACTTTGATAGGGTCAAAGTGAAGATGCTAACCTTTGGGGAATGGGACAGTAAAGAGATCCAGAGTGGCCAATTTTATCCCTGTCCCAGAGGACACCTCTATGAAGTTTCTATCCCAATAAGAAATACCAAGTTTGGAGATATATATAGGGCCCACATACAGAGAGACCCAAATCAGAGGTTCTGTAGGACATGTAATATTTGTCCTCCACTACAACCCCCTGGTAGTAGACGTTAACATTGTACTATTTTTGCGTCTATATACATATATATTTGGTTCATTGTTATCCTTCATACTTAAAGAGAGCCAAAATGATATTATCACTATGTCAGGATGAATGTAGTATGTCCAACTATGACTCATTAGACCAATACAAGCTTGGAAAGCTCTACCACAGGTCAGCCACAATTAACCCATATGAACATTTGAGATGGAGCTATCTAAACTTGCAGACTGCATGTTTCTTTTGAGCTGCTACAATTCTGCATGATAGAGCACAGTGTCTTCTTTGTTACAGGCATGCCATGCTAGATGGTCCTGTGCCACCATCTCAGGTCTCACAGTCAATTCCAAAGTTCTTCAAAGAGAAGAAATTAATTATAGGTAGATACAATTTTAATAATCATTTTCTGATTTTTGTGATTTGTGTTTTCTCCCTCTTTCCCTTCTCCCCCTGCCCAAGATGACAGGTAATATGATATTGGTTATGAATGTGCTATCATGTGCTATATAGTTCCATCTTCATCATGTTATAAAAGAAGACAGCTTAAAAAAGAAAAAAAATTTAAAAAGGAAATAAAGTGAAAAATGGTATGCTTCAATCTGCATTTAGACTTCATCAATTCCTTGTATGGTGGTGGATAGTTTTTGTTTCTTCCCTTGGAATTGTCTTGGATCCTTGCATTTCTGATAATAGTTCATTCATTCACAGTTGATCAATGTACATTATTGCTGTTACTGTGTACAACATTCTCCTATTTTTGCTCATTACAAAGATAAAAAAGTAAATATACTGATGGGGTATTAGGATAAAATTTGACTTATAACATGCTATTCGCTATTTTAAAGAAAGGATAGGATTATATTATAACATCATACTTTTTTAAGTTTTAAAGATGCTTTCAAGAAGAAACTAATGAGCTTCAAAGTAGATATCCTATAATTTTCTCAAACTCAATAGGTCTAACTTAAAAAAAAATTACCCCCTCTTCTTAGCTTCTTTATATTAGTCAGGTATAACAGTATACTTCTGACTACTCAAATTTATTATCTCAAAATTATTTTCAACTCTTCAGTATCCCTAATCTATACATAACAATCAGTTGCCAAATGTTCTCAATTCTAAATGAAGAATGTGTAAATATTTTTACATTTTCTTTTAAATACTGTGGGAAAATGCATTTGTTGATTATGGTTATGTCAGATACCACCTTTTAAAAATTATTCTGTTTTTATATCATCAGAATGCTAATTAGATCCATGACTCAAAAAAAGGCATAACTCAGTTCCAAGAAACAACAATCACAGAATGCACAGCAGTGGATGCTTTGAAAAGAATCTTTGGGAAGGCTATGCATAGGACACTAATTGGTTCACAAAGCCTTCTGAGAAGGAGAGTGGGAGAAGAGGGAAAAGGATTATAGATTTAGTTTAATGAATGTATTGTTCATCTTCAGGAAAATATAGTGCAACTTTTTGTTCCTGGAATAACTTCCTATATGAATATTCTTCCTATATGAAGTATCTTGTAATATTATAATATAATATTAGAAATTGTGATTATATATAAAATAGAAGTCATCTCACAGAATGAATATTCAAGGCTTAAATGAGAAAAAAGTAAAACAAAACTCACTTTTCAAATAATATAACTGCTTTGAATTTACTGTTTTCCTCTATATAATTTTCTGTGACCATCTTCCCCCCACCACCACCACCACCACTTATTGGTCTCTTTCCAACAACTCTTTCCAGAACAAGTGGTGAAGCTGGAATAGAAATCTAATGTTTTGGTCTTAGTTTTTTATGAAAAGTGTGTTACCTCTTTAAGAGTGCAATTTTTTAAAATCTTTTTTTTATAGTTCCTCCTAATATCTGACTTCTGACTTGGACTTTATCCTGGTCCACCACTCTAGAATGGAACAAAATCCAAGGAAGACCATTTAATTTTATGGCCTGCGTGTACTGAAAAGGATTTGGATATCATGACTAAGAAATTATCAAAGTAGAGTGAACAGCAAAAAGAGCTTCAAGCACACAGATGGAATCCTATAATATATATTGATGAGAATTAAATTCCTCTCAATTACAAAAGTCGTCTTCTTGATTTTCATACAGTTTCATATATGTTAAGTATTTCCTAATGACATTGTGGAGAAACATTAATCTTCTAGGTAAGCTATTTTCCTATTCTGTAGTGAGATCAGTTTCTCTGGGGAAGGATGTATTCAAGGTCAGTGGATTCTGATTCATTTCAGAAATAACATCATATTCCAGGTTGTAATCCCTGCTCCTGGGGAAGTTCAAGCTGCCATTTGCCCCATCTCTAAAAGTCATGAATTATAAACTGCAATGGGCTAAACTGTTAAGTGCCCACACTAAACTTAAGCAGTAATATGGTGAACACACAAGAAAGGCATGTAAGGTGTTGAATGAGGTTGCCTAAGGAGAGGGGAGCCCAAGTCAAAGTTGGAAATGGAGAAAATAAAACCTCCCATGCTAACCAAAATGGATCTGACTCCTGAGTAGCCCCTATACTTGTACTTCTAGGCTAGGTAAGACATGAAGGCTATCTTTTAAAATTATTATAATAATTATTATCATATTAGTAACAATAATAATATAACATTTTATATAATACTTTATTATAGTGGAAAGATCCAGAAAGATCAATGGTCAGAGTATCTAGGTTTAAATATTATCTATTTCTTGTGTTACCTTAGACAAGTTACTTAGCCTGTCTTGGCCTCAGTTTCCTTATCTAATAAGATGAGGAATCAGAACAGATAGCTATATAATTCCTATCATTCTAAATTTTACAAAGTTTTACAGTCCTACCAACAATAAAAGTAGGTATTGTAATATATGACCAGAAAGAGGTCACATATACTCACACTGGGGAAAGAGAGAGAGGGGTGTGACAGAGCTAAAGAAATGGAGAGAGGGGAGAGATTTATCCTTCCCTCTCTTCCCCTTGGGGAGAACAGCACAAATTGTCTTCCAGAGAGACAGAATATGTCTCCTCAGAGATCAGGTTTGGGATATGGAGGTTAAGGACTGGAGGAAAAGGTCTTAGAGAGATGATCTACTGCCTCCCTTCTTGATCTTGACTCTTGCTGAGAGGTAGGGTAACTCTCCTGACTGGATTCTCCCAATATCCCAATTGCCACTTTTCCCTTTTGAGACCTGAATTACTCCTCAGCCCTGGTCTGGAGCTAGCTCCCTTCCTTGGGGGAAAGAGGTATGATTCTCCCCAAATCTTCAATCCCCTTCTTTGATGTTAGAAAGCAGGCAGATCTGATCTAAAGGGATAACACTTTATTCTTGGGGGCTCACAAGGCAGGGAGAATGAGGGTGTTGGGCAAGTACATGGGAGATAGGAATCCCTATGACTTAACAACTGACCTCCCCCCAAATTCTGAGGGGTTCATGCTGTCTGTCTGACCCTCCTTATGGTCAGTTGTTGGGTTTGTCTTTCCTCCTAAGCTAGTCTAACTAAGAGTTGAAGTCCAGGATAATTTTGGGGATAGAGAGAAATCTTCGTGGTAGACAGTTTTCTATATAGTCCTAGTCTACTTTTTTTTTGTCTTCAGCTGGAATCAGAGAGATTTAAGGTTTCACTGGAAGGTAATCAATGTTCAAAAGGATCCTCTGACCCAGAGGTCCTCCTCTCAGACCATCCACACCAGGAGAGATGACAAAAAGAAGTGATCTGGCAGTTTCTACTTCCCCCAGATCCTCTGTTCTTTTCTGGAATCTTGAGTCTTCTTTGACCTTCCCCTGCTTGGGTTGTTCCTTTGCATTGCTGGATCTGATTTTTCTCTCTCTTACAGTACAATAAATATTATCTCCATTTAATAACTGAGGAAACTCAGGCTTAGAGACATTGTCATTTCCCCTAGTCTCAAGTTCATATCTTCCAATGCTAAGTCCATTGAAAAAGAAAAATTCTTCCATTATAATAGTGTCTTATCCTAAATATAATACATATCTAGTCTTACTGAGATCTTCCTTTCCTCCCTCTCCTCACTCACTTGCCCCATTCTCTTAAGAAAATGATGTCATTCAGAGGGCATTCATTTCCAAGTATTGAAAAAAAATCATCCAAGAGCAAGATAACTACTAGAGATTAGAGACTAGAGGAAGAGACAAAAAGAAAAGGGAAGAAATTAGAAAGAAGGAAAAGGAAATACTGATATATAAATAAGTCACAAGTTTTACCACTCATTCACCAGGGAACTAGAAATCAGAATAATCTAGAGAAAGAGAATCTAATTAGAAATTCTGGACAGGGGGGCTGTGCTGAGGAACTCCAGGGAGCAGGAAGCTAGAGAGGGAAAAAGAAATCATTCTAATCTCGGTACCCCTGTAAGAAAAAAAGGAGCATCAGGTAAAGACAGGACTTATTTAAAGCCCCATTCAAAGCTATATTTATATATGGTATTGTAAGTGATTATGGATTTTAGTCTTTGAAACATTCAATAATTTCTCCTTTTTTTCTTCTCTAAATTAAATTTTCTTCTATAATATTATGAACTACTTGCAAATGCAGAATTTCTCAATATCCCTCCAATCATCTAGATTTCCTGAAGTTTTCTGGGCAAATAAAGAGATTTGATAAATTTGCCAAATTGGTCTTTGGTTTTTTATGTCAGTAACAGTTCTAATACAAGGATTATACATAGATATACAGAGGGTGAAATATGGCATATGTCCACTGAATTATAAAGGCAAGTTATAATGTTTACATAAAAATTAAGAATTTCAATAATCTAATTTTATAACCTCACTGATTTAGTTATCCTCTTTCTTGGTATAGATTACAACCCAGGAGTATGCAGAAGTAAGAGCACTACATTGGAAGTCAGAGGACCTGGATTTGAATACTAGTTCTCCATTTTAGAACCTGTATGATCTACACAAATAAATTTATTTAGTTCTCAATTTTCTGATTTCTAAAATGGGAAGTATTAATATGAGATGACTTATATAGGTGACCCTAGGGAGGGTAAATACAGAAAAAAAGACTATAAACCAAGTTTTAGAGAAACACTAGCAAAGAGACTAAAGCAACAGGTTATAACAATTATACCTTATGATAAGGTTAGATTTATAACAAAGATAAAGGGTTGGTTTCATGTTAGTAAAAAGTATTACTTAACTAAGAATAGTAATGACTAAATAAACAAAAATCATTGTTATATCAACAGATACAGAAAAAGCTTTTTACAAAATACAGTATCCATTTTTATTATAAAAGAATAACACCACTAGAAAACATAAAAACAAATGGCCTGTCCCTAAAATGATAAATACTATATCTCTAAAAACTAGAAATAGCTATAGATACACACACCAAGGATATAAATTAGCATCCTTTTTAGTAAAATCAGACATGAAACAAGGATGTCCATTGTCACAGTGTCTATTTTATGTAGTGCCAGAAATGATGACTCTAGTAATAAGAAAAAGAAGACACTGAGAAAATAAGGATTGGTAAAGAAGAAGCAAAATTATCACACTTTTTGAGATATCATGGTTTATTTAAAGAACCCACTAAAATTGATTGAAACAATAACTTCAGCAAAGTTACAGAATACACAATAAACTCATACAAATCATCAGCATTTCTTTGTAATATGAAAAGTTAGAGAAGGAAGAGATAGAAAGACAAATTCCTTTGAATAACTATATAATATATAAAAATGCTCAAAAGTCTATCTACTAAATATATATACAAGAACTACATAAATACAACTTAAAATCACTATATATGGAAATAAAGACAAACATAAATAATTAGAAAGGTATTAATTGCTCATGGGTAGGATAAGTAACTATAATTAAAATGATAATATTAAACTGACTTATTTAATGCTATACCAATGAAACTACTCAAGGATTACTTTATCTATAAGGACCCAGAAAAAATAATAATGAAATACATGCAGAAACAAAAAAGAGATGATTCTAAGATTTCAATATGCTATATTCAAGAACATTCAAAAGTATTACATGAAAAAAATGAAAAGTAGGAATGATGGAGACCTAGCAGTGCCAGGTTTAAAACTATGCTAGAAAACAATTATTCTCAAAAAATTTTTATACTCGTTAAAAATTGAGAAATCATGCTATGGAACAGATTGGAGACACAACATAAAGAAGCAATATGTCTAATATTGTATTTGAAAATTCAATTAAATCAAAGATCATCTTCATGTCAGGATTTTTTATGAGGAGTTAGTGAAAGTCTATAATCATTTTAAAGATATAACTTTTTTCATGTCAAGGCATGTTTATCTATACAGAGTATCTTATTTGAGGATAAAAGATAATTTCTTTTGAGGTTTTTATGGCATTATATTCCATTTTTTTCATTTCTGATCATTGATGAGTTGTCCTGAGTAATTTGAAATCATATTCCTTTAAATGCAAATTTTTTACCAGTTGCTACTTGCAAAATTCTTTCTTAGATATTGAAGCTCCTGAATTTTGTGACAAGATAATTTCCTTCCTTTTTCATTTAGTTTGGGCATCTCTTAAGTTTGTAATAAATCTGGGAGTTCTTATGGTTGCCTGATTTTCATTTATAGGGGTCTAGTTATTGTTATTGAACAATTATTTCTTTCTCCTGGAAGTTTCTCCTAGCTCATTATTTTATATCCTCTCTTTTATTTATTCATTCTTTCAATCATCATTTTTCTAAAAGTTTTTTCCTGTGTATTTTTTCTCATGCTTTATTTATTTATTTATTTATTTATTTATTTATTTATTGCAGCTCATCCAGTATATGTCAGAAATGGTACTGGAACCCACATTTTAATAACTCTGAAGCCAGTTCTTTTTTGTGTACTGATTCATTTGGGGAAACTAGGCATGTAAATCTTGGAGATTTATGCATGCCTGTTTCCCAATTGAATCACAGGAGGATTGTGTAATTAGAATTTTACTCCCCAGGACTTACTTTCCCAGCATTCCATTTGCATATTTATGCTAACATACTAACATAGGGAAGATATAAATTTTGTGTAGCTCCGCCCTCACTCTGCTCCTAGGAATGCAGTTATGGTGGTTGGGTGAATGCCAGGCAGGAGAAGTTTTCTCATGTGGTCATACTTAAGTTTTGTACTGTGTTCTTTTATTTCTTCAACTTCAAGTGATTACTAATAAATCTTATAAAATATAATACTTTGAGTTATTGGATATTAATTTAAATTTTACACCTTCCATTATGTCACTTTATTCAGAGATCCCTTATAGCTCTACATCTCTGATCCTTCTGGAAAGGAAATCACACATCTGGGATATGAGGAATAAGAAAGCTTTATGTAAATGCCCAGAATAATTCTAAAGTCAATTACTAAGCAGATTTTTATAAGCATGTATGCAATGTAGTGATAAACTGGGTTCTTTAAAAAGAAAGCATGCCAAACCTACCTCACATATTTTCATTATGTTATTAGACAAATCAGACTTATTATAGATCTCGATTACCAATTTTAGAGTGTATCAAAGAATCATAGGATTTAGAATTCTCTTCTACAGAGCACTTTTTTATGAAAAGGAAAACTAAGGTTCAAGAAGCATTTGATTTATACTGATTTGCCCAAGGCATGACAGCAAGCCAGTGTTCCAAACAGGACCAATCTAAAGATTCTTCAGTCAATACTCTTTGTACCATGTCTTAATGTGAAATTATAAAAAAGATGATGAATAAGATATACTGCATAATAGCATTTTGAGATTGAAGCAGACTAAACAGTATTGAGGATAACTCTTAGTCTAGGAGAGTGTATCTAATGCAGTTCCTAGAACTCAGTGCTTGACCCTTTATTTTGACCAGACCTGGATTTAAACACTACACATAGGAAACTTCCTTTAAAGAACTTTTTAAAAAAAATTTAAATGTATTTATTTCTTTAGATTATTTTCCCATTGTTACATGATTCATGATCTTTCCTACCCCTCTTTCTCCTCCCCTCCTGGAACTGACAAGCAGTTCCACTGGCTTATACATGTTTAATTGCTCAAAACCTATGTCCATGTTATTCATATTTTCAATAGAGTGATCATTTAACATCAAAACGCTAATTATATCCATATCAAACTACTTGATCTATCATATGTTTTCCTTCTGCCTTTCTGTTTCCAGAATTCTTTCTCCAGATGTGGATAGTGTTCTTTCTTGTAAGTTCCTCTGGATTGTCCTGGGTCATTGTATTGCTGCTAGTAGAGAAGTCCATTATGTTCAATTGTCCCATAGTGTATCAGTCTCTGTGTACAATGTTCTCCTGGTTCTGTTCCTTTCACTCTGCATCAGTTCCTGGAGGTTGTTCCAGTTCACATAGAATTCCTCCAGTTCATTATTCCTTTCAGCACAATAATATTCCATCACCATCAGACACTACAAGTTGTTTAGCCATTTCCCAATCAAAGGACACCCTCTCATTTCCAATTTTTTGCGACCACAGAGAGTACAGCTATAAATATTTTGTACAAGTCTTTTCCCTTATTATCTCCTTGGGGTATAAACTCAGCAGTGGTATGGCTGGATCAAAGGGCAGGCATTGTTTTATCCTATTTAAGATTTTTGCATCTATATTCATTAGGGATATTGGTCTATAGTTTTCTTTCTCCATTTTTGACCTGCCTGTCATGGAATTAGTACCATGTTTGTGTCATAAAAGGAATTTGGTAGAACTGCCTCTTTGCTTATTATGTCAAATAGTTTGTATAGTATTGGGATTAGCGGTTCTTTGAATGTTTAATAGAATTCACTTGTGAATCCATCAGGCCCTGGGGATTTTTTCTTAGGGAGTTCTTTGATGGCCTGTTGGATTTCTTTTTCTGATATGGGATTATTTAAGAATTCTATTTCTTCTTCTGTTAGTCTAGGTAATTTGTATTTTTGTAAATATTCATCCATATTGCCTAGATTGGTATATTTATTGCCATATAATTGGGCAAAGTAGTTTTTAATCATTGCCCTAAGTTCCTCTTCATTGGAGGTGAGGTCCCCCTTTTCATCTTTGATGCTGTTAATTTGCTTTTCTTCTTTTCTTTTTTTAATTAGATTGACCAGTACTTTGTCTATTTTGTTTGTTTTTTTCAAAGTACCAGCTTCTAGTCTTATTTAGTAGTTCAATAGTTGTATCACTTTCGATTTTATTAATTTCTCCCTTCGTTTTTAGGATCTGTAGTTTGGTTTTCTTCTGGGAGTTTTTAATTTGTTTGCTTTCAAGTTTTTGATTTGAATTTCCAATTCATTCATCTCTGCCCTCCCTAATTTGTTAATATTATGCACTCAGGGATATGAATTTTCCTCTGAGTACTGCTTTGGCTGTATCCCAAAAGGTTTGAAAAGATGTCTCACCATTGCCATTTTCCTCAATGAAATTATTAATTGTTTCTATGATTTATTCTCTAACTAACCAATTTTGGAGTATCATATTATTTAATTTTCAATTAATTTTTGATTTTGCTCTCCATGTATCCTTACTGATCATTATTTTTTATTGCCTTATTATCTGAAAAGGCTGCATTTATTATTTCTGCTTTTCTGCATTTGTATGCCATGTTTCTGTGACCTAATGTATGGTCAATTTTTGTGAATGTGCCATGTGGTACTGAGAAGAAGGTGTATTCCTTTTTGTCCCTATTTATTTTTCTCCATATGTCTATTAACTCTAATTTTTTCAAAGATTTTATTCACATCTTTTACCTCTTTCTTATTTATTTTTTTATTTGATTTATCTAAATTTGATGTGGTTGGTTCAGATCTCCCACTAGTATAGTTTTTCTATCTATTTCCTCCTTCACTTCTCCTAGTTTCTCTATTAAAAATTTGGGTGCTATACCATTTGGTGCATACATGTTGATTAGTGATATTTCCTCATTGTCTATACTCCCTTTTATCAGGATGTATTTACCTTCCCTATCCCTTTTAATCAGGTCTATTTTTGCTTTGGCTTTGTCAGATATCATGATTGCAACTCCTGCCTTCTTTCTATCAGTTGAGGCCCAAAAGGTCTTACTCCATCCTTTAATTCTGACCTTGTGAATATCTGACCTATCACATGTGTGTTTCTTGAAGACAACATATAGTAGAGTTTTGGATTCTAATCCATTCTGCTATTCGTCTATGTTTTATGAGTGAGTTCATCCCATTCATGTTCAAAGTTATGATTGTCACTTGTGGATTCCCTGGCATTATCATATCCTCTCTTACTTCTGACTTTTCTTCTTTAGCTATAACCTTTTAAACCAGTAATTTACTTTAAATCAGTCCCCCCCAGTCCCCTCCCTTGATATGCTTCCCTTTCTAGACCCTCCCTTTTTTCCCTTCCCCTCCATTCTCTCCTTCCCTCCCTTTTTGTGTTCCCTCCCCCCCTAACCCCTTTGGTTTTCCCTTCTCCCTTACCCTGTTGGAAAAGATAGGATTCAAGATCACAATGGATCTAGATGCTCTTCCCTCTCAGAGTTGATTTCACTGAGAGTAAAGTTTAAGTAAAAGCTCTCTTCCTCTCCTTCTGATAGTAGAATTCTTCCCCTCCCCTTCCCATGTCTATCTTTGTGTGAGAAAGATTATTCTATTTAGTTGTTTTCCCCTATTTTTTGGAGTATATCTTAGTCCCATCAATAATCCTCCCTCCCTATTTCTTTCTTTCCCCCCCTTTCTCCATATCGTCTTGATGCCCCAAACTTTCCCTATGCATGATTCTTCTTACTACTCTAATGATGCATACCATTTGTGAGAGTTACACATTACATTTTGCCCACATAATAATATATATATAATTTGATATAAATTTAGTCCTTATAGAAGAGAGTTTGAATAAAAGAAAAAGATAACATTTTTCTCCTTTTCCCTTTCCTTCATATTTACCTTTTCATATTTCTCTTGCTCTTTGTGTTTGGATGTCAAACTTTCCATAGAGCTCTGGTCTCTGAGGATTTTTTTTTTGTTTTTTGGGGGGGAGTCTTTTGAGGTCGTCTGTGTCATTGGGTCTAAGGAGAGGAAGCCAGCTGTGCCTACTCTGCAGCCATGCTTACCCAGAAGAGTTGGCAGGCATTCTTTTAAAGCCCTTTTTACATAGTTCCAAATTGTCCTCCAGAGTAGTTGGACCAAGTCACAACTCCACCAACAGCGTATTAATGTTCCAATTTGGCCACATCCCCTCCAACATTTATCATTTTCTTTCACTGTCATATTGACCAATCTGTTAGGTGTGAGGTGGTACCTCAGAGTTGTTTTAATTGACATTTCTCTAATCACGAGGTATTTAGAATGCTTTTTTGTGTGCTTATTGATAGTTATTGATTTCTTCTTCTGAAAACTGCCTATTCATACCCCTTGACCATTTATTGATTGAGAAATAGCTTGATTTCTTACACATTTTACTGATATATTTGGGAAATTAAACTTTTATCAGAGAGTTTTGTTATAAAAATGTTTTCTCAATTTGTTGCTTTCCTTCTAATTTTGGTCATATTGGTTTTCTTTATACAAAAACTTTTTAATTTGATATAATCAAAATCATTCATTTTACATTTTGTAATGTTCTCTGTCTCTTGTTTGGTCTTATATTCCTTCCTTTCCTGCAGATCTGACAGATATACAATTCCACGTTCACCCAATTTATTTATTATTTCACTCTTTATATTTAAGTTAATTATCCATTCTGAATTTATGTTGGCATAGGGTGTGAGATATTGATCTAAACCTGATTTTTCCCATACTGCTTTCCAATTTTTCCAGTAGTTTTTGGTCAAATCATGAGTTTTTGTCCCAAAAGCTCAGATCTTTGGTTTTGAACACTAGCTTGCTGAGGTCATTTACCCCTAGTCTATTCCATTGATCACCCTTCTGTCTCTTAGCCAGTACCATATTGTTTTGGTGACCAATGCTTTATAGTACAGTTTAAGATCTGGTACTGTTAGGCCCCCATCCTTCACCTTTTTTGCACTATTTCACTTGATATTCTTGATCTTTTGTTCTTCCAGATAAACTTTGTTATAATTTTTCTAATTCCATTAAGAAAGTTTCTTGGCAATTTGATAGGTATGGCACTGAATAAGTAAATTAATTTGGGTAGGATTGTCATTTTTATTATATTAGCTTATCCTATCCATGAGCAATTAATGTTTTTTTCCAATTATTTAGATCTAGTTTTAATTGTTTGAAAAAGTGTTTTGTAGTTGTGTTTATATAATTCCTGTGTTTGTCTTGGAGGACAGATTCCTAAATATTTTATATTGTCTTTAATGGAGTTTCTCTTTTTAACTCTTGCTGCTGAGTTTTGTTGAAAATATATAGAAATGTTAATGATTTATGTAGGTTTATTTTGTACTTAGCAACTTTGTTAAAGTTTTCATCATTTCCCACTAGCCTTTTAGTTGATTTTTTAGGATTCCCTAAGTAGACCATCATATCATTTGCAAAGAGTGATAGTTTAGTCTCCTCATTGCCTACTTTAATACCTTAAATTTCTTTCTCTTCTTTAATTACTACCTCTAATGTTTCTAGTACAATATTAAATAATAGAGGTGATAATCAGCATCCTTGCTTCACACCTGAACTTATTGATGACTTCTAAGTTGTTCCTGTTGCAGATGATATTTGCTGATGTTTTTAAATATATACTGTGATTTCAATAGGAATTGGTGTTTTGTTTTGTTAAAGGCTTTTTCTGAATCTATTGAGATAATCATGTGATTTTTGTTGGTCTTTAAAGAACTTTTACTAATGAATATTGACCACATTCTCTATAAATAATTATTTCTGAAAATTGCCTATGGCCAGTAGGAACTTGAACACATAATCAGAGGGATTGAATCCAAGTTTTTCCTACATGTGAGGTAAGCTTTCTACCCACTAAATACACCCTGATTTCTCTCTTATTCTTGATCTTACCTCGTTCAATATAATTGCCAATTACCAAAAGGAGAGCATCAACATAAAGTTAGTTATATCTATATGATCTTGGACAACATACAATCACCCTGGGCTTTAGTTTCATTATCTATAATGGTCTCTCTTCCAGCGCTAAATCTATATTCCTATGATCCTGAGGTATTGCTTATCAATTTTTTCACTCACAGGAATAGTTGATATGTTGGATGAAACAATAGACATTGTCTACAAAGATATATACGTTGCATCTTAGTCTCAGAGAACTTACAATCTATTAAAGGGAAATGAAACTCAAAGATAGGTAACTATAATACAGATTAGAATGCAAGTATATAAAAAAGTATGAAGTGTCTTCAAAATGGGTGAAAGTTACTTTTGACATGGCAATCAAAAGAGGCTTAAGAGAAATGGAGCCATTTGAGCAGAAAGTTGAAGGATGATTATGATGTTAACAGGAAGAGATGGCTAGAGTGAGATAATTCCAGGAATGGGGGAAATATAAGTAGAGAAATGAAAGTGGAAAGGCATGAGGCATGTTTAGAGGATAATCAGCAATTCCGTTTAACTGAAACAGAGTATATGAGTAGGATAAGGCAGGATGACAGAATCAAGATTATGAAAGATCTTGACTGACCTGAAGAATGGACACAAACCAATAAGCTGAGAGTTGACAGGGATAAATATAAAACAATACATTTATGTATATGTGGATATATATACTTTTAATTTATTTATTTATTATTTATATGTTTTTATGTACCATTATATATTATATATTATATATATACCAAAAATGTAGGATGGGGAGCTCTGTCTTGACAGTGGTTCAGGTGAATAAATCTGTTGTGTTTCAGTTCATTGCCAATGGTATGAGGCAACAATATTCTGTGATTGCTTAAAAATCTAGCCCAGATTTAGAGTATATTCATTATAATATAATGTCTAGATCATAGAAATAACAGATTCTCTGTCCTCAGAGTTGGCTAGAAGACAATTAGGACATTGTACTCAATTTAGGGGAAAAAATGATAGGACAGACATTGATAAATTACCCCTTGTTCAGGAAAGGATGATCAGAATGAGGGACCCAGGGTCCAGGTCATTTGAAGAATGGTTGAAAGAACTGACAATGATAGCCAAGAGAAGAAAAGACTGATGGGAGGCATAATGACTTTCTTCAGATGGTCGAAAGACTATAATATATTGTTTCATAGTGCTATGTTGTTCCAAAAGGCAGATCGAACCATTGGGCAGAAGTGAAAAAGAGGAATATTTCATCTTAATAGAAAAAAAGAACTTTTAATTAAAGTTATCTAACAACAGAAATAGCTACTTTGTTAGATAATAAGTTCTCTGTCTCTAGAGCTGTTCAAGGCTATGTTGAATAGCCATGGGCAGAGATCTCTTAGGTAAAATTCCTGAATTAGGCTGAATTTTATTTTAGATGATATTTAATGACATTTCCAATTTCTTCTCTGTATTCTAAATAACTAGGGTAGAATCTAGAAGTCTTCATCTTTAGTCTTAGCTCTATCCTATATCCTAGTGAAACCTTGATGTAGTCATTGAATTTTTTTCCTTCAGTTTTCATTACAGCAGAAATGGGATAATTATTTGCTTCTTCCTACCTCACATAGGGGCAGATAGGTGGTAAAGTAGTTACAGCACTGGATCTGAACTCAGGAAGACTAATTTTCCTGAATTCAAATCTGGTCTCAGTAACTTATATAACCCTGGGCAAGTCACCTAACCCTGTTAGCCTCGGTTTCCTCATCTGTAAAATGACCTAGAGATGGAAATGGCAGGGGCATCTAGGTTACTCAGGAGATAAAGAGCCAAGCTTGTAGAAAAGGGGTCCTGGGACTTCCGGTCAAGATGGCGGCTTAGAGAAAGCTAAAGTTCAGATCTCCTGAAACCCTTCCTTACTGATCTCAAACCGAATGCTCCTAGGGCACCAAAATTCAAAACGATCAACAGCATAGACCCCGGGAATCCTCCTCTTGGACCTGGATAAAAAGGTACTCCCCCCCCAAAAGCCAGAACCCGAGATCACTCAGACCTAAGGGGTAGGCAGAAGGAAGGTCCCAGGTCCCATCCCCCCCAACCCAGAGTGCTGAGTCTGAGGCAGCAGACGGAACTTAAGAGCCAGCAAAAGGACCCCAGGGCCGGATATTCTGAAGGCCACTTCCTGAAAACAACCTGACCCAGTCGAGGGGGCACCCAGACAGCAGGGAAACAGAGAGAGATGGGGGAGCTCGTAACCCTCTGGCTGGATCCTTCCATCCCAATCTCAGTTCAACCCAGGGAAAGCTAATCTTCTTATCAGGAGCCCTTGCCCAGAGTTCCTGGAAGCTGTGGGCCCTCCCCCTCAGAGAGCAGGGTCTTTGGAAACAACAGTAACCTGAAGGGCTGGCAAAAGGACCCCAGGGCCGGCTATTCTGAAGGCCGCACCCTGAAAACAACCTGACCCAGACAGCAGGGAAACAGAGAGAGAGGGGGGAGCTTGTAACCCCCTGGCTGGATTCTTCCATCCGAGTCTCAGGGACGTCCCTGCCTCAAGGCAAACTCAGTTCAACCCAGGGAAAGCTAATCTTAATCAGGAGCCCTCAGAGCTCCGGGAAACCAGGGCTCCTTCCCCTCAGAGAGCAGGCTTATCTGGCTGGCTAAGGCACAGAAACAAGGGCCAAGCCAGGCTTAGAGTGTGGAAATAAGGCAATGGAGAAACATCGGGAGGGAACCGAGGAGAGCAGTAACAGGGACACACCAGCAATTCCTGGCTTCCCCGGGAAGACAGAACAAGAACTTCATAGAAAGGACAATCTGCCTGGGGCTAAAACCTCTGAACACCAGACAGAGGTAAGAAAAGCTAATCCTCCCCACTCAGATAGAGATGGCAAACTACACTGAAGCACAAAGGCCCCCAAATTCCAAAAAAAACAAGAGGAAGGGGGCAAGTTTGGACACATTTTATGGAGCAAAAATACAAAACACAGAGGAGATGGAAGAAGAAACACGAGCAAATGCTCTGAAGCCTTCCAGAGGAGATGGAGACCCTCCACAAACCCATGAAGAATTTGAATCAGAAATTATCAAAAAGATGGAGGCCTTCTGGGAGGAAAAGTGGGAAATAATGCAAAAGAAATTCACACATCTACAAAACCAGTTTGACCAAACTGAAAAGGAAAACCAGGCCTTAAAACAAGAACTAATAAAGGAAAACCAAAAGACCAAGAAATCTTTTGGTTTTTAAGGCCTGGTTTTTAAGGCCTAGAAGAGAACATAAAATATCTCACTGACAAGGTGACAGATTTGGAAAATAGAGGGAGAAGAGAAAATATAAGAATAATTGGACTTCCAGAAAAAGTCAGAAATAAACAGCAAACTCGACATTGTAATACAAGATATAATTAAAGAAAATTGCCCAGAGATTCTAGAACAAGGGGGCAATACAGCCACTGACAGAGCTCACAGAACACCCTCTACACTAAATCCCCAAGAGACAACTCCCAGGAATGTAATTGCCAAATTCCAAAGCTCTCAAACAAAAGAAAAAATCCTACAGGAAGCCAGAAAAAGACAATTTAGATATAAAGGAATGCCAATCAGGGTCACACAAGAACTTGCAAGTTCTACTCTGAATGATCATAAGGCATGGAACATGATCTTCAGAAAGGCAAGAGAGCTGGGTCTTCAACCAAGAATCAGCTATCCAGCAAAATTGATTATATACTTCCAAGCGGAAGTATGGGCATTCAACAAAATAGAGGATTTCCAAGTTTTTGCAATGTAAAGACCAGAGCTCTGTGGAAAGTTCGATATCGAAAATCAAAGAGTATGGAATACCTGAAAAGGTAAATATGAAGGAAAGGGAAAAGGAGAAAAATGTTATCTTCTTCTTTTACTCAAATTCTCTTCTATAAGGACTACATTTATATCAATCTATGTTTACTAACATGTGGGGAAAATGTAATGTGTAAATAGGGGGAAAAGAAAGACCAAATAGAATAATCTTTCTCACACAAAGATTCACACGGGAAGGGGAGGGGAAGAAAACTCTAAGAAGGAGAGGAAGAGAGTTTCTACTTAAACCTTACTCTCAGGGAAATCAACTCTGAGAAGGAAGAACATCCAGATCCATTGGGATCTTGAATTCTATCTCACCCAACTAGGGTAGGGAGAAGGGAAAACCAAGGGGGTAAGGGGGAGAGGGAAAAGAAAAGGGAAGGGAAAGAAGGGGGAGGGGGAGGGAACAAAAGGGAGGGACTAAAAAGGGAAATATATCAAGGGAGGGGATAAGCGGGACTGATTTAAAGTAAATCACTGGACTAAAAAGTAGAGCCGAATAAAAAAAGGTTAGAATTAGGAAAGGTTATCAAGATGCCAGGGAGTCCACAAATGACAGTCATGACTTTGAACGTGAATGGGATGAACTCACCCATAAAACGTAGACGAATAGCAGAATGTTGTCTTCAAGAAACACACATGAGGCGGATTGACACCCACAAGGTCAGAATTAAAGGATGGAGTAAGACCTTCTGGGCCTCAACTGACAGAAAGAAGGCAGGAGTGTTAATCATGATATCTGATAAAGCCAAAACAAAAATAGACCTGATCAAAAGGGATAAGGAAGGTAATTATATTTTGTTAAAAGGGACTTTAGATAATGAGGAAATATCACCAATCAACATGTATGCACCAAATAATATAGCACCCAAATTTCTAATGGAGAAACTAGGAGAATTGAAGGAAGAAATAGACAGTAAAACCATATTAGTGGGAGACTTAAACCAACCATTATCAAATTTAGATAAATCAAATCAAAAAATAAATAAGAAAGAGGTGAAAGAAGTGAATGAAATCTTAGAAAAATTAGAATTAATAGACATATGGAGAAAAATAAATAGGGATAAAAAGGAATACATTTTCTTCTCAGCACCACATGGCACATTCACAAAAATTGACCATACATTAGGTCACAGAAACATAGCACACAAATGCAGAAAAGCAGAAATTATAAATGCAGCCTTCTCAGATCACAAGGCAATAAAAATAATGATCAGTAATGGTACATGGAAAACAAAATCAAAAATTAATTGGAAATTAAACAATATGATACTGCAAAATCTTTTAGTTAGAGAAGAAATCAAAGAAGCAATTAATAATTTCATTGAGGAAAATAACAATGGCGAGACATCCTTTCAAACCTTTTGGGATGCAGCCAAAGTGGTAATCAGAGGTAAATTCATATCCCTGAGTGCATATATTAACAAACTAGGGAAAGCAGAGATCAATCAATTGAAAATGCAAATAAAAAAACTCAAAAGCAATCAAATTAAAAACCCCCAGCAGAAAACCAAACTAGAAATCCTAAAAATTAAGGGAGAAATTAATAAAATCGAAAGTGATAGAACTATTGATTTAATAAATAAGACTAGAAGCTGGTACTTTGAAAAAAATAAACAAAATAGACAAAGTACTGGTCAATCTAATTTAAAAAAGGAAGAAAAGCAAATTAACAGCATCAAAGATGAAAAGGGGGACAGCACCTCCAATGAAGAGGAAATTAAGGCAATCATTAAAAATTACTTTGCCCAATTATATGGCACTAAATACACCAATTTAGGTGATATGGATGAATATATACAAAAATACAAACTGCCTAGACTAACAGAAGAAGAAATAGAATTCTTAAATAATCCCATATCAGAAAATGAAATCCAACAAGCCATCAAAGAACTTCCTAAGAAAAAATCCCCAGGGCCTGATGGATTCACCTGTGAATTCTATCAAACATTCAGAGAACAGATAATCCCAATACTATACAAACTATTTGACATAATAAGCAAAGAGGGAATTCTACCAAACTCCTTTTATGACACAAACATGGTACTGATTCCAAAACCAGTCATGTCAAAAACAGAGAAAGAAAACTATAGACCAATGAATATAGATGCAAAAATCTTAAATAGGATACTAGCAAAAAGACTCCAGCAAGTGATCAGAAGGGTCATCCACCATGATCAAGTAGGATTTATCCCAGGAATGCAGGGCTGGTTCAATATTAGGAAAACCATCCACATAATTTATCACATCAACAAGCAAACCAACAAGAACTACATGATTATCTCAATAGACGCAGAAAAAGCTTTTGATAAAATACAACACCCATTCCTATTAAAAACACTAGAAAGCATAGGAATAGAAGGGTCATTCCTAAAAATAATAAACAGTATATATTTAAAACCATCAGCTAATATCATCTGCAATGGGGATAAACTAGATGCATTCCCAATAAGATCAGGAGTGAAACAAGGATGCCCACTATCACCTCTACTATTTGACATTGTACTAGAAACACTAGCAGTAGCAATTAGAGAAGAAAAAGAAATTGAAGGCATCAAAATAGGCAAGGAGGAGACCAAGTTATCACTCTTTGCAGATGACATGATAGTCTACTTAAAGAATTCTAGAGATTCAACCAAAAGGCTAATTGAAATAATCAGCAACTTTAGCAAAGTTGCAGGATACAAAACAAACCCACATAAGTCATCAGCATTTCTATATATCTCCAACACAGCTCAGCAGCAAGAACTAGAAAATAAAATACCTAAGAATCTATCTCCCGAGACAAACACAGGATCTGTATGAACACAACTACAAAACACTCTCCACACAACTAAAACTAGACTTGAGCAATTGGAAAAACATTAACTGCTCATGGATAGGACGAGCCAATATAATAAAAATGACCATCCTACCCAAACTTATTTATCTATTTAGTGCCATACCCATTGAACTCCCAAAATATTTCTTTACTGATTTAGAAAAAACCATAACAAAATTCATCTGGAATAACAAAAGATCAAGGATATCCAGGGAAATCATGAAAAAAAACACATATGATGGGGGCCTTGCAGTCCCAGACCTTAAACTATATTACAAAGCAGCAGTTATCAAAACAATTTGGTACTGGCTAAGAGACAGAAAGGAAGATCAGTGGAATAGACTAGGGGAAAGCGACCTCAGCAAGACAGTATACAATAAACCCAAAGATCCCAGTTTTTGGGACAAAAATCCACTTTTCGATAAAAACTGCAGGGAAAATTGGAAGACAGTGTGGGAGAGATTAGGAATAGAGCAATACTTCACACCCTACACCAAGATAAATTCAAAATGGGTGAGTGACTTAAACATAAAGAAGGAAACCATAAGTAAATTGGGTAAACACAGAATAGTATACATGTCAGACCTATGGGAGGGGAAAGACTTTAAAACCAAGCAAGACATAGAAAGAATCACAAAAAGTAAAATAAATAATTTTGACTACATCAAATTAAAAAGCTTTTGTACAAACAAAACCAATGTAACTAAAATCAGAAGGGAAACAACAAATTGGGAAAAAATCTTCATAGAAACCTCTGACAAAGGTTTAATTACCCAAATTTATAAAGAGCTAAATCAATTGTACAAAAAACCAAGCCATTCTCCAATTGATAAATGGGCAAGGGACATGGATAGGCAGTTTTCAGATAAAGAAATCAAAACTATTAATAAGCACATGAAGAAGTGTTCTAAATCTCTTATAATCAGAGAGATGCAAATCAAAACAACTCTGAGGTATCACCTCACACCTAGCAGATTGGCTAACATGATAGCAAAGGAAAGTAATGAATGCTGGAGGGGATGTGGCAAAGTAGGGACATTAATTCATTGCTGGTGGAGTTGTGAACTGATCCAACCATTCTGGAGGGCAATTTGGAACTATGCCCAAAGGGGGACAAAAGAATGTCTACCCTTTGATCCAGCCATAGCACTGCTGGGTCTGTACCCCAAAGAGATAATGGACACAAAGACTTGTACAAAAATATTCATAGCTGCGCTCTTTGTGGTGGCCCAAAACTGGAAAACGAGGGGATGCCCATCAATCGGGGAATGGCTGAACAAACTGTGGTATATGTTGGTGATGGAGTACTATTGTGCTCAAAGGAATAATAAAGTGGAGGAGTTCCATGGAGACTGGAACAACCTCCAGGAAGTGATGCAGAGCGAGAGGAGCAGAACCAGGAGAACATTGTACACAGAGACTAATACACTGTGGTATAATCGAACGTAATGGACTTCTCCATTAGGGGCGGTGTAATGTCCCTGAACAATCTGCAGGGATCTAGGAGAAAAAACACTATTCATAAGTAGAGGATAAACTGTGGGAGTAGAAACACCAAGGAAAAGCAACTGTCTGACTACAGTGGTCGAGGGGACTTGACAGAGGAGAGACACTAAACGAACACTCTAAGGCAAATATTAACAACATGGCAATGGGTTCGAATCAAGAACTCATGTAATACCCAGTGGAATCATGCGTCGGCTATGGGGGGTGGAGGGAAGGAAAAGAAAATGATCTTTGTCTTTAACGAATAATGCTTGGAAATGATCAAATAAAATATTATAAAATTTAAAATAAAGGAAAAAAAAAAGAAAAGGGGTCCTGGGTTCAAATTTGACCTAGCTGTCAGCCACTTGCCAAGTCACTGAGTCCCAGTTGCCCAGCCCTTACCATTCTTCTAACTGGAAACTGATACTTAGTATTCATTTTTTTTTAAACCCTTACCTTCCATCTTAGAATCAATACTGTGTATTGGTTACAAGGAAGAAGAGCAGTAAGGACTGGGCAATGGAGGTTAAGTGCCCACAGTCACACAGCTAGGAAGTGTGTGAGGCTAGATTTGAACCTAGGACCTCCCATCTCTCGTCCTGGCTCTCAAGTCACTGAGCCACCCAGCTGTCCCCCTTATTATTAATTCTAAGACAGGAAATAAGGGTTTTTAAAAAGGAAATGCCAAAATACACCAATCTTTGCCAAAATACATAAATAAATGGGATTATAAAGAGTCAGACCTGGCTGAACAACGAAAAAACATATTATTTTTGAGGCCAGCCCAATGATTTCAAAGAGTCCTTGATAAGGAAATTCAATCTTCCAAGTTAAATCTGGCCCTTCTCTGCAGCTTATGGTCTAAGAGACCCGAAAAATTAAAGGATTTGCCCAGGATATCATATCTACTCTGTATCAGAGGTGAGACTTGAACTCAGGTCTTTCTAACTCTGAAGCTAACTATTTACTACGTCATATTCTCTCTCTCCCATCAGGCCACATTTTATACAATAGATAATGAAAGCAGTTTCATTCTTCACAACATAGAAGAACAATTGATTGGAACAACTATTCTGGACTAGATTCTAACCATTAATGAGGAACTATTTCCTGAAGTAGAAATGATGGGAGCCTTGGGAGGAATGATAACTCCATCTTGGAGGATTTGATAAAAAAGGAGGTGGAGATTCAATCATAGTCTGACACACACTCTACAAAATGGTCTCTAAATTTTTTAAGATCACATATAGGGAAACCTGATGTGTGATTTCATGGGCGTAGGATGCTCTGGAGAAGGAAACACCCCTACTAATGGAGAACAGCAACTTCTTTGCAATGAATGGTCTCAGAGTTTGTCTTGTACACCTCAGGGTAAGTGAATTACCCTGAGTCATGAAGCCAGTATTAGTCAGAGGCAGAACCTGAACCCTTGAATCGAGAGTTTTCTGGCTAATAATAATAATAATAATAATGTATTTAAATTCATAAATATATGATTATTATATAAACATACTTACTTGTATATCAAATGAATATATTTTGTTGTTGTCCAGTTGTATCTGACTCTGGAACCGTATTTGAGATCTTGGCAAAAAATACTGGAGTGGTTTGCCATTTCTTTCTCCAGCTCATTTTATAGATAAGGAAACTAAGGCAAACAGGGTCAAATGAATTGCCCAGGGATCCACAGTTGGTAAGTATCTGAGGTCATTCTTGAATTCAGTCCTTCCTTACTCCAAGTCTACTCTGTCTATTGCACCACCTGGCTTCCCCCTCATCATTACCCATAAAGAAACTGGAAAAATCTTTACTGTGATGATTACAGAATCAGATTTGTTGTTGTTCTTTATCAGTTCTTTATCAATTATGTCAAATCCTTTAGGAACCCAAATTCTTTATGAACCTATTGGGGATTTCTTGGCAAAGCTATTGGAATGATTTGCTATTCCCCTTTCTAGCTCATTTCACAGGTGAGAAACTGAGGCAAACAAGGTTAAGTGACTTGCCCAGTGTCTATAACACTAATAAGTGCCCAACTGGTACTCAGTAAGATAAGTCTTCCTGACTTGGGTCCCAGTGTTTTATCCACTGTAGCATTTTGCATACAAATAGATTTATAAGCAAATTTACATATTTAGAAATTGTGTGCAAATACTACTATCTTAATAATTATTTCATATATAGTTTCAAAGTCACAAGATAAAGATAAAATAATATTTTATCTAAAAATCACTAGGGAGTCCTGGGAGTTATTAATAGAGGCCTGACTGGGTCAGATCTCTGCTTTAGGAAAATCTCTTTGGCAGCTGCATTATGGATAAATTAATGTAGGGAGAGACTTAAATCAGGAAGATAATAAGGAGACTATTACAATAGTCTAAGGGGAAGTGCTGAGGGTTTAAAGGTCCATAGGGTGGTTTGAGTCTTTTCATCACTCACAAGTGTCCTATTTCCATAATTGTTTTTCATCTCTTCTCACTCTTTACTTTTTTTTAACCCTTTCTTTATGTCTTAGAATTAATACTAAGTATTGGTTCCAAGGTAGAAGAGTAGTAAGTGATAGGCAATTAGGGTTGTGACTTGCCCAGTGTCTGAGGCCAAATTTGAACCCAGGACCTCTCATCTCCAGGTATGGCTCTCCATCCACTGAGCCACCCAGCTGCCCCTTCTATTCTTTACTCTTCCTAAACCTATTCTTCATCCTTAGCTTGATTTTTCAGTCCCTCAATACTATCACAAGTTATCATCCCTACCTTGGCTAGAATCGGTTGTTTCCTTGTCCTATCACCAAACTCTGGCATTTAAAGCTCTTCCAGACTTTACCCCTTCCCATCTTCCTAGTCTTTTCACACATTAGTGTTCTCCACACAATCTGTAGTTCACATATAGGTCCCTTCTCTGTGCTTTTGCTCTTTCTGATATTCATGCCTAAAATGTTTTTCTGGCTAACCTCTGCCTCTTCAAGTCCTTCTTTACAACTCAGATCAAATGTGACTTCTTAAGGGACACTTTTTTCTGGTTCCTCCAGTTTATAGTGTCTTCCCCTCTAATTTGCCTTCCATCTGATCTGTATTTCTCTTGGATCTACCAATATTTATGTCTGTCTTCCCCATTTGAACTTAGATTCCTTGAGGTCAGGGACTCTTTTTGTCTTCTCTTGGTTTCTGACTCTTTAGTTAGTTTTAAATTCATTTTTGTATTCCCTGATATAACTCCACAGTCCTCAAGGGAGCTTCTGGCATTCACTTTGGAGATCACATCCCTAGAATTCAGAGGAAGCATATGTAGGGTCCCAAATCCAAAAGTCCAAATTTGGGGTTACCAGAAACAAAACTCTGAAGAAAAAGGAACAGGGTTACTGTTTGTTTAAAAAAAATCTGATGTGATGAAAATAAATAATTCTGATAAAGAAGAAAAAGGGTTTTTTTTAGATTGATGAAGATGTACAACTTAGCATTATCTCTTTTATTTACCTTCCTTTACTTCTTTAAAGAGTATTTTGTATTTGTATTAAATAAATTCTAAGTATGTTTTGGTAAGTTAATTTTTAGATATTTTGTGAATTTTGTAACTATTTTGAATGGATTCCTTTTTTCTTCCATCATAAATATTTTAATATTATTTTAAAGAGTACTTATATTCTTATATCACACTGATTTCTGAATATATTTTCTTCCCCTTTACCCTACCCAATGAACTATCATTTGTAACCTTAAGTATGGACATAGTATAGACAAGATATACCGACAAGGGGGCATCTGGGTGGCTCAGTGGATTGAGAACCAGGCCTAGAGATGGGAGGTCCTGGGTTCAAATCTGACCTCAGACACTTCCTAGCTGTGTGACCTTGGGCAAGTCACTTGACCCCCATTGCCTAGTCATTAACACTCTTCTGCTTTGGAATTGATTCCAAGACAGAAGGCAAGGGTTTAAAAAAAAGATATACTGACAAGCATTACCATTGGCCCTTCTTCCTCACAGGTACCCCAGTACCCTCTGGGGAAAAGTTAATAATGATGCTAATCCCAGGATGTGCCATCATAGACCAGGTATATCTAACTTATGCCCTATGCATGTCTCTAATTATAATAAATATTTTTAAAAGGAGAGATAAAATAGTGGGAGGAAAACTAACCAACATGTCTTTAAGACTATGGTGATATTCAAAATTTCATTATATAGATGAGGAAACTGAGACAAGCAGGGTTAAGTGATTTGCTCAGGGTTATATAGCTAATAAGTGTATGAGGTAAGATTTTCACTTAGTTCTCCTGACTCCAGACCCAGCACTCTATTTACAGTATAACCTAGCTTTCCCCTCACCGTAACCCACAAAGAAACTTGTTTTCCAGGTATGTCCAACTCATTGTAACCCCATCTGATTATAATATGCAGTATTATACGCTGATAGATCTCCACTTCTGCAAAGAAATGAGGGAGGTATATTTTCTCAATGCTTCTCTGGGACCATCCTTGGTCATTATACTTACATAGTGCTCCATTTCCCTTTTTTGTTATTTTCATTTACCTTATTGTATCCTTTTTGGTCATTGCTTTCCTTGTTCTGACATCTTCATTTAGTATCAGTTCATGAAAATCTTCCTATACTTCTCTGAATTTTTCATATTCATTTTTATGGTGCCATAATATTCTATTCTATTATTTATTACAAATGGTTTAACTATTTCAAGCTGATTGACGTGCCTTTTGTTTTCAGTGCTTTGCCACCACAAAGAAAACATTCTTTGACTATTTTAGAGATGACAGGATCTTTTATTCTGTCCTTGAGATTTATGCCTAGCAAGAGAGTTCTAGACCAAAGAGTGCAGGCATTTAATCCTATCGTCTTTTTAACATAAATAAAGATCATTTTCTAGAATGCTTGACTGAGTTAGCAGCTCAAACAATTGTAAGAGAGTGCTCTTGTCTTCCTAAAGTCAATCCAGCATAGATTATCTCCATCTTTTGTCATCTTTGCTAATTTGCTATGTCTGAGGTGAAACTAGAAATTATTTCATTTTCTTTTATTATTATAGTAATGACAAAATTATATTTCAAAATGGCACAAATAGAAGATAGAAACAAAGACAAGAGTAATCAAGAATGAATTAGAAGAGTAGGATAATTGTAACCACAGAATAATGTTCTAAATTGACTAAATAAACTAATTCAAATGGGGCGGGGGGGGGGGGCTTCTAAGATAGTACAGGAAGTTCTAAATCTCAGAATGAACTGAGGCTAGTAATGAATATTAATGACAATGGAAATGACTTTTTAAACTATGGGGGTGGGGTGGCAGGAAGAAAATCAAAGAAGATGGGGATGATGAGATAATGATAACAAATGCTAGAAGGAACGGAAAACTCCTCAGTTCTTACTATGCTTGTGTTTTCTCTACCCAGGAAAATGAACTTTGGAATGAGAAACACAGAACAAAATGTAACAGAGATTTGGAATTCAACAAAAGCAGTGAGATGGTATGAGTCTACATCAATTCCCTCAATGAAGTCATGGTACCTAAAAAACTACTAGATGTAATTACTGGGTGGCTGTCAGCAATATCTGAAAAAGCATGAAGGGAAGAGTTGCCATAGGATTGGAGAAAAGTAGATATCATCCCAAGAGCTTGGGTGAGAGAAAGGGGAGGAAGGGAAGAAAGTCATTCATTTCCTTTTGCTTTATCCCCTTTTCTATCTATTTGTCCATCAAATTACTTTAGTGAGCTCATGGCTCAAAGATAGACACTGTATATCTATTCCCTACCTCCATCAGAAGCATTCCATCATGGATCAAAGGGGTGTCAAAATAGCTTTTGGTCTCTGATATCCCTTATTCTACCCCACTTGAGGCAAAGAACATAGATGCCCACCTTTTCATGCTTTTCTCAATCCTTGTCCCCAAAGGGGTGTGCTAGAGACAACTTGAACTAGTTCACATGAGGCAATTGTTAAATTTTCAGTGTGGGCATTTATACTTCAGAAATTATCAAACACTATAATTCAGATTTTGATTTTTTTGCCTTTATGATTGTCTAGACTTAAGAAAATGATATAGAAATGTTAATAATGCAAATTATACTTAATATGTGCCACAAATATATATTTTAAGAGATCTAGTTGTTAAACATATATCAGCATACCTCTATTCTTTCCCCTTTTCACCACTCCCTACCTCACTTCCAATTTCAGCTTCTGAAGTATGCTTGCTTTGGCTTTGGAACTTTGTGACTCAGATCCCCTCTACTGTCTATGTGCTCTTCTCTCACTCTTGCCCACACTCACTTTTTAAATGATATTTTCATATTCATGTCACTACAATCGGTTCTACCTCTGATGAAGGATGATAATAAATTAGCAGAGAAAAGTAAGTGTAGTCCTAAGAGCAAAAGGACAAAAACAAACAATGCTAAATGAACTTCAATTCCTTTTTTAAAAAGTAACAAGGCTATTAAATTGGTAGATCAGGAGAATGCCATAGAGGAAACAGAACAGTTGATGGGGTCACAATCTCCTTGAAAATAACATATAGAAATGTGAATTAGAATTGATGCAGTTTAGGTAATTTAATAGGATTTAATAGCTATACTCAAGGAGTAATCATTAATGGACTGACTTAAAAACCATAGAGTTGCTATAAATGATTACTTTTGGAAGAAATCTCTAGTGGAGTAAGCACCGAAAGGATCTCTCCTTGACCCCATACTGTTGAATATTTTTATCAATGTCTTGGATAAAAGAATAACTGATGGCATTCTTGTCAAAACTACAGGGAAACAGAGCTGATACAAAGAGTTAATACTAGGTGCCAAAGTCAAGATTCAAAAAGATCTGTTTTATGTGCTGGGCTAAATGTAATGTTATAAAATATCATGATGTAAATATAAAGACCTATATTTGGGTTCAAAAAATCAACTATGTTAATACTGGCCATTTGCCAAACAGAAGTTACTGTGGAAAAGATCTGTTTGTTATGGCCCCCAATATCACTCCAAGTTCAATGTCAACAATGAGACCTATTGTCTGGAAAAGACTCCAGTTCTTTGGGCCAAGTCATTCCTACAACAGTCTTTCTCCTTCTTAGCCACATTTCCCTTCTGCTTGTACCTATTTCTTTTGTGGATTATCAGGAACCTTCCATGCTGAAATTTTGCAATGCTCATGTAAATTACTGACTGACACATCCCTGCCTGTGACCTCAGAATCAGAAAACTAATCAGATGTACCCCAACAAGACCCCACTCTTTTACATGAAAGGATTGGCTTTCTTTAGCATCTCTGAGTTACCCCAATGCACACAGAGATTGATGATGGGAGGGATAAGAGCTTGACACATCAAATCCTGGAGGCAGTCCCTCCTCATGCTTTGGCATGAAGACCACTAAACCCAAGGCTTTCTAGTGGTATCCTTGGTTGTATCCATTCCCTATTCTTTCCTATCTAGCTGTGGATTCCCTTGTTTGGCATGAGGGTTCTGCCCTGCCCTGGTTTTGGAATTATCAATACTGCCCCACTTTGGGGCAGGATGCTTTTTGCCTCTTGATTATATCCAGGTAATCCATATTGCTTTCTCTTAAATGGGCTGAGTCAAAGGATGTATTCCCTTCAGCAGATAGGTTCATATAATATTCCTTTGGAGATCCTTGAAATTCTGGCAATGGATCACAGTATAGCCCTCCAAAAAAGCAACTTGATATTAGACTTCATTAAAAAACAAAATATCTATTGGGGGGATGAGATGACAGCTCAACAGCCAGCATATTATGTTGAATTCTGGGTGAGATGTTTAAGGAAGAGTGTTGGTAAACTGGTGCAAGTCCACAGGAAAGAGATACAAATGATTAGTAGACTAAATATCTCATAAGACAATTAGTCAAAGACACGAGATGTTTATTCCTATTAAAAAGTCTAAAGGTGAATGATGGTAGTTGTTTTCAAGTATTTAAAAATTGTTATGTGAAAGAAAAAATAGATTTCTTTATTCTGGCCCTCAGAAAGTAGGACTAGAAGCAGTGAATGAAATTGGTAAGAAAATGAAATTTAGGTTGATATAAGAAAAAATTTCCTAACAATTTGGATTATCCAAATGGAATAGATCTTGTAGAGCCTTGAAGAAGAGCCTGTATAGCCCCTGTTAGAGATGTCCTACAGAGAAACCACAACATATTAAAAGATCATGAATATTCCATTTAATGATAAGATTAAGTGGATTTGTGATAAATATGTCATCATGGTACACTGGAAAGAATACTGGTTTTTGAGTCAAAGGAATTGGGTTCAAACTCTATCTATGTGACTGGGGTTCAAATTCTGCATGTGGCAAATTCTGCCTTGGGCAAGTCATATAATTTCCCTAGGTTTCAGTTGCATCAACTATAAACTAATACAGTTGGAACAGGAGATCTGTGACATCTCCTTCAGCTCTAAGATAATGATCTTATAAACCAATGAAATAAGTCCATAGAGGGAAAAAATTCTATATAAAAAGGAGGCTCTTCCATGACTATTATTCTTACTATTTTTGCATCCCTGGTGAGGTCCCCTGCTGGTTGCCTGTTGGGAGTAGCAGAGATTACACAAGTAGTAGAATTTGAGATTACTATGGTGGCAGCCATATCTTCTCATCACACTTCCATTTTATAGCAAAAACATTTTCCAAAATCTTTTCTTTTCTTCCCCAGAGTTATCTAATAAAGGGTATAAAAATAGAATAAAAACATTTTCCGTCTTTGATCTCATTTCTAAACCTATTCATTTTTTTTTAAAAAAAATCACAGAATCTCAAAGCACTTTAGAGGGTAACAAGGTTCCTTTTCTTTCTTCCTACAGACAAGACAGCACCTATATCTCCTTGGGTGACAGTGGAAGAGACTAGCCTATTATGAATAAATAATCCACATTTCAAGCAGGATTATGGAGATAAATGAAAGACGAAAGCACATCAGGGTACCAATTCTCCACACATTTCCACACAAAAGTGCAGCGTGTTTTCCCTCTCTTACCTATCTTTCCTGCTGCACTTTGTGGGGAGACCCACCAAGCAAAGAAGAAAATAAAAACATGAGAGAAAGGCAGATCCAGAGAAAGAGACAAAGAGATGGTCAGACAATTTGTATGCATCCTGGAGAAGTCTCCTTTCCCGTCAGCAAAACCTGAATTCCCGCCTGAACCTGGAGGTATCAGATGATCACAGTAATGAGATTGGCTGCCACTTGGCACCTGGTGGAGCCACCCAGAGCCATGCTATAGCCATGCTGAAATGTTCCCCTGTCAAATGTTTGCCCGTTATCTACCACTTGTCTCGATAGCTAATACAGTTCCTCCAGCTGCTATATCATATTAGGTCAGAGTAATGAAAACGAATGCCATTTTCTTGATGGGTTATGCAGAATTGTTGTAATTTGAATCAAGGCTGCCCAGTCTTTCTCCTGTCTCTCTCTCTGTTTTTTCCTCTTCCTCCTCTCTCCCCCACCTCCTCACCTCGACACTTAGCATCTTTCTCCCTTGGTAACTACACGCCCCCCTTTTCCTGACCATCATCCTCCCCCTTCTGTCTCCGTCTGTCTTTCTTCTCCCTTTTCATACTGAATATATTGGGGCACTGGCGGGCTGCCACTCTAACAGCACATTAGAAATGGTAGAGTTTTCCTCTATCTGATTCTATAAAATGAGTTCACCAGAAGGTGCAGACCCAGCACATTTGTGGTTTTTCCTATAAATTACTTTAACACTGTGTCCAATCATATATATAATTTCAGATTTTCAATTTCAACTCACTGCTGTGTCAGCACAGACTCCACTGATATGTCTAACGTATTTAGCTTAAAATGAAACGGATGGCATTTCATTACCAGGAAGATAATATTTTTGAATATGTTTGCTGCTTGGCAGAATCCATCATTATTCTGCCATTTTATGTTCAGAGTGTGTAATAGCTTTTTAATGCCTTGATGTATTTTATTTATATATGTAATATTTTTCTAATACCATAGGACAGTTTAACTCATTGGACACATTATAAAATCTTAATTGAATGCTTTTAAATATTAGCAGTGGGGGAAGGCTGAACAAATTGCCAATATTTCATTTGAAATTTAATAAAGAGTAACTAAAAAAAATTTAAAAGTCAGATAATCATTACTCCTCTCCTTGATCCATCCTTTTCAACCTTTCCCCATTCACCCCTCCTTCTGTTCTCATCCCTCCCCCACCCCAAACAGACACACACTTTGGGGAGAAAGGAAAGGTAAAGAAAATCCCCTAGTCCCCAGAGGTTTTGAAGCTGTCAGGGTGAAAACCAAACAACGCAGGAAATATTGAACATGCCCCTCTATGAATGACAGGAGCCCTCTTATTGGCTGAAGCTTCTGACAGGGCTGAGATCTTTAATGCTTCATTCCAAGCTCTTTGACCAAAGTCGTAGAATGTTTAAAAGGTGGCTGCCCTCAAAAGCTGTCTTGGTAAAGAAATGATTCTTTCTAAGAGTCTGCAGCTGGCAGCCATTGCTAAAGGTGGTCCAGATTAACAGGTGAGTACTTCTCTCTTCCTGAGCTGACTTGTTTTTTTTAACTGGGCCATGGTTCTTCTAAAGGATCTGCAAAGGTTTTGAAAGTGTCAGTAAATCAAGGCAATTGTGCTTGCTTTCCACCTTTAAAACAAAGGGCGATGGAGGGCCCATCAGCCTGTGCTACATCTAAATTTATGTCCTAGTCTTGAATCAGTGACAAGCTAACCCAAGTTTAAAACTTCTCTCGCTAACATAACCTAAGACATTACTGGATTTTAACAAGGGCACTTTTCTCCAAGAGTTAAGTACAGTATTCAGGGAAACAAATGTCATTTCTGTTGACAAATGGTCAGTCCGTTTCTCCTCCCTCTACCTCAAATTCCCCATATAAATCTTCAGAAGCCAATTTGCATGCTGATAAAATGTTCTCCACGCTGTGAATAAAAAGTGTCATAATTATTATTTTTTATTTACTCATGAATAGATCCTATTGGTAGGAAACTCTAAGTGTAGCCTGAGGATAATTTTTTGATTTCTGGGAACTGGGAGAAAGCAAGCAGCTAGCTACCTTTTTTTAAATTTTTTTTGTCTTCTTAAAAGGGCAGAAAATTAAAGTGCATACACTATTCTATCAGGTCGTTGATAACGAAGTTTATTCCCTTGAATCAAATTTAAATACTTGAGAGAGTCCTGGGACTTTTTCAGGTCATCAAAAACTTGTAAAAGCACTACTCTAGGACATTAAAAATGCCCTAGTGTCTGAACTCTCTAAACATCCCCAGGGAATTCAGTAAATAACCCTCATTTGGATGACCTGGACAGGGAAACTATAACATGAAAACCATATAACTAACACTAGGAAAAGAAGAATTTATAGGTTGGAACCTGTCATCAAGAGGAATCCATAAAAGCCTCCTGTAGCATTTGATTCTATAGCTCTTACTCTAATTATTGAAATGAAAATCAACCCAATTGTGGAATTTAAAGGCTGATCGTTTAAGTGTTTTTTCTCTACCCACAATATTGATTATGACAAAGATACAGGTGTGAGCTGAAGACACTACTGACCAATGGGGAAGCCTCTTTCCCACAAGTAAGCTCACAGTAGTAGCTGAATTTCACTGGAAAAAATTAATGTAAATGATGTACTTTTGGAATGAAAATTGGAGTCTGAGGTTTTTTTTTTTAATGATGGAATTTGTGTTAAGCATTAGGTAACTGTTTACAACACCTTATTTCCTGCCATAACATTTATGTGCTATTTCATAGACCTTGCCTTAAAGTCACAGTAGTCTATTGCCAAATAGCAATTAGAGCTTCACCTCTCAAGTTTATGACCAACAAGCATAATATAATTTGTTCTAATGCCACATAGAATAATTTCAAATGATATCTATATAATTTAGTTCCCTATAATGTCTATTATTCTAATATTCTACTTTTCTACTGTCAGATGGGTACTTTACCAAGGAATATGCCAATGAGCATTTTCTCATTTGGAAATTAGTTTTAATGATCTTTTGGAAAACAAAATAGAAGGTACTTAAGAATGTGCCACTTAATCCCTCATATAGCACCTTTCATCCAGGAATATCAGAGCACTCCAAAGCAATTAAATCATTAAGCCTCATGGCAGCCCCATCCAGAAAGTAGCTGCTTTATTATCAATAAGAACACTTGGCATTTACATTGGCTTCTTGAGATGTTATTCAATCATTAGTAATTAGCTAATGCATGTGACATCTTCATGATGTAGGACCAGCATTCTGGTCCCCAGCTTACAGGTGAAGAAACTAAACTCCCTAAAGGGCAAAAAGACCCCCCTCAAAGGCACACCGGAGATGAGTGTAGAATGTACAATTACTAGGCCTAACCTTTTTTTCTCTACTATATTCCCTACATTAAATCCCTTTTCTGTTAAAACCCATAGTTGTGTCTGATTCTTCATGACCCCATTTATGAGATTTTCTTAGCAAAGATACTGAAGCAATCTGCCATTTTCTTCTCTTGGGGCCCCATTATACAGATGTGGAAACTGAGGAAAATTAAAGTTAAGTGGCTTGCCCAGGGTCACACAGCTAGCAAATTTCTCTAATAGGATTTGAACTCAGATCCTCCTGAGTCCAGGACCCAAACTCAGATGATCTAATGATGCCTGGGCAAAGAATCTTAAACTAAAGGAGTCTGAGAAGAAAAAAAATGGTCAAAAAAGAAAGCAATAGACAGAGAGAGGCCCAGATATACTGATTCAGAATGAGTCAAGGGGAAAATTTGGAGGGAGAAGAGCTTGTGATGGAGACTGAAGAGAAGAAGGAAAGATGACAACCAAAGATGAGCTGAAACACAGAAAAGGGTCACCTGGAACAGTTTGCAAAAAGAGTCCAAGGGCAAGAGTTAGAGGGCAATAAAGGAAACCCTAGACCAAAGCTCAGGGAGAGCAATCAGTAAGGGTTAAGAACATGTTTGGCAATATTAACTGAAGTCCCAAAAGGACATTATTAGCTCTAAACCCAAAAGGTGACTAAGGGCTTAGGTAGAAGGATGGAAGTAAAGGTCACTCTCACAATAACCACAATTCCCCAAAGTAAGAGTAGTAGCAGGGCTTATAGACCAGTCATGTATGTGGCAAATTGCAATAAATGGTCAGGACAAAAAGAAAATCACTGGATCATAGGAACCTAAATGTAGAGCTGACTGGGACCTTGAAGGTCATGGAACTAAGTCCCACAATTGTACAATAAGGAAACCAAGGCCCAGAGAGGGTCATACAAGTAATAAGTGGCAAAGGCAGACATTGAGCTCAGGTCCCCTTAAACTCCAAAGCCACAAACTTCAGGAGAATGGTGAGGAAAGACCAGGGGTAGAGTCAAAGGGGAAAAGTCCCACCTCCCACTTTTATTCTCTAAAGTGACTAGGAAAAGTTATCAGGTCATACAGCAATAGGATGGTGGACTTAGTTGGGATAACTTTCACTCTGTTTCAGGACCATGATTCCATCAATATCTACTGATTCATATTTTAATTTATCAGGGAAGAACACTGAAACCCAAAGCAGTTACATTAACATAGCTAGCAGGAAATCTTTTATTTAGGTCATGGAGTCAATCCACTTTGAGTTCCAAGAGCTACCACAACAGACTCTTAGAATTCCTTCCCAAACTTCTCCTACACTCGCATCTCCACTCTGATCAAGGGATAGTTCATTTCTCCTGATCCCACCAGGACATTATATTGAGATGGGATAGTTGAACACAATGGCAAAAATAGATGGTTTGCTTTTACTGGAGAGAAAAGAACATTCCTGGAATTTTCGTGTGGATCTTAAAGTGCAGAGGAGAGGGGGACAGAGGGAGGGAATCTAGCCTTCTATGTTAGTTAGCCGGAATCATTTGCTGTTCACGGTAAGAAAACTGCATTACGGCAGCCTATAATAGTTAAATAGTAATGTTTTCTTTGGCTCATTGCTCTGTGGTAAGATTTCCCCCTGCAGTAACCGATGCCATCACAGTCACCTTAAATAGCACAGATTCTGCTCCCTTCTCTCTGTTGGTGCATTCATGGGCTTTTGGGAAAAAAAAGAATCTTGCATTGGAGGCTTTCAGGAAGTAAGCATCTCTGTCATTTGCCTTTAATTTTGTGAGCACTCTGACAAAAGTAAGCAGTTTTCAGAACTTTTTCATCAAGTTGAAAAGTTTCCTTTGTTCTTTTTTTTTCTAGAATTGAGAATCATCTTTCCCTAATGTTCTCTAATATCACCAGCAACTCTTAAAGCAATAAATACCCTATTTATGAGTACCTATGACAGTGACTCACAAAATCACAGCAGGGATGATTCTGTCATCCGGTGGTTATGTGGAGTAGCCCCACTATCACGCTACATTTTTATGCCTTACAATACTAAGCAGGCCACTGGGAAACCTCTTTGAATCAAAATGAACCCTTCCTGATGGTTCTGAAGAGGTAGAGAAACAAGATGTGGGTAGGGGACCTTTGCATAATTGCTGTTTACTTCTATGGCAAGGGACTAGATGGGAAAAGATATATTTGAAGGACATTTAAGGCTTGGCATTTGACGCTTTACTGCAGTCCTTGGAATTGCCATTTGTGCTGTGACATTTGAAACTTGACCATCCCAGCCAACCCTGTTGCCAGACACCAGCCACTTTGGCAGGAGCTAGCTCCATAGAAGAGATGAGGCAGTCTCTAAAGGGCATGAATAAATGTCTGTTTAGACCACTTTATCAACCCAAACAAGCAGCTGCTTTCAAATGGCTTCTCCTATCTTGTAAGACCAGAAAAGGTGAACTATTCTAGGCAAAGCTATGGAGGAGTATTATGGAACAGTTGGAAATTTTCAAAAAGGGCAGAATAAAATCATTGCTTGTTTGAACTGTAGTATAGATACCCTACTTTGAATTGACCTAATGTATAATGCCCCCTTTTCAGTAAGTCCGAGCATATGGGGTCCCAACTGAATCAGTTCTCAAACTTGTTGTCTAGTGTTGGGTATTCAAATGAACAGGACACCAGCTCACAAGCAAGTCAAAACCCATTTATTCTTTCCCAATATTCTCCATTTTGTTTGGTTGTAGTCAGGGCTTAAAATGATGAAAGTAAGGCATTGAATCTGTTCTTTTTCTTCTTTTCCAACACTAACTACTTATCCAACACAAACTAATATCTAACAACCATTATCTGTCTCTATCTCTTGATGCTAGAGAAAAGGGAAAATGAGATGAGGTGAAACAAAGAGAAGACAAGATGAAGCAGAGAGGAGAAAGAAAACAATCAGAGGGGGAAAGTGAGAGGCAAAGAGAGTTGGGCAGAGGAAAAGCTGTGGAGAGGGATCATTGAATAAACTATTGCCTATGAATACTATAAAACTAGATGAACATCATGAATTTTGAGAAGCAATAAAAGAGTTGGAGGAATAGATTGAAGGGGAAGTAAACAGAACCAAAAGATGAATATACACAATAAATACAAAATGAAATTAAAAGGTCAAAAGACAAAAAAAGAAAGCAGAACTCTTCAGTGAAAAACCAATAATGGTACCAGAAAAAAGATAAAGAATATGAATAAATCAAAATGCATTTATTAAGTGTTTTCTATGTGCAAAGCACTAGGGATACAAAAAGAAAAATCAACACTGCTTTTGCTCTTCATGAATTCACATGCTAATGATGTAAAGAAGACCTGAGGTTTCAGATACAACTCTAATGGAAAAGTCCTGAGTCTCTGGACTAGATGGTGCAGAAGGAATGGCAATGTATCTTCTGTACTATTATTTCCACAATAAAACTATATCCATTACTGATATGAAATCCTCTTTTTTACTTCTGGCACTCACTGCTTAGGTGCCCTTTGGCAAATCATTTAGTTTCCTTGGGCCTCAGTATTCTTATCTGTAAAATGAAGAGATTGGACAGAATGGACTATAAGGTCTCTTCCAGCCAGGCATGTGATTGTTAAATTTCCAGCATGAGCTTTTACAACTCAGAAGTCTTCAAATCAAGGTTTGATTTGTTGTTTTCCTCATTATCTAGACTTAAAATGAAGGTGAAATGTTAGTGCAGATTCATCTTTAAAAGTGTGCAATACTTACATTTTTCCCCTTTGGGAGATCCAATAATTAAACATTTACCAGCACATGCCACTGCTTTTCAGCTCTCAAGGAGCCTATTATCTCTTGGCTAAGTGATGGAATCCTATTTGTTTGGTTATTGTCCTTTGCATTCAAGGAAGACCAAAATGACATTCCCAGTTTTGTTTTCTGACTAATGCCTAAATTGGATTTAAATGAGACAGAATTGCACAAAATCCTCTGCCTTACTCTCAGAGTCATTGAACTCTAGTGGCAAGACAAAAGTTAAGATGGCTTTCAATGGCTTGGAAGGCAGTGGATGACATTGGCTTCTTCAATGTCTAACCAAACTCTAAGCACCCCAAAGCATTCATTTCAGCCCCCTTCATGGCCACTGGAACAAATTGTTCTCGTCTACCCCTTCCACTGGGGAAAGTCTTCAAATGCCTAGAATAAAAAACTCTAAATCACCAATGAGTTTGAGTCCCACAGGTTACCCTCAACCTGGTGTAGCCTGCCTGTCAAGATGGTTTACTGAAGTGTGGCCACTGTGTATGCTACAATTTCTTGGAGTCACAAGTGAGAGCTGTATGGCAAGTGGACATCAAAGAAGGAAAGCAGACCTAAAAAGGGTTCAGCAAGTCCTCATTGCTTCACTAAAGAACCCAGAGTCTACCAGAGCAGATTCAGAAATGACTTCAATGTAAAATGAAAGGTATCAATAATTTTTTAAAGCTATGACAAACTTTGTAAGGGACATCTGGGTGGCCCAGTGGATCAAGAGCCAGGCCTAGAGATGGGAGGTCTTGGGTTTAAATCTGGCCTCAGACACTTCCCAGCTGTGTGACCCTGGGAAAATCACTTGAACCCCATTGCCTAGTCCTTACCACTCTTCTGCCTTGGAACCAATACAGAATATTGGTTCCAAGGCAGAAGGTAAGGGTTTTAAAAAAAAACAACTTCGTAGTGACTTTCATCTGCTAAAAAGTAGAATTAAATTCAGTGAAAAGATTACTTCCCTAGTTGCCTTGTATTGAAGATGAACTTGTATTGATGTTAGAAGAGATCATTTTATCCCATGTGGTTTCTCATTTCCCCCATCTTATTTGTCTTCACTCTATATTTGAATTAAGGTTGTACTCAATATTACACAGATCCAGGCCAAAAGTTATTAGTCTACTAGACAATAAAAAAGAGAATTCTGAAAATGTTAAGTAGCCAATATTATATAGTACAAGTTGTACTTTGCAAGCATTAAATTCTTCTAGGACGTAATCTTTATACTGGTTGATTGATATACATCCCTGTGTTTCCATTCCTTCTCTAAATCCTACCCTTGCAATAAACCATCAGTTGTCCATATTCATTGACCATGCATTTTCTAACTGGCATAGGGCTCCCATTAGACTCCATAGAAATGAACCAGATTGATATAAGCATTAAAGCTTGATTATTTGTAAAAGCACATAGTGGTCCCTAGAAGAAGAAGACTATTAACTTGAGAACACCCATTATGTTTCCCTTTAAAGGAAAGCTTGTTCCTGAGTCCCTCTTGGTTTCTGTTGAGGTATTTAGATTTCTGTGAAGAAATAAGAGATGAGCTCTATTCTCAACTTTTCAACTAAGAGAATAAATACATGACTTCTGGAAAAGGCACACATCCTCACCAGACTCATGTCCTTCATTTTTGTTTTAATCATTTCATGCGTGTTTGACTCTTCATGACCCCATTTGAGGTTTTTTGGTAAAGATACTGCAGTAGCTTGCCATTTCCTTCTCCAACTCATTTTATAGATGTGGAAACTGAGGCAAACAGAGTTAAGTCACTTGCCCAGAGTCAAAAAGCTAGTAAGTATCTAAGACCATATTTGAACTCAGAGGATGAGCCTTACTAATTCCAAGCTCAATGCTCTATACACTATGCCATCTAGCTACCCAACATTTCCCTTATTTATGAAATGGAAATGTAGAATTAAAAACAGAAGCACAAAATTCACCCAAACAAAACTTCCCTGTTCTTCTTGCATGGGATTGAAATATAATGTGAAAAGGTGGGGGGGGGCTGTTTAATAAAATACATAAAAATACAATACCACAAAGATACCAGTAATTTGTGCTTTTCAAAGTCAATATGTAGCCTGCAGGGATCCATTATTATTTGAGTTTGATGCCTTTGAATTGGATGATATTTCAGGTCCCTCACAACTCTAAAATTCCATGAGTCTATGAAAAATAGTTGATAACATCCTGAAGTAAAAAAGCCTGAGTTTGTTATGTTTTCTCAAGTTTTATTGATATATTTTTTAAAATTTCACAGTCATTTCCAAATAAACTTCTCCCACACACTCAAAGACATTAAAAATCTCTTGTATAAGAAAGAAAAAAATGGGTAAGCAAAGCCAATGGACCCAAACGGGCAACATACACAGCATCCTGTACCCAGGAGCCCAAATTCTTTACTAAGAGAAGGGAAGAAGGTTTCAGAACAGAAGCTCCTGACTAGGGAGTATCACTTTTTTTTGTATATGTATCCATAGTTCCTGAGAGGTAGCAAGTATCTATTGATCAATTGGTCATCTGTTCAACAGAACTCTTTTCTGTGTGTTTCTTTTAGTTGATTTTCTTCCAAATATTTTATTGCTAACTTTTGTTTTTATATTCCTCTTCCTCCTTTATTCAGAGAACCAACCCTTATAACAAAGAATTGAGGGGGTGGGGAAGCTCATCAAAACCAACCAACACCAGCTAGGTGACTCAGAGGATAGAGAGGCAGGCCTGGAGTCAGGAGAACCTGGGTTCAAATCAGACCTCAGACACATCCTAGCTATCTGACCAAGGGCAAGTCACTTAACCTCAAATGCCTAGCCCTTACCACTCTTCTGCCTTGGAAGTGATACTTAATACGGATTCTAAGAAGTAAGGATTAAAAAAAAATAACCACATATCAACTGAGTCTGAGAATACATATGATGTTCCACACCTTTAAATCCACCTCTGTACAGAAGGGGAGGGAACTCTTAAGAAATTAGAGAGCCACAATACTCTCCTTAACTTTTGCATGAGAAGAAAAACAATTGGAAATCATGCTTTAGGAGACCTACCCAATTAAACTGGTTAGTGTATACCAAGGTGGTACCACAGAGATGAATGTCTTCTAAACAATGCAACCTCTTTTTGCATAGGCTTGCCGAGTTCATCATTTAATGTTCCATAAACATCAAGAAAACGCCTGCATTGGTTCACAAGTTAAGTTTGTGTTGTCTGGCTGAACTCCACTAATTGGACACACTTACGGGCAGATTTGATGCAAAGTGGTGATTTCTCTAGATCAGCCATCACACACTGATAGCCACAATCCTTTTTGCAAAATGCTCAGCACAATCTGATTGCAGGAAGCTTCAACCTTATGAATTCCGTTCACTTGGTTGAGTGTTTCATTTGCCTGCTGATATAAAATTCATTGAGGCAGCAGGCAGCAATCTGAGCTTTGTGTAGTTTTAGTTCATTGCACCACAAGGCCAGAACAGGCCAGTTAATGGCAAGGAGGGCACCAAGAATAACCCACTTACCCGTTTGGCAGAACAGTGGATTTTTGCATATGCACCGCACAGGTTTTTGAATTTGCGATGAATTGGGCCAAATTTGCAGTTCTAGCCACCAGAGTCTGGGTCTACTCCCATTGTGGTTCTATAACTACTTAGCAAAAATGCTTCAGAGTGCTCAGCAGGGAAAAGGAAATGTGATAATTGTAGGGAGATTGGACATTATGCCAGACTGTGCTCCCTGGCACAAAAGAATAATGTCTGTGAAATGCTAGTTCCAGGTCTTATAACACTGAATTTCCTTCACGCCGCTGCATCTACAAGACGTGAAATGAGGTAGCATCAGCCATTAATGCTTTAAGCCAGGCTACCAACTGGGCATGACCCATATAGAACATGGGTTCTCTAATAGTAGGGGCTAAGGTAGGTTCGAGAGACAAGTTAATGGTCAAGAAAAGCCTTGGAACAGGAGTTCCTTCTCTGCTAGTTGGCTGTTCTGGGCCCCCTTCTCCTCCAGTTAATGCTAGAAGCACACTGTGCCCAATTACCATCCACGTTCTTTTCTTTTTTTTCCAACACATAAAACTGTCCTTTCCATCCCTCTGATTATATCAACATTTAATCCAAAATAAAATCATTTTCTCTCACATTTTGAAAGGACTTTAAATGCCATTCAGCTGAATCTCTCCATTTTACAGATAATAAAACTGATGCCTGACCAGTAACTCAATTACCCAAAGGCAGAAAAGCTAACCACCAGCAGAGTCAGAATTCACCCCACATGCAGTGCATTTTTATCATTTCATATTCCCTCTGGTCCCAGTTGATCTGGAAGAGAGGATACAGCAGGTATAACCCTTTTTTTTCATACCTGGTAGTTTTTTATTACCTTTGACCAAAAAGAGCTCAGCTACCATGCATTCTCCCAGATAGAAACTAGACCAAGTACACAGCTGCATTTCAGGATGTCTATGAACTTGGATAAGGAAAATTTACATTTTCTTTCAGCAGTCTTCAACTGAAATTGGGCATTTTATAACAGAAAATCATCATCAACATCAACATCGGCACTTTTATAGTACTTTAACAAACCCCTTTACACATATTAACTTATTTTAACCTCACAACAACCCTGGGAGTCACTTAACTATGGAGGCAGACAGAGATGACGTGACTTGTCCAGAGTCGCACAGGTAGTATGAACATAGGAGACAAATGTTATTCTGTGACAGGTTCCAAATGCTTCCTCACGCTTCCCAAGGAGTCTGACACTCGCAAAGTTAAGAACCCCTAGTCTAGACCTTTATTTTTTAGGCTACTCATTAAATTTTTCTTAAATACTCTTATTAGGTGACAGTGAGGTAGCAGAGTGGTCTACAAGAATAAAAGTTTATAATTAGAAATAGTTTTTGATATGTGGAGAGGTTTATAAGTGAAAGTAAGAATTTTCAAAGAAAACATCATTAAAAGAGTAGACTAATGTTAGAATCCTGAATGTTAGATTAGAAGTGATAACATTGGCTGATGGCATTATACTCAGGCTAATTATTACTAAAGATGAAGCTAGAATATGAGAGCACCAGTGCTACCTGACTTTGAGAAAGAACCTGTCTCCATAATGCAAATTACAATTATTGCTATTAAAAGAACTCTTAGCTCAACTTCATAAAGAAGTCTAAAAATCAATCTGTTGACAAAAATAATCTAATAAAATTTCAGTGGCATCTCCCACCCCAACTAACATGCAACACCTAAAAATAAAGCAACAGGTATTTACTAAGAATATACTATATTCATTATAGGACATATTTCCAACTTCTACATAAACCTTACTTTCCTCATCATGAATTAAGGATCAGAAGAGACTCTCAATATCATCAAATTCAATCTCCTCATTTTTCAGATAAGGAAATTGAGAACTAGAATGGTTTATCAAAACATCAAACATTAAATTGTAGTAAGTAGCAGATTTGAGATTTGAACCTAGAAGCCCCTGACTCTGAATTCTTCCCATTCTGCCATGCTGTTCTGTCCTGCCCATCTTGCCTTTTTTTTCAGGAATGTGTGCAAATTTTTGCCACTGTTGGTACAAACCAATTGAATAAAGATTTTAAGTCCTGTATTTACGTCCCAAATGTAATCAAGATTTTGTTCTTGAAATATAATTATAGGTGATTTACCAGCAAGCTGGGCTATAGAGTTCATACTTCAAGATTCTGTACTTTCACCAACATCAGTACTCCCTCCACTGAACATAGATCACTACCTTTCTTTAACCCAGTAAACAGATTATCTTTAAGAGTTATTGGGACTGTAAAATTTATCACCCTACAGTCATCCTAGTAATAAGCCTCCCTGAATTACAATCTTGGGATTGTAGATGTAGGTCTGAAAAAAGCTTCATAGATCATCTAATGCAATCCCCCTATTTTAAAGATGAGGAATCTGGGACCCCAAGGTGCAAAGGGACTTTTCCAGAGTCACACAGGTGAATAGCCAAATTGAGATACAAGCCCATGTCCTCATACTCTAAAGCAAGAAATCTTGACATCAAACAAGTACAATCCATCATTGGGTTCCCATGTGATGCCTTTCTACCTTGTTTGGTTACTGATAGAACTAAGGACTTCTGGGGGAAAGTCTATGAAATCCCAGTACTACCTCCCAACTATAAGGAGACTTTAAGAATAGGGCTTCAATTAAGGACAAATTCATAATAAAACTTCCTGTCTGTGTTACTTCAGGAAACATCACTACCTATGGAAAGATCTATCCCCCAACCTCTGCACTCAAAAAAGAAATACAGAGAGATGGTAACATTGCCACATCTTTACATTGTTGTTCTGAGAGCTAGAGACCTGAGTTATATGGAATTCTGCTTCCCTCTCAAATGAGATATTTGTAAAGTGCTTAGTAAGTGTTTGTTCCCTTCCTCTTGATCATCATTCCTAGAATCTATAGTTTCTGAAAAGTCTCAGCTTCAGGGCCATCTTCTACATGAACCCATTTTCAGAGTCCCCATCTTCAAGTCACTAATGATTTCTACTCCCAAATTACCTTGCTTATATTTTTTTCATGCCCAGATATGTACATTTTTTTCCTACTGATGGGATGTAAGCCTTTCAAGAGGAGGGACTAATTCACTTGTCTTTATATTCTCAATGCTTCAGGCAGCATCCGGAACCTAGCAGGTGTAATACATGTTTGTTGGTTGATTGCTGATTGGCAGACAGATAGGTAGTGTGGTAGATGGACTCTGGACATAGAATCAGGAAGATCTGAGTTTGAATTCTGGATCAGACACTTATTAGAAAGCTGAGTAACCTTGGGCATGCCATAGCCTTTCTGGGCCTATTTCCTCATCTATAAAACAAGGAAAATAATAATAATTAATAATAATACCTTTAAGGACTGTTGTGAGAATAATATTTGTTGTTGTTCGGTCATGTTTGATTCTTCATAACCCCATTATAGAGTTTTCTTGGCAAAGATACTAGAGTGGTTTGCCATTGTCTTCTCCAATGAATAAAGTAAAAAGAGGTTAAATGAATTAACCAGAGTCATATATTCAGAAAGTGCCTGAGGCCAGACTTGAACTCAGGTGTTCCTGACTCCAGGCTCAGGCCACTCAGCTACCAGCCACCTGGCAACTTCCAGTGGATAATATATAAAGTGCTTTGCAAACCATAGCTATATAAATACTAATGATTATTATTATTATTTATCATCATCATCCAAGAAAGGACAAAAAGAAGTGGGAAAGGGAAAGCCAGGGAGGATAAACAATTTTTATCCTAAGACAAGGGAAAGTAGCAAAGAATATTATCACTGGACAAAGTCCTTGGGACTTCATATATAGAGAATGTTACCAAATTTATAAGAATATGAGCCATTCCCCAATTAATAAGTAGTCAAAAGATATGAACAGATAATTTTTGAATGAAGAAATTAAAGCTATATGTAACTATGTGAAAAAAATGCTCTAAATCATCATCAAAATTAGAGAAATACAATTCAAAACAACCCTGGGTTGTTCTTTTCAACTGTGTGTTTCAGGCAATGCTTGGAATTAGCTGGGGAAGCTCAAGAAGAACTCTATGTTGTGTGACTTGTCCGCTGGAAAGCTCAGACCTCACTGTCCAGTCCGCTGTTAACATACATGCACAGTGCCCTGAGCCTCTGGTCCTTTCCATCCTCCCTGACACTTCTCTCTAAGAACACCTGAGCCTCCCCATCTACTCTGTAATTGCACCCTCCTAGATTTGCTATCTCCCCATACTAGAATATAAGCTTCTTGAGAGCACAGAACGTCTTAGTTTAAGATTTTGATTCCCAGTCCTTAACAGAGTGCATAGCCTAAATAAAGTAAGCACTTAGTAAATGTATTCCTCCTCATTCATTCATTCATTCATTCTTCTATGATACATTAAGGTCTTTTCTGTGATGGTTACGTGTACATTGTAAGCTGGCATCCAACTCAGTAACGCGGCTATGGCAATCATGTTTCAGGAGCCCCTCGTTCCTGTATGCAAAGCTGCCTCCATGATATAATTGCTTTCTGCCATGCAGCTGCTGAACATGAGCTAATCTACATGCTGTATTGCTTCGTTTACAGTGAGCTGGTCTCACACTGAGTGTAGAAAGAGGCAGCCTCTGCCAGAAAAGCTTGCTTCCTGAGGCATGTTATTTCTTTGGACGATTTGCGGCCTGATAATGGCCATGTCATGGCTGTGCAGTGATGGATCCAAATGCCCCAACACACTTGATGGATCTTAGCATAAATTGGCCATTTATCACTACATAGGACCTTTAGAATTTCCACATTCAGGCTGCTATGCCATAATACTGATGAATTGTTAATGGCTGAGAGTATCCTCCACATCTCTTGTTATCTTAGATGCATAAAATGAAGTTAGGGGGAGATTAGCCTGTAATGAGACCAGCCCAGATCCTCCCCAGCACTGGGCAGTGGCTTCCTGTTTGTTTGATGACAATATAGAATCCTTAAAGATGTAAACAACATACATGTGTTTCTATATGTTTCCTGCTGGCCCCTTAAAAAAGCAGAAACATTGAATTCTCAAAAATCAAAACTAAATTGCTTGTACATATTCAGAAACAGTAACAAGCCAAGGGATAAACTTGCCATTGGATTATGCCTCATTCTCACCAAAATGTAATTGAAATTTTCCAAAAGCGATTTTTACATAACTTTAAATCTTTGGATTCTTATTTTTCACTCTCATCCATTAGTCAATAAACATTTATTAACTTTCTAATACATGCCAGGCATTGTGCCAAGGACTGGGGATACCAAGAAAGAGAAAAGGCAATCTTTACTCTCAAGAAGCTCATAGTCTGGGAGCAGCTGGATAGCTCAGTGGATTGAGAGTCAGGCCTAGAGATGGGAGGTCCTAGGTTCAAATGTGACCTCAGACACTTCCCAGTGTGACCCTGAGCAAGTCACTTAACCCCCATTTCCTAGCCCTTATCATTCTTCTGCCTTGGAACCAATATACAGTATTGACTCCAAGATGTAAGATAAGAGTTTAAAAAAAAAAAAGAAGCTCATAGTCTAATGGAGAAGACAATATGCAAACAACCATGTACAAACAAGCTATACACAGAATAGAAAGAAAATAATCAGCTGGGGAAGGCACCAGAATTAAGAGGGATTAGGAAAACCAGTTTGTAGTTTCAATGCATAGAGAACCAGGCCTAGAAATAGGAGGTCTTGAATTGAAATTTGACCTCAGGCACTTTCTAACACTGTGTCCTGGGGCAAATCACTTAATCCCAATACCTAGTCCTTACCTTGGAACCAATATTTAGAATCCCTTCATAAGGGTTTTTTTTATCTTTTTAAAAAGAGAGAGATATATATATATTTAAAAAGAGAGAGAGAGAGAGAGAGAGAGAGACAGAGAGACAGAGAGACAGAGAGACAGAGAGACAGAGAGACAGAGAGACAGAAAGAGATTAAGAAACATTTCCTGTAGAAGGTGGGATATCTCCAGGTCCACAAAAAGTATGAATGGCTGCCATCTTTATTCAGTTCAATCCAGCAAGTATTTGTCCAATTCCTGCTATGGAACAGGCACCATTATGTGCTAGGGGATATAAAAATAAAAAATTAGGGAGAGGAAGGAGTATGAAATGTTCTTTCTTTCTTTTACTGTTGAATGGATTGTCACCTCTAAGTTCTATTCTAGTTCTGGCATTCTATTAAGATTCTCATAAACACACCCAGTGGAGATATTACCAACTACAAAAAATAATATGAATAAACTCAAAACCACTGATAAAACTTACAGGGTGGTAGAGTTTGGTTAACTATGAGAAAAAACTTGCTAATAATTAGAACTATCTAAAAATGGAATCGGCTATTTTATGAAGTAACATGCTTCCCATTACTAGTAGTATCCAATGTTGAATCTATATGGCCACTCAAATCTCAAAGTAATTTTTGACTTTTCTCTCTCCCTTACCTCCTATATCCAATTAGTCAACAATTCTCTCTCACGTCCATGAACTTCTCTTTATGCCAGCGGTCACTAGCCTTGTCCGGGCTCTCATCATATCTTGCACAGGACGACTGTTAAGAGTTCTTACCTGGGATCCATGAACTTTTAAAAAACATATTTTGATAACTTTTCTGTATAATTGGTTGCTTTCTGAGTCACATGCATTTTATTTGCTGCCTTGAAAACATTATTCTGAGAAAGGGTTCATAGGCTTCTGCAGACTGCCAAAGTCTATGACAAACAAAAAGGGTTAAGAACACTGTCATAAGTGATCTCTCTGCTCTCCTCTTCAATACTGACACCACTGCTACAATAAACTTCCCAAAGCACAAACATGATCATAGTCTCTCAGATGAAATACAAACTTCTTAGTCTGGCCTTTAAAATCCTCTACCATCTAACCATCAGCTATCTTTCCAACCATTTTTTCCCATGAAACCCCTCAAACAGACCAGGTCACAGTCAAATTGGACCGTTCCCCAAACACAACATGCTTGACTCCCTTCTGGAATGTACCCCCTTTCTACCTCCTCCTTTCGGAATTGATTATTATTCATAATCTTTATCATACTCCAAAGCTTAGCTCAGGTGCCATTTTCTCCACAAAACCTGCCAAATGAAAGCATTTTCTCTCTCTTCAAATTGTCCAGATTAACTTGGACTAGATACTTCTTTTGCCTCTATCACTCCTTACTTGTATATTTGTATATAAACATAAATTTATATGTGTGTGTATATATATATATATATATATATATATATATATATCAGAATATCTCCACACATCCATCTCTAGAATATGGGCCCTCTGATGAAGAAAAAAATTTTTAATCTTTTCTCCATAGTAGTTGCCTAATAAATATTGGTTGAAAGAATGTATGAATAAAGGAATTATTGAATTGCTAAAGAAATATTTCCTGTGGGAATACTAAAGAAATGTGTCTTATTTTAACTGGGAGATAAGAGGCAGATGATTCCTTAGGTTCCATCCAACTCTAAATCTATATTTCAAAGCCAACCCGAATTCCATTCCCTTTATAGAAATCAAGAATGTCTAGGGACTCTTCCTCCCCCAACCTGCTCTTCATGCTCAAATATTTGTTTAAACCTGTCTCTTGTTCCTTTCCAATATTCTTTAGTTTGTTCCCTCCCTTCCTGCAACTATCCTCTTCATCAATCTCCATTCTTATCATCTTTCTCTTCTGTGGGTCCTAAGTACTAAACCATAAATCATCTTCTATATTCATCACTTTGACCCGCATCATGCACATCTTTGCAGTCATCTAGCATACTAGGTTGGGGTGGAAATGACTGAGAACATATTTTGCATTTGTGAGGTATTTTCATCTGCTTTGCTCCAGGCAGCCTGATACAAGGGGAAAAGTGTTGAATCTAGGGTCAAAGAACCTAAATATTTATATCTTACCTTTGTGCTATTTACTAGCTGTATGACTAAGGACAATTTATGATACCTTTGTGGGACTCAGTTTCATCAGCTATAAAGTAAGGGGAACTGAGTTCATGTTCTCTAGGATTACTAATACTTTAAATCAAGGGTTCTTAATCTTTTGTGTGTATCTATAACATCATATAGGGAAGAATATGAACCTTGCTTAGAATAATATTTTAAATGCAAAAAATAAAATGCCTAGGATGACAAAGAAGACAAATCATAGTGAAATAAAGATGTAATTTTTTTCCCATCCAAATTCAAAGATACCCTGTAATCAGTCTCTGTACCCCCAAATCCATGGAACCCTGGCTAAAAATTCCTGCTCTAAATTCATGATGTGGCCATAGACTTACATAAACTGATCAAAGTGAAGTAAACAGAGCCAGAACATTGCATAAAATAACAGCAATATCGGAATGATGAACATTTGTGAAAGACTTAGCTCCTCTGATTAATACAATGACTCAAGATAATTCCAAAGGATTCATGATGAAAAATGCTATCCCCTTCCAGAAAGAATTGATAAACTCTGAGTGCAGATTGAAGTATTTTTTTTAGTTTATTTATTGTTCTTGCCTTTTTTGCAATATGGCTAAAATGGAAATTTTTTTCATACTTTTACATGTCTATATTGCTTGTTTTTTCAATAGGTTATAGAGAGACTAGCGGGAAGGAGAGAGAATTCAACTCTCAAAAAAATTTTAAATGAATGCTACGAGTAAATAAATAATAAATGTAGTAAACACAAAATTTAAAATGGTCATAGAAGCAAAGTACCTTAGAGCTGGTAGAAATCCTGATGATCATTGCTTATGACCTTCCCACTTTAAAGATGAAAAAACCAAGGTCTAAAGAGATTAAATAGGGGAAATCTGGGTGGCACAGTGGATTGAGAGCCAGGTCTAGAGATGGGAGACCTCAGACACTTCCTAGTTGTGTGACCCTGACCAAGTCACTTAACCTCCATTGCTGAAGACCTTACCACTCTTCTGCCTTGGAACCAATACTTGGTATTGTTCCTAAGATGGAAGGTAAGGTATTTAGAGAGACAGACAGACAGACAGACAGACAGAGACAGAGAGATGGAGAGAAACAGAGAAAGAGATTCGATGACTAGCTCAAAGTCACACAGAGAGTTAATGGATGAAATCTGCTTTTAACCCTCAAAACAAAACTTACTATTAAATCACACAATTGCTGTTTAAGGAATGGTGTATAGAAATAACCAGTTTTCCCTAAGATCTTGAGTATTTTGTCTTTATTATGCAGTAACATTATCTTCAGGTTTCATTTTGTCTCACAGATCTCAAAGTGTGTAAGGAAGAACTTTCAGCACAAGAGCCAAGGCCCGGCTGGTAGCTACTCTGTTTTTCAGATCTCAGAAGCAGTTGACAAAGTTCAGCATTGAAAATGGACAATTAAGGAGCTTCCTGTCCATCTGTAAGCCCTGATGTCTATGATCTCTCACAGCTGGAATCTGCCTGTGTAGCTTTTCAGTGAACTGAGAGCTAGTAAAGTAGGTGATATACTATTAACAGCCCTCTGGAGGCTGAGTTTTCTTCTTATACAGCAACACAAATTTCCCTTGGGATGTCCCGCACCAAGGAAGAGACCCCTCCCAAGGCAGGGAATGCAGGTTCCATGGCCAGTCCACCGCTGGCTTCATTTCTGTCAATTAGTGCTAGTTTTAAAATGTGTTTTCGTGAATCCAGTTCCCCTTTTCTTGAGTTATCTGTGCCTTTCCCACGATCCATCACTCATCCTCAAGCAAAGCTGGATACAGGCTCTTGATCTGCGCTAAGAATCTTTGATTGGCACTTGACCAATAGGACATTGTCTTGGGCTTGGGGCAAACCATTTGCACAAAGGAAATGTCTCTTCCCTGCCCCGTGACCCAACCCCAAAATGGCACAGGGGAAATTCAGGCTTACCTCCCTGACAGCTTGCCTCCCAGATCACTTGACAGAGTTAAACAAAACCTGACAGAAGACAGTTTACAGTACGAATTACAGTAAACAGCACAGAGAAAGACACTGCACGGTGAATAAATTAAATAAATCAATCACTAGTCTAATAATAGAAAGGGAATGAAACTCGGCCACAGGAACAACGGCGAGAAGATGCATTCTCAGATGAAATTCGAACAGAGATGGAGAGTCGATGAGGCAGAAAGAGACCAGAAAGCTATTCAATAGCACTGAGCTGGCCTGCTTTCTCCATCTAAAAATGGGGCCAAAAATGAGCAACCCCTCCCTCCCCTCACCTTCCGCTAAGCACTGCCCTTTCTCTCAGCTTCCAGCCCATGTCTGGCCTAGGCCAGGGTACTCAAGCATCCCTCTCCGGGCTGGGAACAGCCTTATGTGCGTCAGATCTGGTCCTTTTCTCCCAAACCCATCCCTCGTGCCAAATGAGCCCGGGAATGGCTCCCTTTTGCAGCCTGCTGATAATCTGGAACTTGTCTATAATTGTGGCGGGAACATACCTTTTTTTCCCCTTGATGACTCTGGCGCATTTGCAGAGCTGCACCAGAAAGCATGCTGAACAATGGGAGATGATTGTTTTGAAATGTACCCAACAGGAAGCCCTCTTCTGACATGCTTTCAGATTGCTGGCTTTGGGGATTGAACGGATTAATGGAGTTCGACAGGAGTTTATAGTTTATCATCAACCAAGTGTTGCTGCTGCCGCCTATCTGCCCTTCTAAAGGGGAAAAAAAAAGCATCAGGCCCAGAACATTCATTCTGCAACAATTTGAACAAGGTGAAGGGTGGGGAGAGAGAGGGAGGGCACGGGAGGAGATGGCTTGTGCAATGACCATCATCAATTCGAAGCAGAACAAAAAATGACTTCTAGCTCTCCGTTTGGCATGCTAGTCCTTCTTCTTTTCTCCCTCGCCCTCCCCTTCTCTCCCCCTAAAATACACACACACACACACACACACACACACACACACACACACACACACACACACACCACACGCGCACACACACACACGCACACACCCAGCTCCTCTTAAAATCATTGTTCAAAGTGGTGAAAGGTCTAATTGCCCCCGGGCAGTGTGGTCAATCTTCCTGGAGATTTAGCTGGCTGCTTTCATCTGGCCGAGCAGGCTGGGAGCTCAGCATTTCCCTCCAGGCAATCTATATGGTCTAGCAGCTCACTCTGAAAGTGATGCCTTATCGATTCCTGCCATAGCTTCCAGAGCAGACTCCAGGATCAGAGCAGCTGACAATGACTAACAAGTTTAAACCATTAGTCCCATTTGTAACTACTCAGTGAAAGGCTTGTCAGTCAGCACGCAGTGGAGGCTGCAGCTTTTAGCAGATTTCTAATCCCATTCATTTTGCCACAATGACCCCTGCAGTTAATGGGGGTTATCAGAGAAAACTATATTTTGAGGTGTGGGGGGCCACCAAAAGCTTTCCCTATTTTTTCTTTTCATTTTTTTTTGCTTCTTCTTCTTTTAGGAACATAAAAGTCATTTAGGTCGGGTGTTTCAAAACAGTGATGCAGGTGATGACTTGCACTTATCCTGGGAGGGATAATCTGTTTCCTTGTGGATGGCATGTGGTACCTGGTACCTTGGAAATCTCACAGAGAGTCAGGTGCCAGTTAGGCAAGTTTTCAAGGACAAAGAAGCTTTCTCTGGCATTCTTGTAAAAAGCTATTTGATGATTTTCCCCCTTCCGTCTTTGAGGTTGAAGAGACTCCTTTCACTGCATGAAATTTCTTTTTCCAATATAGCTCTGCATTGTTCTAGCATACTAAAGAAGGATCAGGCTTTATTCCAAAGCGCAGGTAAAATATTCCAGGTGTCAGATGTTAAATCCCCACTGTTGAGGCCTGATAATTTGGGCTGAAGGATCTTAAGAATGTAGATTAAGGACCACAGGGCCTTAGGATCACAGATTTAAAACCTCAAAGGCCATCTGATCTAACTCCTTAAAATATAATAAGGGGTCTCACTCACAGAAATGTTTTGTCTGAGGTCACATAGCTAGTAACTCTCAGAGAAACAAGACTTGCGCTCATAAGTAGCAGAATTGGGAATTTTCTTCAGTGTCTCTTCCTAGCAATACCCTCCTGGGAGGCAGCACCTGAAATATCAGAGGAGAGAGAACTTCTTGCCTACATCAAGGCAAAACAGTTGACCAGAATGGCCAGATTGTAGGTCCTGGAAGATGGGGTTCTCAGAAGAGAAAAAAACCCTTTCTAGGGACATAGCAGGTACTTAAGATACATTTGCCCATTGATTTCCTCTGACCTCATAATTTGCCACTCTCCCAAATCTTTGTGCTACCTAGGGAATTCATGCTTAGGCCCAGTTATCAGCAAAGTTGAGAATTGGGGTATGTTTTATTTTTGGATAGTACCACCTCCTCCTTCAAGGAGGCCCTCTTTCCTACCATCCATACTACATAATCTATTCCTTTGATTTCAGCAACCTCTCTCTACCTGCCACCATGTTAAAATCTGTAGAGCTATCCATTCTGGTAGACTGTATATGCTTCTTGAGTACAGGGACTTCCACCTTTGTCTTTGTGTCTCCAGGACCAAATTCGAGAAATGTTTGCTGGATGAATGAATGAATGAAATTACAAAGAGTTTAATATGTTATATGTTTGCCTTTTAAATTGAGAATAATTCCTAAGCACAAAGAATGCAGCTCCAATTTCAGGCGATATTGGTGAAGTCAATAGAGGATATCAGGTGTGGGACTGAGGATAATATTCCAAAAGCCATCCTATTTCACCACTCGAGCACCACCTGCTCTGTTGATGAGTCTAATAAGTTCTGCTGCTGCCAACATGGCCTCAGAAGGCATAAAAGTAGCCTTTGACAGAATCGAGGAGGTAAAGACAATCTCAACTCTCCTTACAACTGGAAATTTCAAGTGCTCGCCATCTCTCAGTTTCTATTTTTCCCAGAGAAGTTGTGATGATGTCATCTTTATCTTGTGGTACAGGCTGATGAAGAAGAGAAAGAGGGAAGAATGATTTATTTAGGCAGGGACTATAATGAAGTACAGTGACAAAAGACATCTTCTACGTAATCTCCAAAAATAAAAACAAAATTAAAATCTAAGCTGTTGGTGGGAAAGTTAAAGGTCACAGCAACCTCAGAAGATAAATCAAAGGGAGAATCACATTTTTCACTGCTTACTACAAGGATATGGAAAAAAATCAAATCTTGGTTTCTTTTACAAATGATGCTTTCTGGTGCTTTTGTCAATGGCCTGCCTTGTTGTGACTGCTTCCCTGAATGCTAGAAAGCTACTCTTTGGTTTTCATATTAGTATAAGACTTTGACATTCAAAAGGGTAACACTTTGGAGCTGTTTCTTCGATGTGGGAGGGACAATTATTTCATCCGGAGGAGAAGTCAATGACAATGTGTGGTAAAGTTTAACATGTGTGTGTGAGATGTAATTTTTGGGATACAGATTTGTGATTTCATCAGTATAGGAAATTCTAGTTGTGCATCTCTGGAAGCAGATTATCAATAAGTAATTTTTACTTTTAGGGAAACTGAGACACTAAAAGACTTGCCAAAGGACATATGAGACTAGGGAGTCTCAAAGGCAGGCCTTGACTGAGTCTGAGCCTCTACTTACTACCTCATAAACTTTCTTGTATATGTAAATATTATACACAAATATGTGTGCATACACAGTCACCCATGTATAGAAATTGCCAAGGGTTTCCCCACAATGACCCTATCTGAGCTTTCAATGAGATTATTTATAAAGAAAAGATTATTCGTTTCCCTCCACCTATGTAACTTAGAAGAATGTGTGAACTACCTCTTCCTGGCAGGGGGTTTTTAATGTATTTTAATATGTAATTAGAGAGTATGTAAAATAAATGAATGTGTCACTTGACTTCTTCTAACAAAAGGCAAAAATCATAATGGATTATGGAGCGACATCTTGTGGTCCAAATTAAGTATGACATGCAGAAGAACCAACCCAGTTGTTGCCACCAGCACTGCTCCAAGATGTGCCTCTTCACATCTGTGTTCTGATAGCGTTAATAAGAGGCTATGCAGGAGATCTAGACAGCCTTTTCATTATGCCACCTTAAAATAACTTTTTTTTTGTGAATGAGCACATTAACTTATAATTAATCATCATACATTAATGTAAATGTATCCATGTAGGCAAATTTAATCAGAGCTCTTTCACTTTCATAATATTTTAATAACAGGGCACTAAAGGAGACTTCTAAGATATAAAGTTACATGAGCAGTGTTTATAATCTCAGCCTATTCAATGGAGCTCCAAAATCAGAGCTTCCCTGGAAGATAAAATATGAAATAGTAAATCACTGAAAAGCCGTTTTCTCTTTTATAAGACACATCTGTAGGAACAGGTGCAAGCTGTCCTTCTTGGATGACCCCATGCCTACCTGCCAGAGACACAAAATATCTTAATTGTCATATGAAATGATAAGATAATTGACCTTTCTGAGGGTTAGATCCCAACAGGCAAAAGAATGGGAGGCCGACTGTTTCTACTGTAGCTACTACTACTGGTAGCAAAGCGGTGCCACAGATAGATAGAGTGGCTGACATAGAGTCAAGCAGATATGTTTTTGAATCCTGCCTCAGACAAGCTTTGGGACTCTGAGCAAGTCATTTAGCCTGCTCATTTCCACATCTGTAAAAGATATAATAATATGTCTCATTTCTATCTCTATAAAAGGCATAATAATAATAATATGTCTCATTTCTATATTTGTAAAATATATAATAATAATATATGTCTCATTTCTATATCTATAAAAGGCATAATAATATATGTCTCATTTCTATATTTGTAAAATATATAATAATAATATATGTCTCATTTCTATATCTATAAAAGGCATAATAATATATGTCTCATTTCTATGTTTATAAAATATATAATAATAATATATGTCTCATTTCTATATCTATAAAAGGCATAATAATATATGTCTCATTTCTATATTTGTAAAATATATAATAATAATAATATGTCTCATTTAATATCTATAAAAGGCATAATAATAATATATGTCTCATTTCTATATCTATAAAAGACATAATAATATATGTCTCATTTCTATATTTATAAAATATATAATAATAATAATAATATATCTCATTTCTATATCTATAAAAGGTATAATATGTCTCATTTCTATATCTGTAAAATATATAATAATATAATAGTACCTACTTCACAGATTGTTGTGAGGATCAAATGTTATCATATACATAAAATGGGCTGAAAACATTCAAGTGCTACATAAACCCTAGATCTTTCTATTACTACAGTAAAATGCCTGGTCAGATGAGTGAGTCACACTCAGTTTCAGCACACAAACATACACACACACACACACACACATACACACATGCCCCTAACAGAATTAGACAGATTAGTCAAAAAGATTGATTTTTCATTTTTTAACTAATTTTTCATTTTCATTTAATTTTTAACTGGTTGTTTTAGCATTTTACTCTGAAGTCCTTTTTAGGTGCTTCAGCTGGGCATGGAGGTGACCCTGGGTTCTTGAAGACAACAAGAATACAAGCTCTGGCAGGTTCTACCAAGCCCGGTAGGCTTCAAATACCATCTGGGTGCCTAAATGCATGCCTGTTATCTGAAAACCCATCAAGTTAAGTTCAGAGTCTCATAACCAGGGTGGTGGTGGCCTGAGTATGTTTTAACTATCACAAGTCTTGAAGGTTATCTCCTAGGATATCACAAGTGCAAGCTGTCCTTCTTGGAGGACCCCACACTTACCTGTCCTAGACACAAAATATCTTAATTATCATATGAAATGAAATAATTGACCTTTCTGAGGTTTAGATCCCAACAGGCAAGAGCATGGGAGGCCGACTGTTTCTTTATGTCAGTTTCTTCCCAGACTCCTTCTCTGCTGACAAGGACAGAGCCCCAAAGAATATCTGAATTTTTGTGTCTTCTTCTCTCTAGAAGCTGGAAGCCAGAAGTCCCAGATGTTTGCTTTTCTCCTAAGATCTTGCCAACTCCACCCTTCTCGTCTTCCACTCCTTAGAGGAGGAACATTAAGCAGCCAGCCTTCAACAGTGAGGAGAGTATTCTGCAACTGGATGTTGAGTCCCAATCAACCTCCACCATGAGGAGAGTCTTATACAAACGAGCTTTGAGTTACAGCATTACATGCCTGTGATTTTGAAGGTAGAGAAACTTGGTGTGAGATGGTGAAAAAGGATTGATTTTTCTATATTTTCCTGCTCATTTTCCTAATTATTTCTAATAAGCTTCATCTCTGCTTTGTTATTGAAAGTCTTAGGATTTGGAAAAGAAATATCATTTATGAATATTTTGAGCATCATGGTGAAAGTCGATGGTAGGCTTCGGGTTCATGCTCCATCTCTGTCATGTAATGGCTATGTGAAACTGGATATATTCTTAACCTCTCAAGAATGCCTGGCAAATCTCTAAGATTATGTGGGCAGAATAGAGCCACCCAGAGCTCCTTCTACCAATCAAATCACTAGTCTCGTAATAATACATATACATATGAAAATAGGTATATGTATCTATATAAATGTGAATATGTGAATAATATATATTTAATACCAAGGTATAAAGCTCTAGACACATCAAGCAATAATCATTTATTAGTTATCAATTTTATGTCAAGCATTCTATTGGTTTCTGGGGGTACAAAGGCAAAAGTTAAGAATTATTTTGCCTTAAGGATTTTATATTTAAAGGCAAAGACACGTTCTTGCCTCTCTTTTGCTCCTTTCCTTGGGCCCCAAGATGCCTAGAACTCACCTGGGCTATTTTATTGTTCACACCACTTGAATGAGATGAGAGTCATCAGCTCCCTTCCTCCCAGTAAGATGAAAGACCCTGCCAGACCTTACCATCTGCTCTGCCTCTGGGCCTCCACTATACCCTCAGACATTGCTTTCTAACCTTTTGAAGTATACTAAAGAGGCTTTGTCATTTGCCCTGCATCTAAGCCCTGAGACCTTTTCAACCACTTTGAAACTAAACTTGCTTTTATATATTGTCTCCCTCCCTTAGAATGGGAGCTCATTGAGAACAGGGACTTTGGCTTCTACTATTTGTGTTCCCCAGCTCTTAGCACAATGCTTGGTCCATAGTAAGTACTTAATAAAAGCTTTTTTCATTCATTCATTTATATAGATGTATACAAGACAGAATGCGAAGAAGCCCTAGAGGGAAAGGCACTAGCAGCTGAGGGGTAAAAAGGTGGCACTTGAGCCTATTTTGAAGGACATCAGGGATTCTACAAAGTGGCGGTGAGGACAAAATCCATTCCAAGCAAACGTGGCGGATGGCCAGCACAAAGTCATCACGTGTGAGGAGCAGCAAGTAGGTCAGAGGGGAGTTATGTGTAAGAAGAATAAAAAAGTAGGAAGGGGCCAATATTGTGAAGTCTCAGTTTTCTTAGCTGTAAAATTAGATGGCCAGATGAAATTATTGCAAAGATCTAGAATTCCATGTTTCTCTACTGCAGTGCTATGAAGCAGAGCTTGAGAACAACTAGAGTTGTTTACATGACTGCACATATGAAATTTGTACCATTTCAGAGAAGGGCTCGAGGAGGATGAAGGAAGACTTTGGAACTGAATTTTTAAAAAATAAATGTTTAAAATTGGTTTGACATGTAATTGGGGAAGGGGGGAACAGAATATATATATATATATATATATATATATATATATATATATATATATATATATATATATATATATTAAGCTAGTAGGAAGGAAAATGCTGGTTATACTGATGTCAAGCAAAGGGCAATAGAAACACCTATGATGATCCAACTGTGGGACAGCTGTGGTCACAGAGGTCAAGAAGAAAGCTGAATTAGGAAGAGAAAACTAATAGATCAGATAAGAAAGAAAGGGGACAAACAAAAGAAACTGAGTCTTAGATTAGGGCCAGCAGGTAGAGTACCAGGACAACTAGGCCAGGAGTGAGGAAGTATAATCATATGCTAGACTGAGTCTCAGTTGGAGTCAGGGCTCTTTAAAAAGATAAAGAAGGAAAAATGTAGAAAGAATTGCCAGGGAGTAAAGCAGAGGCAAATTACAACAAGAAAGGGCACTCTGAAAGAAAGAAAACAGAAGGCCCTCAAGCCCCATTTCCTTTGGCTCTAAAGGGATCCAGTCCTGCTCTCCCTGGCTTCTAATACTGTTTCACAGTCTCAAAAAATAGCACAGGAAGCAAAGTGTATGCATTTGAATATAGTCCTTGCTGAACCAGGGTGAATCAAAGAGATTAAGAACTATTTAAGTCTATCTTACAAAAGGGGATTTGAGAGGTCAGCAGCTTCTCATTATCCCTATCACCTTGCTGTATCCCAGCAGAATGGATTGCAATTAGGCCTAGGAAATACTCCCAGGCAGAAAAATGCTAATTGGTCGATCATATTGACGTCAGTGCAATTCCCAGAATGATGTCACAGATTAGTGAGTTACAATCATATCTTCATGCTTCTACGCCGAATGTGTACACTGACACAGATAAAGTACACTGTATCCCAATTCCTCTTGTGACCAAAATTTTCTTTTCAAATTGATTAATAAATGATGCAAGTTCAAATGGATTTTTTAAGGCTTTAGAAATGACTTAAAGGATCCTAAGTATATTTGCACATCATTTCTCTTTCATCTGGCTATGCCTGCAGATGTGGGATAGCCTTTTCTTAATTAATTTGCAAATTCGTTGTTTATTATTGCCACCCTAATAATTATTACTCTTTTCATTCAGACTTCCAGACTGGTCCTACTCTATCAAAAGTACAAAGTCAAGAAAGAAGAGAGAAAATGGGATGTAAAAAGGGAACAGATGATGAAGCTAAGGGGTTAAGATGGCTATCAAGAATCTGTTGTTGGCCACTAATTACTCATTTTGTAAAACATGAATCTAGCTTATTTTCTGGGGATTAATAATAAAGCTACAAAAGGTGGTGATAAAACACACAGCAAAAGCCTATAAACCCCTAGTTGTTGATGATTCCAAGGAAATGCCCCCACTTAAGTCATTACTGCTATGAAAAATTGGAACAAAAAAAAGAAACAAAAGCACACAGGATTTTGGAAGATTACTATACCTTTTATTGGAATATAAAGGGAATTTCTAGAAATTATTTTATTCATTCCTTGATATGACAGAAACAATGGAGGAGGAGTCAGAAGATCTGACTTAAATTCCTAACTTTTGATAGTTTTCTGATTAGAGGCAAGTCTCTCATGGCAGCTAGAGCAAAAGACCTACTTAAAGAAACTCACAATATGGAACCCACTGAGGAAATGTCTGGGAGTTTGCAAAACCCTCTAATAAAAGAACTCATTATTAAATAGAGCTTAATAATAACAGGTCATAGTTATATTGTACAATAAAGTTTGAGAAGCACTTTACATATATTTTCTCATTTTTCCTCAACTCAGTGAGGTAGGTGCTGTCATTATCCCCTAAGGAGTAAGAGAATAAGTAGTACAATGGAAAAGAGCCCTACTTGGAATCACAAGATGTGAGTTCAAATTTTGGTTCTTCTACTTAACGGCCAAAATGTTTTGGAATGGGGGAGTCATCCAGTTATTCTTGGCCTCAGTCTCTTCAGCTTTAAAATGAGAAAGATGAAAAAATAAATGAATGAATGATTGAATGAAAATAAAATTAGAAAGGTGAATTAGTTGACCCTAACATTCATTCTAGTTCTCAATTCATGATTCTTATGAGATTCAGAAAGGTAAAGTGATATATTTGTCCATGATCTTTCAGTCAGTAGCTATAAATCAGGTCATCCTGACTCAAAGAACTCTTTACTCCTTGTGACTTAGTTAATTTTTTTTTATTAAATGTGATCATATCAGCTAATTTATGTGTATCAAATAATGTGATCTAATCATTATGATCTATAATCTGGACAGCTAGGTGACATAGCAGATATAATGCTAGACCTCAAGTCGAGAAGATTTGAGTTCAAATTCAGCCTCAGACACTTTGTGACGCTGGGCAAATCACTTAACCCTATTTGCAGCAGTTTTCACATCTGTAAAATGAGCTGGAGAAGGAAATAACAAAGAACTCCAGTATCTTTGCCAATAAAACCCCAAAAGGGTTCACAAAATGTCAGACACATGAATAAGAGTAAAGTCTACTAAAAACATAATTACCTTGTGACTACCATAATCTGACACTATGTGACTACGGACAAGTCATTTAACTGCTTTGAGACTCAGTTTCCTTATTTAAAAAAAAAGGAAAATAATACCTTTAGCTATCTAATAGATTTATCATGAGGCCCAAATAAAACAATGGGTATAAAGTACTTTGCAGAATTCATTACACTAAGGAAATGACAGTTCTCACAACATAATCTCCTTGCGAACAATTGTACCAGTTTTGTTTTTTTAATTTTTTTTGTATTTGCATCCCCCTACCCTGAGCACAATAATGGGCACAAAGTAAGAACTTAAGAAATACTCATTAATTAATTGATCATTATTCTATTTATAAGATACTGTTATTATATTATAATTAATATTTGTTTTATTATAATAATTATATGATATATAACATAAATATTAAACATATATTTCATTTTCCAATAATAAATGTATTTGCTTGTTTTCATCAATATCTAAATTGTGATTTTTTTGGTAAGAATCTACGTGAATTCCATAACTAAACATTTTACAGAGAATGTATTTTATTTCACTAATATAGATTTTAGCATATTTCATAAGAGCTTTAATATTTGAGCAAAGGTCCTGAATCTTTAAAAAGTTTGAAGATGCCTATCCTCAAAACTAGACTTTCCTGCCTTCTTGCATTAAAAAAAATTGATTTCTACTGGAGTATACAAAGAGTAGCCTAGTTTCTATCTGTCAAAAAATGCATCCCTTTAAAGAATGCTGTCCCAAAGTCTTTTAAATAAATTTACAAAGATAGTTTAATTGAATTTGAGAACTCATGAGCAACTTCTTCAAAGAAAGATCTATAGATTTATAAAATGGATATTCCTATATTTGCCTAGGTCTCCACCCTTGTGTTTTTCTAATCGTTGATATTTAATGGTTCAAGTAAATTTGAAGGAGACAAAAGAAGAGACAAAATTCATCTAGTTACTGGAATTATGGATACAGTGGCAAAAAAGTATGGAGAAATGAACAGCTGAGCCCCACCCCAAGTGAAAAAGAACTTTCATAAAAGGAAAGCTGGGCCTTCTTTATTACAGCCATATTTTCTCTTTGGGGAGAAAATATTTCAGTAACATACACTGTAATAAAACATTAAAAATTTAAAAAATAGAAGAAAAACCACACTACATGACATGTAACGTGATAATGGAATGAGAATCTTATAAGCCTTTCTCTGAGCCACACAAGGTTGTAGCCAAGGAGGTTATCACCAATTTCTACTTACTGATGCCCCAGATATGCAGTGGGACCAAGTCTATGAGAAGTACAAAGTGAAGGTTATTCCTCCCAGTAAAGGACACAGAAGCAGTGATGAGAATTGGAAAGAAACTAATATTGGTTATAAAACTCAGGGAAAATCTGTGCTGAGTTATTTATTACTAAGTTTCAGCATCTTCTTGCTGTTCGAACTGCAAGGAAGCTAAAGAAAAAGCCCCAGGATTATCTGACCCAAAAAGACAAAATTAAAGGCACCATAAGGAGGTGCCCTGGGAATCTCAATGGTACCAAAAGGAGCTCTGGGCTTGTGTGGATAGGGTTTAAGAGATAGGGTGTTGTTTCCGGGAATAAAGAAAAAGTTCATGACAGCTAAACCCCACTGGAGGTAAAGAAAACCCAACATAAAAATGATCTGTGGTCCAAAACAACAATTCTATAATATAAAAAATGTCCAGGTATATATCAATTGTAAGAATTTCAAAATCACAGGAGTTAGAAAAAGTTTCCTAGAGTTAGCCCAATCCATACCTTAAAAAGAATATCATCTACCTTATCTGTGGCAAGGGACCATTCAATTTTTGTTTAAAGATGGAAACATCCAATCAGAGGAAGTAAATTACCTTTTGAGATTGCCCACTACACTTTTTATAGCTTTCATTGTTAGAAAGTCGTTTCTTATCTTCCAGATGTGACTCTTTGTACCTCTCACCCCGCTTTCCTAATTTTGCCCTCAAATCAAACAGAATGAAAGTTTTCCCTTACCTTCCAAATAAGTCTATTTGTACCTCCCACCCCATTTTCATAATTTTCCCTCTCAAATTAAACAGAATGAATCTATTTCCTCTCCCACAAGTCAACCCTTTAAATCATGAAAACTATAAACAAACAACCCCCAAGTCTTCTTTTCTCCCAGATAAGCATTTACAGTTCCTTCAAATAGTCTTCATGTCATGAACCTGAGACCCTTCGTCCTGGCTGGTTTTCTCTAGAGACGCTACATCTTACCAATTTATTTCCTAAAATCAAGTGCCAAGAACTAACCACAATATTTGAGATGCATCTAACTAGGATAGAATTAACTAACAATAGCACCTCCTCATTCCTAGAAACTATGCTTCTCTTCACTTTGCCCAGGACTTTATGAATATTTTAACTGCCATGCTACTAAATCATATTAAGTTTGCAGGCCACTAAAACCCTCAAAACAAGCAAACTAGAATAGCATTTACTTTTGTCTAATAGCCAAATCTTTCAAAAATCACTAATGCTAGCTAAAAAATAGCATCTTCCAGTTTTTGTTGTTGGGTTTGTTATTCTTGTTGTTTTCAGAATATGAGGATATAATTGATCTCAGTCAGACCATGTGAACTCAACAATGGATGGCAAATTCTCTCTTTTTTTTTACAATCTCCATATTTATCTTGGCTAACAACTCCCAATTTTCCATTTTTGTTCTGCCTTTTCCAGTCTGGAGATCATTCTTTTTTGAAGAGAAAATAAAAGTGAAGTAAGAATTAGGTGTCCTTGCCTTATCTCCATCATCCTTCATGATCATCCTATCTACCTTGAGCAATGTACCATATACCTTCTCTGTTTCTCCAATTTTACCCAATTTAATTTTAAAATAACATTTTATGCTATCCTTACCTTTCTTTGCTTGCCAGCCTCAGATCATTCTGAGCTTTAGCACTTTTGTCATTCTTCTTACAGAATTATGGCTATCAAATAAGTCACTGTTCTCTGTAATCTTTGTTACCATCTTCTTTGAAAAAAATTTTAAGAATCTAAGTTAGGTGTGAGCTCCTTATGCATCCACAAAGCTTCCCACAGATTTTCTAAAATAATTATTACTCTTTGTATCAATAGATTATTGTTCTTGAGAATTTATCTTTCCTAGGCTGCCTTTTGTTGTATTTTTTATTTGTTTATTTATTAGGTTAAAACACCCAGTTAACCCCTTCTCTCCCTTTCCCCCACCCATTAGAGAAAGCATCGTTTTATCAGTTCTTTCTCTGGAGGCATACATACATAAGTCATTCTTCAAACACTATTTCCATCACTGTATATAATGTGCTCTTGGTTCTACTTGTTTCACTCTTCATAATTTCATGTAGTTCTTTCCATGTTTTTTCTAAAATCAACCTCTTTGTCATTTCTTATAGCACTGTAGTATTCCGTCACAATTATATGCCCACAACTAGTTTAGTCATTCACCTTCCAGAATTTTAATCCATAACATCATATCATTTTCTGAATAAGAAACCCTTCCTCTAAAAAAATCCACTGTCAAACTATGCTTCCATCTCCTTTCTCCTTCTCTATCTCTATTCTGTACTAAGGTGGAGTGATTTCCCCTAAGTTCCCATCATTTCTCCTTTAGTAACCAGTTTCTCCATGTTGGTGGTAGTATGAGGTCCAAAATAGCAGATCTCTTCTTTTAAAAAATAAAATTATATTTAAGGCAAGCCAAGAAAATATTACATCCTCCACTTTGAGGAAAGGAGAGACAGAGGCAGAGTTATAGAAGACATTCTTGAAGTCCACCATCACCACTATATCTTTCCATACCAGACTTGTGATCTATTCTCCAATCTTCATTTATTTCATCATTTCTGTACAAAAGATCTCCAGTGGCATGGTCCCTTCTTTTTTCTGTCTCCTTTGACCTTCACACTAAAGCTCTTTACTATGTTTTTCCCCTCTGGTTCTCTCAATTGAGTTTATCTTCCTATTTCTTTTGTATAAAGTATATTCTTCCAGAGTCATATTCTATTCATGATTCTCATTTAAAAAAAGATATTTTATTATTGATTCTTTGTTTAAATTGTGTCTTTTGTGAATTTATGGGTATGTCCTGTTGTTCATCTTCGCATATAATTGCTTATCCTTTTGGCATCTAGATTAATGATTATTCTTATTCATATCCTTCCAGACTTGCCACATTTTTATTGCTCTCGCTCTCATTCTGTAACTTTTGTCAGTACATGTGGCCTTCTCATTCTGGGACATTCTGCCACCCTTGAAGTTGGTTCACCCTGAAAAATCCCTCTGAAAGGTCCATCCTCCTTCTTCTATTATAAGTTCCTCCTGAAGTCTCCATTGTGAAAAGGCTAAGGCAGCCTACCTATAACCCACTCCCACATTTGTTTCTGATTGTCTTGACTTCAAAGGAAAATTAATCCCCCCTCACCTATCCTCCCCTGGCCCAGTTTTCATCTCTCTTTTGACTGTTATCTTTTTTATATTCGAATCTAAGCTTTTTAGGGGCAGAAATTGTCTTTCTTTTTGCTTTTATTTTTTCCCCTATCATTTAATACATCTGGCATATTGTTGTGATTGTTGTTCAGTCAATCAGTTGCGTTTGATTATTTGTGACCCTGTGGATACTGTTCATGAGATTTTTTTTTCTTTGCAAACACACTACAGTGGTTTGCCATTTCCTTCTCCAGGGGATTGAGACAAATAGAGGTTAAGTAAATTTCTCAGTCATGTATCTATTAAGTAAGTGTCTGAGGCTAGGTTTGAACCCAGAACTTCTTCACTCCAGGCCTAGCATTCTATCCACGGAGACATCTAATAGCCCTCTCTGGCTCATAGAAAGTACTTAATAAATACCTGTTTCTTTCCTTCCTTTCTTATAAGCCCTTTTGATTATATTTCAGTCTCCAAGCAAATATTCTTCCTTTTTTTAGTCATGTTCCATTTGGTCCAAGCCTGCCATTCATATATTAATCTCTGGCATAGACATTCAAATCTCACTCTCAGACACCATCTTCTTAACCACGTATTCACTTCCCAAATCTATTTTTGTTTCTGAGTCCCTGCTTTCAAGTATGGTGCTGATTAAAAGCACCTATATGGACCTCTAAGGAGATTATTTTCATGCTCAATACTTCGTAATAATTGGCAATGGTTTCTAATTCTTTCTGGCAGTATCATTTGTGCCCACATGAATCATCAAAAGTAGGTCATGGTTCTCTGTCTCAACTGGTTTTGGGAGAGTCTTTGTCATGTTTTGGATGCATGCTCTGAAAAAACAACAGACTTCTCGCTTCTTGTTTTCAAGGGAAGAGAGAAATAGCTGCCTCATTACTTCCTCAGCTAGAAATCATCAACCATCATTACTTTTCTCTTCTTCCGGTCATTTCTGGATGTTTTCTCATCGTATCACACCTGTGGCTCTACTGAAGTCAAAGGCTGCCCCTTCAAAATATTAAACTCCCTGTTCTTCAAAAATAGCCTCTAATTTGTTTTTTAGCTCCAGGTATTCCATTATCCTTCTTTCCTTCCTACTCTCTGGGACATTCTTCTACTTAACAACCTCCTAGTACAGGTCAAGATTCCCATCTTCCTCCTTTTCATCTTTGTTTTCACTTTAAGTACCTTTCTCAGCTTAAAAAAGTTCACTCTCTCTAATGACTTGAGTACTAGAAAGACATTTCTCAGACTTTGTCTTCTCTCTAAGACAGACGAACACACATAGAAAGCAACCACAAATACAAGCATTGAACATTCAGTGCAGGTCACTGCAAAATTATCTCTGCTGTCCATATTTAAGGAAAGAAATATCTTCAATTCTCATTCTTCCTAGTATGTACTCTGGATCTGCTCTAGAAAACAGTTTGAGGTGACTCAACTCTAGAGGTTTTTTTATTATATTTCTTATTAATGTCTTTTTGATATTTTGATAGTCAAAGGAAACTCCCTTGTCCTTCTCTCATTGACCTCCTATTTTATCTTCTAATACTTCTTACTTTGTCTTATTTAGCATGTTTTACTAACTACCTTCTCCTTCAATTTCTCTCTTCCTTCTACTTCTTTTCCCCTTGAGTCATTTCCTTTCTCTTTGAGTCCTTCGTTTTCTCTTTCTACTGCTCCTTTTTTTCTCCCTGTGTCTTCAGTTTCAATATTTTTCTCTTTCTCCTTGAATCTATCTTCATCTCAGTTCTTTCTCTTTCTTTGCTTACCACTTCCTCTTTTTCCTTGGGTCCTCACAGATTTCTCCTCCCCAAACTCAATCTCTGATCATCCTACTATTCTAAAGTCACCCAAATCTCAATCACAATTTGGTTTTCTCCTCTTTCTGGAACTGAAGTCTTCTTCCTCCTATATTTCTACAACCTACTTTCATGGAAAATTGAAGAAGAAAAAATGGTCAACAATTGCAAATATTTTCTGGCTTTATTCTTTTCTAGTTCTCTGCTATAGTTGACATAATTAACCACTTTTCCCTTCTTGATATTCTATCTTTTCTGGCTTTTCAATCACTAGTCTTTCCCTAGTCTTCTCTTTTCTAAGATCTTTTTCCTGGTCTCTTTTGTTGTCTCATAAACATATCACACACTGTCTAGGTTCTGTCCTGGGCCCTTTCTTCTCTATTTCTACTCTTTCAGACCTCATCAGCATCCATATGTTTAATAATCATTTCTATGCAGACAACACACAGATCTATGTATCCATCTCTGCTCTCTACCCAGAGCTTCAATTCTGAATTACTTATTGTCTATTGAATGTTTCAAACCGGATGTCCTAGAGATATCCCACAGTCAACATGTCCAGAACAAAACAAACTCAACCTTCTTCTAAGATTCCTGATTTTTGTCAAAGGAATTCCCAGCTCTTCCAATCCCCCAGGCTCATTTTCTTGATGTTAATTTTGACTCCCTACTCTGACTCATCCCACATATTGAATCCATTGCCAGATCTTGTCATTTCAACCTTCACAATGTCTCTCAATTCACACAATAATTATGTTGGTTCAGCCCTTCATCATCTCTCACCTAGCCTAATGCAATGACCTCCTATTTGGCCTCCCTGCCTCAGATATCTCAGAATTACAGTTAATCCCCACTCACTATTGTCAAAAGGATTTTCCTTAACTGTGTACCTGACCATGTCACTCCCACACACAGTCAACTCTTGTCACTTCCAAATGCTGTATGTCCAAATATAAGTTCTTCTGTTCAGCATGAAAAGTCCTTCACTAGTTGGCCTCAGTCTATCTTTCCAACTTTGCTAAATATTACGCTAGATCTCATATACCCTCTGATGCATCCAAACTAATTTTCTCCCTGTTTCTTACAAATGACTCTCCATCTACCAGCTTTACATTTGCACTGATCATCTCCCTATACTTGGAATGTGTACTCTCTTCTCACCTCTGCCTCAGTCCTCTTTCTTCAAGCTCCAAAGCTCAAGCATCACCTTATAAATGAAATCTTTCATAATGTCCCCAGCTGCTAGTGTTCTCCCTCTCTAACTATTTTGTGTTTATTTTATATTTATTTTTGCATATTTATTATGCATGTGCCTATATGTGTGGATAACCAAGTGGCACAATGGCTAGCACGTCACACCTGGAGTCAGGAAGACTCATATTCCTGAGTGCAAATCTGGCTTCCAAATCTTACTGTGTGAGCTTGGGCAAGTCACTTAACCCTGTTTGCCTCAATTTCCTCTATATGTAAAATGAACTAGAAAAGGAAATGGAAAAGCACCCCAGTATCTTTGCCAAGAAAAACTCATGGTCTTTTGTCACAGAATCAGACATGACTGAACAACAACTTATATGTGTATTTATTTTCATCCATTAGACTATAAATTCCAAAAAAAATAAACATTATTTTATTCTTTGTATTTGCTTCCCCATTGCTTATCACAGGACCTGGAAACATAATAGGTGTAATTCATACTTCTTGATCAAATAGTGAATTAATTCATTAGGATGAACTTCATCCTAATGATCTTCAAACAAAATATTGTGAGGAGTTAAAGAATACGATGTATAGTTCAAATTTAGCAGGTTCATCTAGGAAGGATGCCTATCTTTTGTGAGGTCCACAGCATCACAGATCTAGAATGGAAAGGGACCTTAGAGGCAATCTGGTCCAATCACCTTATTTTACAGATGAGGAAACAGGGGTCCAGGATTTTTAAGAATTGCACAAAAGAGTAGGGAAGATGTATGGTATATGCTTCTCTAGAATCAGGCAATAATCCTTTTTTGTTAGTAAACAGGCAAACTGAGTTTAATACATTTCCATTCTAACCTAGTCAAAGAAACATTGACTTTAGACATAATATTTGTTGACTTTGTCAGTCAGAACATTAAAGCTTAAAAGGTTTCTTTCACAAAAAAGATACCAAAGTTTCTTATTGCTTTTACTTATTTAAAAATAATTGGTTGTCTAATTTTCCCTTACACAAAGGTCTTAGAAGATAAAGGTTCTGGTGAATATTTCCTGAAGGAATTGCTGAACATTCTCCAAAAGGATGATTTTTGTGTTGTTCAAAAAGACCAGTGGACTGGTCAAATAGTAAGATCAAAGGAAAACCAATTAATAGCATGCATATTCCTCTCAATGTGATTTAGAGGAAGGTTCTCACCATGTTGGGTGGACTGCTATCTAAGATTTATGGAAGGACAGTTGTCCTGACATTTGTCTTGCCACTGAACTTTGATAACTGGAAGAGAGAATGAGGCTGATGACTTTGCACAACTCTGCCTCACTTAAATCATAACCCCAGGAATAAAGGACTAGCAACAACTTCCCTGCCCAAGGATCTGGGGACACAAAAACAAAAATGAAATAATATCTGCCCTCAAGGAGATTATATTCTATTGGCCAATCAATTATATTCTATTGACCAACTTCCCTGAGCCTCAGGCAATTCTCTAAGACTTACCCACTAAATTATAAATGTTAGAGTCTGTCCAAAGCCCTAATGTACTCAAAGCAAATCTTGGGTCCACTGTAGCCAGTTTATATAGATGCTGGAAAGCCATGAAGAAAAGCACTTTAACATTCCGATACCATTCCTTGGGAAGAGATAAATTGATGGATTAAAGAAAAGAAAACAAGTGTAAAGACCCCAGAGGGCAAGTAATAAAATAGTCAGTAAGACAAAGCAAGGAGTCTACTTAAACTAAGTCACAAAGTATGAACCACCGAGAAAATGACTATAACCAAGAAGGGGAAAATGTGTAGAAAAGGACTCTATTATCCAAGATCTCATTGTTTTACATGGTAAAAATCAGATAAAATTTAGTTAGAGCAAGTCCCCCCAGTTGCAGATGCTACATAGGGTAAAGCCTTGAAGCCAATATTATTCCTATTAGCGAACATCAACATCATATTAATTCATTGCATTTACAAATGGAGAATGATGGGATTTTAAAGCTATTAAAGACTTTCAAGATCTTCCTGTTCAATTGCCCTGTTTTAGAGATGAGGAAACTGAAGCTGCAACAGGTAAAGTGACTTTCCCGAGGTCACATAGCAAGTGAGTGACAGATCCAGATCTCTTGACTTCCTGCACACTTTTTTTCTGCTATATTGTCCCTCCACAATGATCATTAATGCTTTTTTTTTTAACCAAGAGAAATCAATTCTAAATTTTTTATTCATCTAGTAGTTCACAAAGCCAGAGCTATAAGGGATTTTAAAGGCCACCTAATCCAATGCTCTTGTTTTATAGAAGAGACTGTCCAAGAAGTTTATGTAAGTAACCAAAGGTCACACATGATACTTCAAATGACCATCTGACAACCATCCAGGTGGTTAAATTAAGGAGAATTTAATTCCAGAGCCCATCTTCTTTTACTGCCTTCAGCAATGTGATTATAGGAAAATAGGTATTCTATAGGGTATATATGAATAAATTAATAGTATTTATAAATGAATATTCAAGATCCTGATTCAGATAGCATTGGAATTAAGCTAACAAAACAATTCTCCAAAACTCATCTGTTTGGGGGGCAGCTGGGTGACTCAGTGTATTGAGAGTCAGACCCAGAGTCATGAGGTCCTGGGTTCAAATCTGAGTCAGTCCCTTCCCAGCTGTGTGACCCTGGGCAAGTCACTTGACCCTCATTGCCTAGCCCTTACCACTCTTCTCCCTTAGAACCAAAGGTAAGGGTTTTAATAAAAAATAAATGAAACTTATCTGGAAGGTAAGGGTTTTAATAAAAAATAAATGAAACTTATCTGGTCGCATTTATTTCCATATCTACCAGGGATTAAGCAGCATTCTCTTTCTCAACAATTTATAGACCCTTATAATTCCAACATCAGCCTTACTGGCAAAGAGAGACAGGTAGAAATGGCAAAGCTCACATCTGTGATGTACATGTTACAGTGCATTTTTCTGGTTTGGGGTTTTATTTTTTTTCTCCATCCTCTCAAGAGCTGCTTTGATTATCTTCCATGTTTCAAATTATTTCTTAAAAATTGCATGAGACATCTGGGAAAGCTGCCTGTTTTTGCTGATTAATTCTTGTATTTAGGGCTCTGCTGTTAGTACCATTCATTCGTCATCTGCTGTTATCATAACATTTGTTTATCTCACTAAATAAACTAAATATTGAAATCCAGAAGTAAAGGAGAACAAAATAAAGCTTCTAGGTAGAATGAAAGAGATAATAGGAAGGTGAGTCAGGAAATCATTTTTACAAACCAATAGTAAGAATATACCTAAAACAGTTTAGGTGATTAATATAATACCAGCAAAATAATTCCAGCAATATCCCTAATATTGAAGAGAATTCGTTTTAGTTAAGTGTGTTAAGTATCATTCCCAGGGTTTGAGACAATATCAGATGGATAGTAGCACACCCTAGAACGCGTCTTTCATCTCTTACACCTCTCTGCCTCCTGAGTGGAGCACTCTCTTCTTTTCCTCTTTTTGTGAGGCAAGTTGAGTGAAGGTGGAGAGAGCAGGGATCCCATGTTTTTGAGGGAGTCTCCCAGCTGGTGATGTCACAAACAGTACCTCTACTACATTCTGGTCAGTGAGGCAGTTGGTGGGATATTCTCCTCAACTGACCACAGTCCAGCTCTCATAAAGTAAATCACTTCTTCCTTAGTGACTATGGCCCTCCACTCAGAGATAAGGAGCCCGAAACATGGCACAAACCTTTCCATATCTAAGACAACTTCATCATAGTAGGCTTTCTCCCCAGAAGAGTTTTTTAATCAAAGCAAAAAATATTCATGGAACTGATTATGTAATCAATTACAAATGAAATCCCCATGAAGCACAAATTGTCCCTCCTGTAGAGAAGGATATGGAGATTAGGTGAGGAGGAAATATAGACTTATAAGAGAATAGGAATTACCAAGCATCCCCCAAGTTCCTGTGACATTGACCTTATAGCATTTCCACAGAGAAGAGGGGGCTAAAAGAGACTCTTGGGGGTATGGTCCAGAAAGAAGCCCACTCAAGGTCCCTCTTCTTGACCATTCAAACATAGGTATGGCCAAAGGCTATTGCTTAACCTATTGGCTACAAGCAGAGAACAAAAGAGATCATCAGAAGTGGAAGAGAGTTGATGACCAAATGTGAGGATGAATAGGCAAAATGGCACCAGAGCATTCAGAGATGTACAGGTAGGCAAAGGTAGCCACTGATGGTTAGCAAAAGAACATGTGTCCAAGGGGGCAGCTAGGTGGCTCAGTGAATTGAAAATCAGGTCTAGAGACAGGAACTGGGTTCAAATCTAGCCTCAGACGCTTTCTAGCTGTTTAACCCTGGACAAGTCACTTAATCACAACTGCCTAGCCCTTATCACTTTTCTGCCTTGGAACCAATACACAGTATTGATTCTAAGATAAGGTAAGGGTTTTAAAAGAGCAGTCCAAACCACAGTCCCTTACCTACCAGCTTCATCCTGTATCTACTCAGCCATCTTAACTTATTATTTTCCTATTTTTTTAGGGGGTGGGGAGTTGAAAATGGAGAAAAAACCTTATTTTGTCCCTCTCCTGGCTGCCAAAAGCAGCTTGAATTTTTGAAGCTTTATTGCTTCAATTGCTTCCTGGCTTTCATTGCAATTTGAAGGTATTATTAAAAATTAGATGGTCATCTACTATGAGTTTACTTATGAATGTGCAGGAGGGAATAAAGAAAAGGGAACAGAGATGTTTTCCTCAGCTCAAGATGAGACTGAGATGAAAGTGTATCTTTATTAATAAAAATCTTTCAGAGTTTATATGCATAAATATATTTCAAATTATATGTGCTAGACCTTTTTCTTTTGAACCCAGGGCCATAGAAATAAGGAAAAAATAAGAAAAATTAAATGAAAAGCTTCCTTCAGCATGAGGATTTTGGTGTTATTTTTCTCTAGAAATAGACTGGTGGAGGCTTTGTTGTTGCTGCCTTACTAGGTACTTAAGAGAGTAAGTCTTGTTGCTGATACTACTGTAGCCCTTAGAAGGCATTAAAGTCCTTTGGCACATCCTCAGGCTCCATATACACACATGTAAGCATGCACAAACACACCAGGGAGACTCAGTTTCTCATGTTCAACATACTCCTCATTCAACACAAGCTCCAACACCATAAGAAATCATCCAATTTCTGGGCTAGGAAACCTTTGTTTTTTATGTACTTAAATTCATCCATAATACTTTGTCTCTTCAGTTATTTTAATTTACTTTAGGATAACACTATTCCCACCAATTCTCTTCTCTTCAACTTCAATCCTCTCCTTTTCTCTAGTCTTAAAAGTTTTGTTTAATTTATTATTCCAATTTTCCTTCTTCCTTTTACCTAGTTTTTTTTTAATTTTCCCTTCTTTTTCCCTCTTAGGTAAATAGTCAAGAAAAAAGTTTTCTTCTCTTCTTTAACTTTTTTGGTTCATTGGGTTTTTTTTATTATATTTTCTGCATAATTTTTCTAAAAAGTAATTTTCCTTTGTTCTCATCATTTTCTTCTGCCTATTTTAAAAAAAAATATTTTTTGATTCATGACCCTTAGAGTCATTTAGTCCTTCTTTAGGCTCTGTATTCCTCATGGAGTTAAAGCTTCTAAAGTATCTGTTTTGGGTTCTACACAGTCCCTAAATTTCCAATCAATCAATCACTTTCAGAAAGAGATGCCAAAATTAACAGCAATCAGAATGAAACAATTGAAATATCATGTACAAGGTCCCTTTTATAGTTCCTTGTGGGAGCAAAGTATTTTTATATTTTCCTAATTTTCTTTATATTTGAAGTTTTTTTTCCTGATTGTTAGTTGTCATTGGAATCATTACATTTAACCATAACACCTTAGACTTTATAGTATAAGATTAATTAAAAATTTTTCTAGAGTTAATCTGTGGATATTTTTAAAATAAACATGTTGGTTTCTGTGTTCAGAACCTCTTCTTAATTTTTTGAATTTCCTTGTAGTCTGATATTCACATATTTACCATGGAAAATTCATAATAATCTGAATTCTTTATGGTACTCCCAAAACAACCTTTTGTTTTTAAAACAAAAATTTTACATCTGACCCATATTTCTCTGAGACCATGGGTGTAGTCCATTCTCCTCTTATCTACCATGCTAGGAGACACTGTACTTGCACTGTGAGGCTATTCTAAAATCCATGTGGTTACTCTTTGCATTCCAGAAGACCTGCATCTTATCTGGACTGAGGCTAAGACTGTCAATCATATAAACTTTGAAAAGGGATGTCACAAAGAGCATAAATTGGGATAGGAGACAGGAGCTAGGGCTCCTCTCTAATCATGGACTGAGAAGGCATATAGTCTAGATCAGGGTTGACCCAGCCTCCTTGCAGAGGAAATGGCTAAGAGAGTGGCCAGTCACTCATACTTTTTCTTTCTGTGGTCCACTTTTAATTATTGAATAAATAATTATAAAATTAAAATATAGTCCCCAGAGAATTTTAATCATAACATTACTTATCATGTCCTTCTGGAAGGCTTATAATCCTTAAGTTATCTCTACATATCCTTTATTTAAGATCAATATGTTTTGCTTGTATGAAGACAGTGCTTTCTTTCAATATCACTGCTTTTTGCTTTTCTTCTTCCAGATTGTCCTTCACTTCTATGTATCTGAATTCCCAATTAATTATTTTTCCTTTAGTTTTTCAGGTGAGATTTAAAACTGTGGATTCAAGTTTTCTTATTCTGGCAAATATTTCTGCTGTTCAGGCCTTAAATTTCACTTTCATAATTCTTAATTCTCTTTTTAACAATCCATCCTACTTTGGTTCCATGCTCTCTTGGCAATCAACAGCATCCTCTGCCTCATTAGGTTTTTATTGATTCATTTTCTTTTATCTTGCAATATTTATGTCTGTACTCTTTTAGCTAATCTGGAAGCCATGTTCCCTTCTGTTATTTATATCTTCCTTGTTGATTTATCTGCTCCTGCTGAAGGTCTTTAATTGAGTTTTCTTCTTTTTAGGATCATTGGTAAAGCCATCTTTTCCTCTTACGTTCCTCTGTCCCTTATTTTCTGACTTGTTCCCCTCCAATGATGGTTCCTCTAGGGGTGGGACCTCAAAGCTGTCTCAGCCTCCTCCCCAGCAGCATATTTTAAGAGCCTCAGTTTCTGACCCAACTGACTTGGAGGAGGAGGAAACAGAACTAGTCCAAGTTAGGTGCTGGAAAGCCAGCCTATCCTAGAGCAGCAAGGAAAAATTCTGAGGGAAAACAGGAAGACAGTATGTGACAAGTGGGTCAATTTGCTATCTTCTCCCCTCTGACCCTAATGGAGACAGCCAAGGATTCTGAGAACAAGGGCTATGAGAATAGGGGCATTTTCTTTACCACCATACATCCTTCCAGCCCAGCCTCTGTAACCATCATGGAGGGGAGAAATCATTATGGAGAAAGGGCTCACATTTCTCATCACGAATAACAATAACTGCTCACCAATTGCCACCCACAGACTGATAAACATAAAAGTTTTGGGAATGGCAATTCTCTCCCCCACATCCTGACTCTGTTCCCCAATTTCAGACCAGCTCTCACAGCCCTCATGGGGGGAAGTAACTTTTATGGAAATGTAGCCCGTCAGGCAAGTTGAACTATTGCCATTATCCTAACTACTATATTATTAGAGTCTACCCAGGACACTATACCCAAGAGCTCTTGGAATAGCAATGCTTCTGGTCCCCTGGGATATAGTCTATGGAAAAGCAGCCTGGCAATTGCTGTTACAAAGTGATACAGCCACATCTAGTGAAGACCTGGAAAAGAAAGTTCTTATCTTGTCACCAGAGTCCATGGCACTGTCAAATGGTTCAATACCAAAAACGGATAAGATTTTTACTAATGGAAAAGACATTAAAGAAGATGGAATTAATAATTGCTTTGCTATTCTACCCTAAGGACCACAGGACCATCTGACTTGCAACTGAATCTTTCCATATGTGTTGTGTTCCCCATTAGAATGTGAGTTTCTTTAGTGCAGGGATAATGTTCCTTTTCTATTTGTAAACTCAGTATTTAGCACAGTGATATATACATAGGAAGAACTTAATAAATGCTTTATTCATGCATTTATTCATGCTGGGCTCCTTCCATCATACTTTAACTGAATGCCATACAACCATAAATATAATGTGCTCCTAATTTTTCTGTTCCTCAATTCTCTGGTTGAGCTTTGTTGAAACAGAGAACAGTAACAGAGAAAGAACTGATAAATAGAAGCAAGACATATTTTTATAGTAACATATATATTTCTGTCAAATGATACCTTATCTTGTGTTGGAAGGGGGGACAGGAAGGAGGGAGGGAAATATCTGGGAATTTTAATTAAAAAAACAAACTAGGGAGGGGGAAACTAGGTAACTTAGTAGGTTGAGAGCCAGGACTAGAGATAGGAAGTGCTAGGTTCAAATCTAGCCTCAAACATTCCTGGGCAAGTCACTTAACCCCCATTACCTACCCCTTTACCATTCTTCTACCTTGGAAACAATACATAGTATTAATTCTAAGGTGGAAGGTAAGATAGTTGTTGGTTTTTTTTTTTTTTACTAATAAATGAATCAAGTTTAAAATGAAGAAAAGAAAAGAAGCACAAGGCAATAAGTAGATGCTGTCCCAGTCTGCAAGGACCCACCTACTGATTTTACTTTGTATGGGAAAGAGAGGGGAGGGAAAGAAGGGATAAGTTCTATGGCAAGAATGTAGGTTGACTCATATAGTCCTGACTTAGGGTAGTAGGCAGCAGGGGAAGGGAGAGCTGAGTACATATGTTAGGAATTAGGAATTAACATTTTCTGATATTAATACATGGGTTTTTTTGCATTATTTGGGGTTCTTTGTGTCCTCAACCATAGAAATAGCTGAAATAGCTTTATCTTTTTTTGCATAATTCCTATTTGGGAAAGGTTTAAAAGGCTGAGAGGATCAGAGAAAATATCTATTTTTCTATCTTATTGGTCATGTGATCCCGAACAGAGTTGTCCAAATATGTAATAGAATACCTCTAGTTCCCTTGGGGAAGTCATTCTACAGAAAAGGAAAGGAAAAATGAGAAATTCCCACTTGAATAAAATGAGGACCAACACCGTACCTCGGAACAAATCTCAGATGAGTGGAATGTCACTATTGGTTTGTTCTGGGAGCAATCAGGTGAATGAGTCAAATTTCTCATCTTATTATCATTAGCATTTACTCAATACCAAAAGTGGACTCTGCAGGAAACATATTTAGACATGGCCCCATTCAAAGCAGTGTATGTATAGTGCTTGACAGGGTTCTAATATATTTTCTGAGACTAGTATGTTTGAAATAGAGACAAAGGCAGAGAGGCAGAGAATAGTCAGTCTTGACTCACATCTGAAAAAATAAGATGGTACTCCTGTCAAACTTCAGTATAATTCTCAAACATTCCACAACTCTTCTACATTCCATGACTGGTTTTTTGGATCTGTTTGCCCATCCTTAAAATGGGGATATTGAATTATACTACCTCTAAAATCCCCTTCAGTTCTAAACTGATGATCTTACAATGGAATTTTCCTTATTCTCTTTTATAACACATTGAAGGTTCAACCACAAATGTTCCTCTCCCCAAAAATTACCCATTCCATGGCAATTCAATCATGGAACTATGCAGGTAAAACAATAATGGTTTTATCTTTATCAACAAATGCTAGTTTTTAATCACTCTGCTTTGCCCATGAGTCCATCAAAAGGCTAAAACTGTTTCCACTCAAAGTTGTAGGGAGAGGAGGGGGAAATACTTACTAAAGGATTTAAGAAAGAAAAGTAATAGAGAAGGAGTGTGGTGCAGTAGAAAGAGAATTGTATTTAGAGTCAGAGGAGCTGAATTCAAATCTTGACTTTCCATGTCCTTGTTGTGTGATCTTGGGCAAGTCAATTTTCTTCTTTGGGTTTATGTCATCCACAAAACAAGAGGGTTGGATTAGATGACTTCTAAGATCCCTTCCAGCTCTTAAGCCAGACTAAAAGGGAAGCCTAGCCCAAAAGAAATAGATAATAATGTTAGACCTTAATGAAATTTTATTTAAATTATTTTGGTAAAATATATCCTGTTATTAGATCAATTCTCTTATTTGTTGCTATAATTACAAGTATCACCAGAAATTCACTCCATATCCATATAGAAAACAAGTTTCAGGGAGTTCCCCTATAATGTAGAATTTTTTAAATGTACCATTAAAATAAAATATACTCATTTTATTTCTCTTGGATTCACCCTTACACTCTCTCTCCCCAAGCCCAGCCCTGGTTTTCTGTTTCTGAAGACAGATTCCCCTCTACCTCCACTATACCCCCCCAACAATCCCCCCACCTTCAGCCTTTTCAGTCAACTTTTGTAGTCATTCATCAGCTATGTAGTTTCCAAGTCAGAATGTCTGTCATTTAACCTTCATCCTCCTTGAATTTTCATCCTGATGCATTTGGATTAAACCACAGACTGATAAATGAGCAGTACTTTGGCGACACAAAAGGCAGTCATTAAGGAACCCTCTCTTAGGTATGAATCAAAGACAGAACCTTTTGGTTTTTCCCTGTTTTCCTTCTGGTTCAGGGATTGCCTCCAGCAGTAGGTTTTTCTTATTTTTATTTATTTATTTTTCTCTTTGGGTCTCCAAGCAGTTTTCATCAGTATTTTCTGGTTGTTTTTCTAAAAGAAAGCAGGGCTATGCCCGGATGGCAGATAGTCCTGTGTTTATTGCACTAATGTGGCTAGCAAAGGCATTTTATCAATTTGAGATTTAATCCAAGACCAGGAGGCATGGGGGGGGGGGGAAGTAGATGAAGGTTAAGTAACAGGCACCCTGATGGGAAGAGTAAGTCTCACTCATAAAGACATAGGATAATTAGGGAGGTAATAGCTTTTTCTCTAAAGAGAACCTTTTTGCAAAATTGGAATTTGTAATATGAAAAGGGAAATGGGGCATTCCCTCTGTTTATTTAGCTTCCAGCTTCCAGGTTTCTTCATTAACCCTCCCCTTACTCTCAAAGTCCTTTAGTACAAAGATTACTGAAATGGAAGACAAAAGTTCTAGGTCAAACTTGGGAGTCCCCAGATCTCAAGTTGCTACAAACTTGGGGTTTTTAGATTTCAAGTTTACACAGGCAACCTTGTGTCCAGCATCTCCAACACCACCATTTTTTCATCATGTTACATGCACATCATGCTTCTGTGTCACATTTTAGTAATCCTTGCAATATTTCAAACGTCTTTATTATTATTATTATTATTATTATCTGTTATGGTGATCTGTAAATAGTGATCTTTGATGTTACTTTTGGAATTGTTTGGGGGCACCACAAACCACCCTCAAAGAAGACAATTAACTTAATTAATACATGTCATATGTGTTCTAACTGTTTCACTGACAGGCCATTATCCCATCTCTCTTCCTCTCCTCAGTCCTTTCTATTCCCTGAGACACAACAATGTTGAAAAATATTGCATAAACTTAATTGATGAAGTAGAGTTTACAGTTTGAGAGGATTGCAATTTTGAAAGGAATCCTAGTGTGGGTAAAATGCTATTAAACAGCATCACATGCTACAGGAAAATCTTTGGGGAAAGGAAGAAGTCAATCAATTATGGCAAACTTCACTGTTGTATTATTTTAAGAAATTGCCATGACCCCCAAACTTCAACAAGTACCACCCTAATTAGTCTGCATGCATCAACATTGAGGCAAGAACAGCAAAAATATTATGATTCACTGAAGGCTCAGATAGTAGTTAGCATTTCTTTTTGCAATAAAGTATTTTTTTAATTAAGGTACATACATTTTTTGACATAATACTGTTATATACTTAAAAGACTAGTATGTTATAAACATAATGCATGTGTCAAAGATATATTTTGCAAGATCTACCTGGGGAGTTGGTCTTTTTCTCCCTTTATGTATTCCTCACCAAGTTCTTCTCCCCTGAGATCTCAGTGTCTCGGCTTCTGTTAAGTCCATAACCTGCACTTCTCTAAATATAGTGAGTACAGTTAGCTTACCTCTACTATAGAGGGATGACTATAGTTCATTGTCTCTTTGCCCATGGTATGTTTCTCCACTTTCTCCTACTTCCACTCAACTGGATACGTCAGTGATTGCTTCAGACTTCTCAGGATGTTTAAACTTTTTTGAAGATTGCTAACTAAAAAATTCCAGCTCAGAATACTCATTTGTCTAAGACAGGAAAGAATGAACACAAAAGAAACAGTCAGCTACATGTGAATAGCTTTTGCATAGTTTTGGGGAAAGCCATACCCTACCAAACCTCCGGACAGGTCAAAGCCATCTTCCTGCGTCTATACTAGAAGCCAGAGAGTATCAGAGAAATCAGAACTTTAGTATATTCTTTTTAGTTTACCACTTATTATAACCATAGAGTTCTGGCTCACCAGCCAGTTGAGATTTCACTTGGTGATAAGTTAAGAAGCTGCCACCTGTGGGAAGGAAAACTGAATCAAGCTCTGCACTTTCTGCCACTGAGTTGGATCAAACAGTAGTTGGAAGGTTAGAGTGAAATTGATGAACAGCAATTATAGTTGGGGGGGAAAGGGTGATTTGGAGAGTGACAGTTGCTCTCGAGAAGCTCTCTTTCCTGGCCCTTGAACTGGAAGGAGCGTTCTCTCCCTGTCTCTGGATAGAAGTACCTTTATTCCTGGATGTTCCTAACTGTGTGCTCTACCTGGATTTCTGTGATCTTGTCATCAAACAAAATGATTTAAGGGGAGCGGTTTGAACTTAAGTCTGATCCTTAGAGATGTCAGCCTGAAGAGACAGGCCCAACCAACTCTGAAAGTCAGAACCTTTTCTTCCTCTGCTGTCTACTGCTAAAGACTGTGAACTTGATAAAACTAGCATAAATTAGCATAGACAGGAATAAAAGAAACCCTCCACCAGCCTGAGAGGCCTGGCCTCAGCTCAGAAGCGGAAAGAGACTCAAAGCCAATGTAGGGAAATCCCAATTCCCTCTTCCCTGATACCATCCCAATCCAAACTTATTAAATTCACCTTGAGTTAAATAACCCACAGTCAGATAAGAGGACTGTCATTCCATTGGAACAAGGAGGTAGCTGAACCTAAGGACAGTCATTCAACCATAAATGGCCCTGCTTACCTGCCCTTAGGTATCTTCAACATCAATCAATTGAGAAGACATCCCCTCAGGCTTTCATAGTTGGCCCATTTCTCAGGAACTCTATTTTTCAAAGATAGTCTCTCAGCAGGGAGTATCTCTCTCCTTTTAGCTCACCAACATCCATATTCCCTCTCTCCCTTCAACTCCTCCATTCCATGTTACAAAATCTTCCTTATCCCCTGTACTTTTCAATCCTCAACAATCCCTTTAACTATTATACACCCCACCCCAATCCCCAAGCTCTCATGTAGTCATTTGGACTGGATCCAATATCCAGTATCCCAATATCCAGGGAATATCTTTCCATGCTCTAAATACTAGATACTGAATTGCTGAAAGTGGGAGCCAGAGGGTTGGGTGGGGAAGAAGGATTTCATGAAACAACTAAAAACTTAATATGAGAATTCGGAGTTGTGAATTAGTACCTAATGATAAAGATGCATCAAGTAAAAAAGCATCAATCTTACAAAAAAGAAGATCAAGAATAAAGGAGAAAGAAAAAAAAGATGCAAATTATAATTTTTCATTATCTTATTAATTTTAACATATACTTTAAAAAGTATACCATGTGTAACATAAGATCATCATTCCACATGTAATCTTTTTCTTTATTTTTTCTTTATTAAAATATATATTTTAGGTCTAATATATTATGGAGTCCATAATAACAAATTTTAAAATCATGATTTAACTGTAAGCTGATAATTTATTTTTGTTTGGGATATTATACTCTTAACTTAGACCTTCATGTATCCCTATTTCTCTCTCTCCATGTAGTCTTCCTATCAGAACACAAAACCAAAAACAATCAGAACTTAGCAGGAGGTGCCAATTTTACAGTCTGACTAGAAAGCAACAAGATTGGATTTTTTGAGGCCCATAGACAAAAATCACCCCCACCCCAACTCACACCCCATAGTTTATAATCATAATTCTTTTCAAAAGGGAACTTCTATTAATCTATTCAATTAAATTAAGTGCATTGTGAAGCACTGGCTTTCCCTCATTGAAAGTCTTTAAGCAAAATATGAATGACTATTTCTCAAGGATGTTGAAGGGAAGATTATTTTTTCACATACAGGCTGGACCAGATGCCTTCTCAGGTAGGCTTTTGTAACTGGGGAAAAAGGTAAAGTAATCTAGTTCAAAATAGGAAGGCAATGGGGAAGCTGGGTCTTTCAAATAACCCTTGTCTTGTAGGATTATTTTGACCATCATACATTCCTCCTTTCATTTTACCTTCCTTCCCACCATATTGGCCTAGTTTTTGTTCCAAGTATACAGCCTTCCCATTCCAATCTCCAAGTTTTTGCAGGAACTGACCCCTCATCTAAAAGGTACTCTTGCAACCCTTTTGGCCTATACCATGCCAAACACCTTTCAAAACTCAGCTCAAACACATCTTAGAAGAGGCCTTCCCTGACCTCTCCATCTGCTTATGCCTTTCCTCCTAATTACTTTTTGTTTAGTTTCTATATAATTTGTATTTATTCATGTTTGTACATACATTTCTTTCCCCAATAAAATGTTGCCCCTGGAGAGCACAATTTCCATTTTATTCCCCCTACCTAAAATAATGCTTGACACATAGTAGATGTTTAATAAATGCTTGCTGAGTGATGAAAGGGCTTAAATATTCTGTGCCTCAGTTTCTTCATCTCTGAAACTGTGAAAAAAAGACATTGCTAACCTACTTTTTAAGACTTTGTGAGAAGGAATAATTGAAAAAAATCACAAATTAAAACTTTGTTCCATAATAGAATAGTATAATGGATAGAAATGTGGCCTCAGAGTCAATAAGACCTGGGTTTGTGTCCCACTTTTGATGTGTAGCCACTGTATGACCCTGGGAATGTCGCTTCATTTCTCCGTGATCTAGACAATGCTTTCTAAGACTCAAAGTCACAAATCTTCATTGGTAGAAGGAATATGCCTTTACCAGAAGTTCCCAATAATTCATAATGATAATTTTCATGGCACGAAACTCATTGCTTCTCTCCCCTCTCAGGTTAGACAATTATAGAGATACCTGGGTGTTTGTCCTGAAACCTGTGAAGTACTCCTATGTCTTCTTAAGGATCTGTCTGAACAGCTCACTTTGTGGGAATTTTCTAATTTCATGCTTTCCTATAGAGGCTGATGTTTTAAGATTTGGCTTTCAATCCCACCTTTTTAAAACCCCACCCATTAGCCCCCAAAGGGAGTAATAAGAATCCTATAATTGATTGCAAATAAGCACATGCAAATTTCTTCAGACTCTAGGTTTACTCCAAATAAAATAGCAAATAGCCAGATGCTCCTGGCAGGACCCAGTTAGATTTCTGTTTTTCCCTCCAATGTCCCAAGGTGAGTCACAAGACTTAACAACAGAACATGAAGAGACAGATTAAACAATAGGAAAAGGAACAAAGAGCCTTTTTTATTCCTGATATAAACACTTTCTGGGCTAAATAGGCAGTAAATCACCTATCACCCCCCCACTTACCCCACACACACACACATCTTGAGAGAAAAAAAAACTGCTGATGGTCAGATTAATTCAAGCATCTAAATGATCCCTGAGCCCCAGGGTTTCCCCCTGTTAGGATGAAGACCCAGAAACACTAAGTCAAACTTCACTGGCTTTCTTCAGTCACTCTGGCCATATCTTATCAAGGAATTTAATAGCTAGAAAGAAAAGAATATTCTGTGAATGCTAAAAGGAAAGAAGGTGGCATGGTCCTGAATAATATAATGGGACAGAATGTGAAGAAAATGAGACAACTATCAGAGCAGGTGCCTGAATATTTTTGCTCTGCCTGACAACTTTCATTAGTTTATGTTGTCTCTATCTTATCTGATCCTACAGGATCCCAGTTCCACAAGCTTAGCAACTCAAGTCAGACAGCATGACATGTTAGAAAGACCACAATAGCAGAATCAGAAAACTTGATTTTGGAATCAGAAAATTTATGATTTGAGTGATCCTTGGACAAATAATTGAACATCTCTGAGTCTTAATATTTGTAGAATGATAGAGTTGGGTCAGATGAACTTTGAATTGCCTTCAAAGTCCCTTCCAGCTCTAAATCTTGGAATCAATTTTTTACCTGATACTTAGATTCCATCTAAAAATATAATTTGAATTTTCTTTTCCCTTAAATGATTGATTATACTAAGAAACAGTATAAATAGAGCAGGTTCTAAATTCAGAAGTTACGTGTTCAGATTTCACTTTTTCCACTAACTGCCATGTTGATGCTCTCTGGACCTGAGTTTAAATTCTAAACTAAAGGCACTGGACCAGATGTCCTCCAAGATCTTTTCTGGTTCTCACTTTATGAGCCCATGATCCTATGACCTTTTCCATTTTTCCCCATGTGGCAGAAGTGGCCCAATCACATAACTTTCTGTGATTTCATTGTGGTTTATCTCTATTGGCTTGACATTTCAATAACAGGAACATATTAATATTACCATCAGATTTAGACTTGGGGCTTCCCAAGGTAAGGCAAGTCAACTAGCATTTAAAGTGCTTGCTACAAGATGGGCACTGTGCTAAACCCTAGGTATTCAAAAAGAGATAAAAATAATCCCTACCTCTCTCTATTGAGAGAGGAAATATGTAAACAACTATGTACATAAAAAATATATACTGAGCAAATTGGAAGTAATCCCAGAAGGAAGGCACTGGCATCAACTTTCCAATTACATTATAAGACCAATCCCAAGAAGATGCTGCTATTTATTGTTATTTTTCTATCTAAATAAATATTCATTTGTTCTAATCCTTTATTATTCATAATGAAATATTTTTTCTTAATTCATGGCAAATCAATTTTTTTAAATTAAGTTGGAACCTTGTCAAAGACCTTTAAAAAATTCTTAATTTATTTCCATTGTTCCTCTTTTCTATGTGCTTCTCTACTGTAGGAGCAGTAATTTTTCCCTTAAAGAAAGTGATACCCTCCCCTTCCCCACCATGATTTATTCAACAAATACATTTATTAAACACTTACAAAGTGCATTGCTCTGTACTAGCCAGTATGATTAGATATAAAGGCAAAAACAAAAAAAGTCCTTGCCTTCCATGGGCTCTATGTGTATTCTCCAGAGGGAAGTAACCATATAAACATAAGCACAAAGTGTTTATTGTGAAAAGGAAAGAGAGTGCTAACAATAGCACATATCAGAGAAAGCTCCACAGAGCAAGTGGCATTGGAGATAAACCTTGCAGCAAGATATGGATTCAAAGAAGATTTTTATTTTGATCTCAGTATGATAGATCTATTCATTTGGGTTTACTTTAGTCTCATGATCCTATTTCTTATTATAGATTATATCAGCTGTATACTTTTAGACATGCAACTGATTAGTTTATCATTTGCAGGATCTCTTTCACATAGGTATTTTCCAGGGGTGACCTGGCATCCCCATAAGCAGAGAATATTTGAAATTACAAGATAAACATTTTGAACAACTCTATCAAAATTTTACCTTTGAGTTCCTTCAAAATTCATCAGTGTTTTTCCTCCATTTTTGAGGATTATTTTCTTTAATCAAGCCTATTGATTAGTTCTGATTCAATTGGGTAATGGATAAGGAATCAGGAAGTTCTGGGTTAAAGGTCTACCTCTAACATAAACCAAGAGAATAATAATGGAGTATGAATTACTCAACACCTCAGTAGTACCTTCAGGCCATTTCCTAGGATTATTAGAGAAATAAACTGCCAAATCAGCAGAGATAGAAGGAGTTTACTCACTGGGAGTTCCCTATACCAAACCACAAGCCTAGTTAAAAACTCCATGTATTTATCACAATTTATTCTGATATCTTTTATTTATCTACTGAAGGAGTGAATTTGGAAGCAGATATCTCCCTTGGCAGCTTCATCAGAACCCTAAATTAAGAACTCAGTGAGCTACTTACTCTATTTTACCCTTAAGCTCTATTTTTGTAATATGTTAAGAAAATGGTTTCATTAATTCTCTAAATAGCTCTTTTGGCTTTAATGTTTTTCAAATGTCTTTTTATCATATTTTAGAGTTTTTTTCAAGATGTTCTTCACATTTCTATTTGGTCCTACTACATTCCAAGTTTCTCCCTGAGCTTTGTGAACTTTCCTTTGTTCCCTTCATGGATGCAATCTTTCCAAACTTGGAAAATGTGTTTTCCCAGAAACAGACTCCAGTTAGCTACTCAGGGTCTTAGTTGGAATGTCAAATCTTTTATTGATCTGTACCACACATTTCCCCTAGACTTTCCATATGTTGGTGTGAGGAGAGGGTGTTAAGTTTGTAAAAATGGAGATTTGAAACCTAGACTTCAATCCCCAGAAGTCCTTGGTATTTCCCAGAATTCCCTATAATCTCACCTGAGTCTCCACCTGGGTGAGATCACAATTAGTATTTAACTGGCAGTAATGCCTTCCTCTCTTGCTTCTATGCTCTTCTCTCCATTGCAATGATGTAGTAATTAAGCTTTGAATGGACTAATCAGCCATGGGCACATGGTTTCTTATTTTGTATTTTCTTTCTTCCTTGATTTCTAATAATCCTTAATAAACCTCATAAAATATAATATTTTATTACTAGAAACCAATTTAATTTTTATAAGTATCAAAGCTTCAAAGGATCATGAATTTAAAGCTAGAAGGAACCTTTGAAGATGTCCAATTTCACCCTCTCATTTTATAGAAAAAGGGTTAACTATTATTTCCTAAACCAACTTGCACTTTTCTTTTTCATTTCTTTCATAATTCCTTTTTGAAAAATTTAATGATGGATTTGGGTGGTGGGAATGGAATTCTCCATATGATCATAAGATTTAGAGCAGGAGGGGCCTTAAGGATACTCCTAATACATTTTCCACAATTTATAACTGAAGAAAGTGAAGCCCAGAAGGATAAAATGTTTTGTCCAAGGTCACCAAGACAATGAAAATAGCAATTAGCAAAATACAAAGTCCAGGTCAAGAACTGTTTTATTTTTGTCTTTGCATCCCTAGTGATTACTATGGAGCCTGGTACTTAAAACCCAATTAGAAATTGATAAATGTTTGTTGACTGATGATCTCATATCACAATAAACATGTGAAGTAAGTACTACAGGGATTATTGGCCCTATTTTACATTTAGAGAAAATAAGGCTAGGAATGATAGTAATTAATATAACTATAATTTGGAAACTACTTGCTACAGGAAGCAACATAATTTTGCATATATAATAGGAAACTAAATAATATGGAACATTTTATATTGCCCTTTAAAAGCTTACAAAGCCCTTTACACTTATACACATTAAACCATGTCATTTGAGTCTGTCAACCACTCTGAGACACAGATGATACAACAGGAGTTATTCCTCCCCATTTTATAGAGGAAGAAACTGAGGCTCAGAAAATTAAGTGAATTGCTTCAGATCACATAGCTGATAAGTATCAGAGGCAGGATTTTAACCCATAGCTTTCTGACTGACACTATACAAACCTTTCCCTCAGCTTAGTGAATACCATACTTTTCAGAAAAGTGAATACTTGACATTTTTTTCAACCTCTCACTAAAGTAATTTGTCCATAGACTTAGGATAACCAAAGTCTTCCATGACTGCCACTTAGACTGACTGCTCCCCCACACTCAAGTAGAATTTTCTTTCTTTAGGATGGCATATCCTATTGTCCATTAGCAACAAACATGTATTACGGTCCATTTACCCAGGATCCCTGCTCTACTTCTCTCCAGGTTTCACCTTCTTTTAACCCTACCCTGCAAGCAGATACTCAAGACCTCCACATTGACTGAAGCTGAGCTTTTCTGTCTTTTGAATAAAGAAGGCTCCATTTGTAGCTTTTGGACCACAAACTCCCAATGAAACATCTTGACCTAAGTTGTTATTCTGTTGTTTCAGCTGGTCCAACTCTTTGTGATCCCATTTGGAACTCCCTTGGCCAAGACACTAGAACGGTTTGCCATTTCCTTCTCCAGTTCATTTTAAAGATAAGGAAACTGAGGCAAATTGGGCTAAAGTGACTCACCCAGTGTCTGAGGTCAGATTTAAATTCAGGTCTTCTTGATTCCAACCCTGGGTCCTTCCTATTCACTGCACCATCTTGCTGCCATTTGACATACAAGCCTATGCAGAAAATACCAATATATCATAGATGACATTTTGGATCCTGGTTCAGCTTTGTCCAGGTTCAGTTTCCTTTCTTTGCCTGTTTCTTCTTCTGATGAGGTTTTTATATTTTAAGGCAGCTGTGTTCCCTAGGTTGCCATATATTTTCATTGCCCTCTTCTGCCTCTTATTGTGTACCTACCACACAGGCCTCAAAGGCCTAGATTATTTACATTTTGTTTAAAATCTATTTAAGAGAAAAAAGAAACTCTAAAGAAGATGGGCTGATTAATACACTCAAAGTATCTCACACTGCAGAGCCACTTCCTTTATCCCTGTTCTATTCATAATGCATAACCCTTCTTTCTTTAAATGTGTATAAAAGGATCAGTTCCCTACCAGCATTATTTGTAACTGCAGAGCTTGAGGTGGTACTAGATGTCAAAAATGAAAAATAACTAAATTCAAAATTGCTTCTCCCTTTGTTTTTAAGGTGACCTGAAAGTACGATTTTTTTTTATTTTTTTTAGTGAACTAATTGTAGGATTATGTGCTGAATGCCCCAAATAGCAAGCGTCAGAGATGAACACTCAGCAGATACCTGCTCCGAAGCACTTGGTATTGTTTCAGAACTCCAGAAATCCCAGATTGCTGACATCCACACCATGTCAGACAGCCCTACCAAGCTTACAACAGAGCAAGGTTTAACCTGAGTAAGGAGAACAGTGAATCGGTGGGATGAGCTAAATAAGAGAAGGACAGATTCTCACATTCAGAGGTGGGTAGATCTCAGCAGCGACTTTGGATCTTCCTGTAGTGTCCTTTGGCATCTCTGTATTTCTGTTCATGAATAGTAACACAGATATTGACCCCATCTAATCCCTCATTTTACAGATGAACTGAGGTAAAAGCAAACTGACTTGCTGAAAGTAATGAGGGAAGAAAGCAGCAGAGTTAGGACTTGAACTTGGGTGCTCTGGCCTCAAAACCAACAGAATTTGCTAGAACCATCCTGGAATTACTGACAAGAGAATGATTTCAAAAGCATCAGCCTGAGGGAAACCCTTAGTGGCCAAAGGTACATCTTTCACAAATATGGAAGCCAGATTATGAATTAGAATGCTTGTATGACTTTTCTGTGAGTTAAAAATCCCGTGTTTAGCAAAATCTCCAGGAATTCGTTCTACCTTTGGGTGCCATGTAGTTGAACTAATGAAATATGGCTTTGATTTCAACTCAACTACTTGGTATCTTCTATTTGTTATTTCTGCACATTTTTTCCACTTGGTACTCCCTTCACTGACACGTTTCACAGCTCTTTATAGGCAGTCATTAACAAGTCATGGCCAAAAAAAATTCCATGATCCTTCTGCCAACTTAATCATGACTTACCTTGGCTGGTCCTCTGATTTCAGACACATTGGTCCATTATCAGATGTGTCTTTCCAGCTTCCTATAACCAAAACACTCTGTCAACATACCACAAAAAGGCATCAAAAAAATTACTTCTAGTGAAACATCATCATCACCTCCCATTTATATAAAGATTTATGATTTAGAAGTATTGTATATACATGATCTAATTTGATATAGTGAATTACTATCCTTATTTCATAGATGAGGAAACAAAGACTTGGAAGCTTGCCTAAAGTTACAGAATAACACAGCCAAACTCCAACCTACATCTTCAAACCCCAAGTGCAGTATTCTTTCTAAATCCGTATAATGATTTACATTTACAAACTATTTCCACATATAGGAATGCATTCATTTCCTCTATACTGGACACTGTTGGATTCTGAGTGAGTAGACAGGTCTGTGTTTTATCATCAAATGTAACTGTGGGCAAAGGCTAGTCATTTGGTCTCCATCACTCTCAGTTTTTCATCTGTAAAATAGAGGTAATATTATCTGCATTATCCATGTTCTTATGGGGAATATACTTCATAAACCTAAATTCACTCTATAAATATGAATCATTATTGATTTTCAATAACAACCACGTGAGTTAAGTAGAGCAAGAAAATGATGGTGCCAGGACTTAAATAAGTCAAACAATCGTTCCATTCCCTGTCTTAAGTGCTGTCTTAAGTGCTACAGATGCAAAGAAAGGCAATTTTTTAAGCCCTTACCTTCTATCTTAGAATCAATACTGTGTTTTGGTTCCAAAAAAGAAGAGTTAAGCATTAGAGGCTAAGTGACTTGCTCAGAATCACACAACTAGGAGGTATCTGAGGCTGGATTTGAACCCTGGGACCTCCCAACTGATTTCCAATTTACTGAGTTACTTGGCTGCCCTCTAGAAAGGCAATTTTTAAAAAAAGAATTTCCCACCTGTCCAATATTCTGACCCTATATCCAATGTTCTTCTCCCTATTACACTAAACCTTCTTATGAGATACTTGTAAAGCACTTAGCTTAGTACCAGGCACAGAATAGGTGCATAATAAATGCTTATTCCATTCTCCCCCCTCCTTTTTAAGTAATATTCTCAAAGGAACAAATCAAATACTCAACTTTGTGTATGCCTGAAAAATATAATAGCTATCTAAAATGATACTTAAATCCTCTGGCTGCTTCTTACCTCTGGTTTTTAAATGTGTCGTCTTGGCCAAGAATAATAACTAACTTTCCCTGTCTCTGTAGGTCACATAGTAGATGGAGAACTACTAGAAGAAAATTCCCCATGGAGCACCACAATGTGCATTAGAAATGAGCTGGAGATGGTTAAGGATGGGTACACAAGCTAATTGGTCATGAAGAATAAAGGATTTATAGGCCTGTTAAAGTACATTGCCTTGTTCCTCATTTTCACTGTTATAAAAGCACTATTTGGCTGCAATGTCTGCTCCCCAAAGTCACAGAAGTATATTTTAATTAAACCAAGGGCAGCAACCAATATACAATAAACTGACTAAGTGGTTTAATTACAATTTACCTGTGCATTTATATGCATTACTCTCAAACAGCAACCTTCAGTGGATACAGAGGATACCAAAAGGATCTGGCTGCTGCTTCCTTCATCTGTCTTCAGCAGATCTGGGAAAGTTCCCATCACATCTATACTTCAATGTTTCTTGAGCAAATAACATTTCAGAACACAAGATTGTGACTTGGAGTAAGTTAGACTTTTCAGGAAGGATAGTCTTCCCTTTCAAGTTTTCTCTGATCCTACCTAGAGTTAGTCTTTTGTGAAAGCAGAGTATATAATATGTTCATAAGCATAGTGTGGTTTGTGTGGCGCAATGAGAAGTCCACATTTTGTCACTGTTGATATAGTTCAATTACTGATCAATTACCCCAATTTCCTTCCTTTTGTTTAATAAATTTTGTTTCCAAGAGTACCAGTCACTCCTACAAAGAAAACATATTTATTTACCCAATATCCCTCATCATTTTAAGATTATTTGGTTACCATACCACCTTTTTCCTCAGTGAAAGCTAGTAGAAATGAAATGGGAACACTAGTCAAATGAGGTTTTTTTTAATATTTATTTTTTAATTACACATAAAAATAATTTCCAACATTCATTTGAGTTCTAAATTCTCTCTCTCCCTCCTTGAAAACGCAAGCAATTTGATATAGGCCATGACTGTTCTGTCATACAAAACTTTATTTCCATATTAGCCATGTTGTGAGAGAAAACACAGAGCTAAAAATGAAAATAAAGTTTAAAATATATGCTTCAACTTGTACTCAATGTTCTTGCTCTGGAGGTGAAGAGCATTTTTATCAGATGAATTTTGATAAGGCGGCAGAGATGGAAAAGATTATTATTCCAATGCATCCATGATCCCATAATATATCTTTCATAAGTCTTATCCATTCCTTCTTCTCCTGTGCTATTCTTGTCCATTTTTTCCTCATAAATCATGGTAGAGGGTCTATCCACAGTAGTAAAAGTATTGCTCTTGGTTGTTTTACCTTTGAAGGGTGCATTAGAACAGTAGGCATTATCTTCATTGGTGTCACATGGCCCATTTTATCTAGGTGACCTCCAACCATGATTCACTTTACTCAGTAGCCATCTTTTTGCCAGCTACTCTTCCACTGGCATACCCTCCATTTTGCTGTCCAGTTGTTTTCTGTTGTGCCTGGCTCATTATGACCCCATTTGAGATTTTCTTGGCAAAGATGCTGGAGTGGTTTGCCACTTTCTTCTCCTGCTTATTTTATCAGTGAGGAAACTGAGGCAACTAGAGTCAAGTAACTTGCATAGATTCATACATTTAGTCAGCATCCAAGGCTGGACTTGAACTCAGATCTTCATAGTGCTTTCTACATTTCCCCACCTATGTGTTCCATACCCTTCTCCACCATAATTAAATTTAAAATGCCATTGCTACTTCCTTATGACTCCACTTAATATCCCTGTAATTTTTCCAAACCTAACTATCTCTCCCTTGCAATCACTCCCTAGAATTCTTCCTTACCCCACTAGAACATAAGATCTTAAGGGCAGAGACTATTCATTTCTGTTATTTGTTTCTCTAGCATTTAGCATAACAGAATAAATGCTTTTTAATTCATATATTCATTCATTCAATGTGTTCAGCTACTATCCCTTTTTCTTTTCTTTTCTTTTTTTGTTCTTTCTTTCCTTCCTCCATCCTTCCTTCTAACCTTCCTTTCTTGCTTTTTTCTTTCGTTTTTTTGAGACTGGATGTACAGGGCTACTCAAAAGCCTAGTCTAATGAGCAAGAACGTTGGCATCATCTGTTAATACCCAACACCAGTTCTCTTCTCTTTAGAAACTTGGTGGCCCTTTATTGCTGGGAAGGTAGCCATATAAATGCTGAAATTAATGAAGATCCCTGATCAGCTTAACCCACTCAATATCAGAGCTCTGGCACCAAAGAGATCTGATAGTCTGAGCCACCCCCAGCAGAGAGATGACAGGTGTGCCTCCCACCACTGTGGCCAGCTTTTCCCTTGCTTTTGTGTAATCATCTCATTTTCTTTTCTTGGAGGCTATTTTGTGCCCAATCCTCGCTGGTGTCAGCCCTAGCCACTGAGTTTCTCATTTTGCTGTGTAGGTATACAACCAGGTGACTTCATAGCAAGACAGACAGAATGCCCTAGACACACGGTCTGACAAAGTACTATTTGCCACTGTGTACATTCATTTGCATTCGTTCTCCTGCCCTTTGCACAGACTTTGATGCTAAGGTAATGTTGGACAATTAAATAACTTCTAAGTCTTCAAGGATTTTCAGCTAGGAGCAAAGTAATTAATCACAAAAGCAATTAAAGTAACTTCTTAGACCACTTGCTATAAATACTGGTACTCACCATTGTTATCACTTTCTATTACAGTTAATCAGTTTACATTAGTGTACAGGTTATTATATTAATATAAAGTGTGATTTTTCTCAGTTTAGATAACTAGAAACATTGTGGAATAGGCAAATACACAACATATAGCTCCTTTGGGTCCAAACCAGTGATATCATCATAATCATGAACTACTAGTGAGGAAACACCTTGTATTAAGGAAGATCACATAATACATATTGGCATGAACCTGTTTTGTGAATAATCAGGATGTTTCAACTCGTCTTTTGTGGAATACATGTTTTAAGTTGGGGTAGCCATCAAATAATAGATAGAGAGTTAAGAAAGGGAGGTTTGAGTTCAAGTCTTGGCCCTGACACTTACTTATTAGCTATCTGAGTCTGGGTAGCAGACTCAACTTCTCAATATCCCATGTAATATTCTGAGACTAGACTATAAAGGATATGCATCAATGGAGAGAGTTCCCTAATCAGATGAAATCACAGACAGATTTAGTCCATAAAATGTCTTTTAAATTTAAGTCTGGGTTAGGTTTGTATCCCAAAGACGTCGAAAATAGGGGGAAAGAACCAACTTGTACAAAAATATTTATAGTAGCTCTTTTTGTAGTGTCAAAGAACTGTAAACTGATAGGATCTTTACCATCTGAAGAATGGCTGAACAACTTGTGGTATATGAGGGAATATTATTGTGCCATTAAAAAACGACAAAGATATTCACAAAAAAGGAAAATATTATATGAAGAGATACAAAGTGAAATGAGAAGAACCAGGAAAACATTCCAGTAACAATGACCAACTGTGAATTATTTAACTATAAGAATCCAAGACAACTTCTAGGGATTCATGAAGAGGAAGGCTATCCACCACCACAAAAGGAAGTGACAGAATCTGAATGCAGATTGAAGAATACCATTGTTCCCTTTGTTTGCTTCAAGAATTTTTCTCTAAAATAAGCAATATGTCCTCTTTCATAGCACAATGAACACGGAAATAGTTATTATATGACAATACACATACAATCTATATCATATTATTTGCTTTCTTGTCTTGGGAAGGGGAGAGAAAGAGGAGGGGGAAGATAATAGGTTATAAAATGTCAGAAAATGATTATTAAAAATTGAATTGACATGTAAAAAATAAAAATTTAAGACAGGGGTTTTTACCTAGTTTTGTTTTATGAACTCTGATATCAATTTGGTAAAACCTATGGAGTATTTCTCAAAATATTTTAAGACATAAAATAGAGCTATAAAAGAAACCAAATATACTAAATATAGTTATCAAGCTATTTTTAAAACAAGCTCACAGACTTCAGGTCAAGGATCCTATTTTAAATATTTGCTTTCTTGTTTCATTCAGTACATATTTATAGAAATATGGAATAAAGGATATTTGATGGGATATGATGGTATTGACCATATTCTAGGAAGATATACTTCCCATTATTTTACAATTGAGAATTAGAACTGTGTTATAAAATGTCAGACATATATATGATTACCACATTCAAAGATCATTCTTTAGAACACACTATTATATTGGTGAAACTAGCAAGAATCCACTTGCTGAATGAGCTTTAAGAGAAAGCTGCTCATAGTCAGGAAATTCCCATCATAAACTTGATGAAAAGGTCAACTCAGAAGCTACCAAATGGCTTTTGCCCCAAAGGTGACTAACACAGAGGATCTAAGATTAAAAGAGTAACAGAAGAAATTAATTGTCAGCACTTTTATGATGTGATGAAAGACAAGAAGCATCCTTTAGATCCACACTTGAAGTGACAACAGCTGCCTCCTTCACAGGCACCAAAGTGACTCTTAGGCTAAGCCCAAAGTGAGGCTGATTATAACTAGAAATCTGGATATGAAGCAACACTGAAGTGATAATGGGCATGGTGGCCCATCTGCAATCACCCAAGGCTTGAATCAGAAGACTTATCCACTTAATCCATTCAGCAGCTAATCATCAGCATGCAAGAGAAGCTCCATATTCACAAACTTATTATAATCCACAGGGAGATTGACAAAATATGGGATCTGCTAATTGATGGCTAAATGCTCCCTCGAACCAGGGAGTTTCATTGAGGTCCCTGGTGAAAAGCAACCTAAGTATGACTTCCTCCTTCTTGCTTTCTTTTTCTTTCCTTATTTTTATTTTTTTAACTTCTGCTGATTTTAAGTGGGAATGCAAAACATTGGTGAAGCAGAAAACAGCCCATCAGGAGAGAAGCATCCTCAGGCTGCTTAGGATAAATGCTTACAAACCAAAACACAACACAGTTGGAACCAAAAGAAACTGGAATGAGAGGCAAGTATGAGATAATGAAGTCAGAGAAAATTGGGAATTGGCAGGTATAGGAAGATATCTTAGAAATAATCAGTTTGGGGGAAGGGGGCTAGGAAATGAAATGAAGAAGAAAAACACAGAAAGTGTGGCTACTCTTGGAAAAATATCCTGGATCTCCATTTTTTTTAAAAAGCCAGCTATAATCTCATGACACCAACTGACCACTTTGTCCTTGTAGTCTACCTAAAAGCAATGTTTCTAGCTGAAAGAAAAACTTTAAACACTGTAGTCACAATAAATCAACCTGCCACCCTTTCTGCTTGTCTAATTAGCTGTCTCAAGGGCTGGAAATGCTATTTGGGGGAAAATAAAAATACAGTGCAAACAAGATTTAAACAATATAGATATGAGTGCTGAATTGCAAGAGGAGAAAAAAGGCAACTTTCAGCCACTCTTCATTTTAAAAACCAAATTACAATTGTTATGAATAGGACCACAAAAGTAGGTTCTATGTCTCGTCCATGAACAAAAAAGAAACAAAAGATGTATTTTTATAGTAGATAGAATAATACCAGATGGAATCTACTTTGAAAAGATAATAATAATAGCCAACATTTCCATAGCACTTACTATGTGCCAAGCACTGTGTGAAGTACTTTATAATTATCATTCCATTTGATCCTTAAAACAACCCTGGAAGGTAGAGGATATCATAATTCTTATTTTATAGATAAGTAAACTGAGGTACATAGAATTTTAAATGGCTCATCCTGAGTTTTTGAACCTTCTGGTCTTCCTTAGCCCAGGTTCAGCACTCAATCCCCTGGCTATCTCTCTGAGTCAAACATCTAATAAATGTCTGAGGCCATATTTGAACCTTCTGGTCTTCCTTAGCCCAGGTTCAGCACTCAATCCACTGGCTAGCTCTCTGCCTTCACATTCGCCTGAGCATTCTATCTATGCCTGATATTCCACAATTAGAACTGTATTCCAAGGCTTGAAAAGAAGTAATACATTATCCTGATCAGCTATCAGCTGTTTAGTACTAATTAGCTTGTTCTACTAAAGCTTTCGGTCTCATTGTGGCTTGGGGGCGATCTTGGGTTTTTAAGGGTTCTGTTAGCACAGAAGAAGCTCTGTCAGGAGCCATTAAGCCGGAAAGGCATTGAGTATTGGGCTAGCAAAAGAATATATATCTTTTCAAGGAAGAGAAGCCAGTCTTAGATTAAAAAGGCTCACCACCAGAAAGTTAACCGCCAGGGGATGAATTTCTTCTGCTACAGCAATTCATGAAGACTGTCTAATAAGGCATAAAGGAGTTGTGATCTGCATCAGTGAAAGGAGTACCCACACCAATGAAATCGTTGATCCTTGAGATGCTTAAGGAAGTATGAGGAAGCTCTTTCTAGGAAAGTGTATATTGAGAATGGAAAGAGAGAGAGAGAGAGAGAGAGAGAGAGAGAGAGAGAGAGAGAGAGAGAGAGAGAGAGAGAGAGAGAGATTATAAGGGATTGGATGCCTGAGAAATAAGGAAAGGAATGCCAACTGTGCCCCAGTTATGCACAGAGTCTGGAATATAACTGGTGCTTAATAAATACATGTTGATTGATTGGCTGATTGATTAGAAAAGATAATAAGAAGGGGGGGAGAAAGAGTAGCTAAATTCACTGAAACAATATTCCGCTAATCCTAAACATTTGCTATAGTGGGGCCTGCTCCAATAATTTTTTCTTTTTTTTCATGAATTTCATTTTGAGGGGGCAGCTGGGTAGCTCAGTGGATTGAGACTCAGGCCTAGAGATGGGAGGTCCTGGGTTCAAATCTGGCCTCAGACACTTCCCAACAGTGTAACCCTGGGCAAGTCACTTAACCCCCATTGCCTAGCCCTTACCACTCTTCTGCCTTGGAACCAATACACAGTATTGACTCCAAGATGGAAGCTAAGGGTTTACGAAAAAAAAAATATGAATTTTATTTTTCACTTGGAAATCATAGCATCTTCTCAACATAATATTTTAAATCTCATTAAATTTAAATAATGACTAGTTGAGTGTCTATCTTCATTACTACAATGGCCCTTTGCTATACACTGAGGGAGCTATAAAGATAAGTTAAGCTTTGGTCTCAAGGAACTTATGGTCTAGTAAGGACAATAAGATGGGAATTCAAATAATTATGACACAAAGTAAAATGTGGTGAGAGATGGGAGAGAAAATAGATTTTTATGCACCTAGAAGTATTTAATCTTAAAAAAATTAAAAACTAAAAAAAATGCAAGGATAGGTACAAAGTCACTTGGAAGATCAGAAGAAGAGATCACTTCTGGTATGGAGGTGGCTGGGTGGGAGGGGTGATTAGGGAAGACTTCTTGGCAGAAAGAACATTTGATCTGGGCCTTGAAGGACTATATAGGGTTCCAATTGAAGATAAAAAGGGAAATGTAGATTATATTCCAAGACCATAAGAAATTGTTATCAATAAAGTAACAGAGGTAAGAAGCTAAGCTGTACCTTCTATAAAAGGACTTTCCAGAGACCCTCCTACCCAGATTTTCTCTCTCTTTCTCACTCCTATCCTTCTCCTCATGCCTCTGTCTCTATCTCTTATAGAACTTTAAATATATTTGTATATATTTTACAATGACTTGCCCTTTCACATCCCCTAGAACATAAGCTCTTTCAGGACAGAAGTTGTATTTGCTATATTGTCTTTTTGTTTCTTCAGCTTTTAGCTTAGTATTTTTTATATAAGTATTTAATAAATGTTTGTTGCACTGAATTGCAATCATATTTTTGAAGATCACAAATAACATAGTTTATCAAAGACAAAGGAGGTGAATAGAGTATATATAAGGCTGGAAAGGTTAGAAGGATCCAGATTGTAGGGGCCCTGAATTCTAGGCTGAGGCACTTGAATTGTATTTGCTAGATAATGGAGAGTCAATCAAATTTTGTGAGCATTGGAGTGATATGCCTAAGGATGTGCATGAGAAAGATTCATCTCAAAGCAATATGTAAAGTGGATTGGAGGGGATGGAGTAGAAAGACTAAAAAAAGCTGTTTCAATAATCAAATGAAAGGTAATGAGGTTTTAAAATTGAACTGTAGCAGTGGGAATGGAAAAAAAAAAGATGGAAGAAAAAGATTTTGCCTAAATAGAATCAATTCTTGCTTTTGTTTAGTCGTGTCCACCTCTTCAGGACCCCATTTGGAGTTTTCTTAGCAAAGATACTAGAGTTGTTTGCCATTTCATGCTCTAGCTGGACAGATGCAGAAACTGAGGTGGATAGGATTAAGTGACTTGCTTAGGATCTCAAAGCTAGTAAGTGTCTCAGGTGGGATTTGAGTTTTGGAAGATGACTTTTCCTGATTCCAGGCCAATCACTTTATCCACCATGCCAACAGTTGCCCTAGTAGAACCAGTGAGACTGGCCAACTGATTAAGTGTGAGCAAGAGAGCCCCTGCACTTGGAGTCAGAAGATCTGAGTGTCAATCCTAGCTCAGACACTGACTGTGTGACCCTGGGCAAATGACTTAGTCTCTGTCAGTCACAGTTCCCCCATCTGTAAAACAGGGATAAATAACAGCACCTATTTCCCAGGGTTGCTATGAGGATCAAATGAGATCCTATTTGCAAAGTGCTTTGAAAATCATTAATATTAGATAATAATAATAATAGATGCTATTATGATAATTATTACATGCCATTTTTCTGATTGCATTAAGCCCTAGGACATTATGGAACCTTCTAAATGAGATCTGTAATCACTCAAAGTAATTCAGTTTAACTATCTTTACAGGAAAAGCCAAGTAGATGAAGAAAGCCTGTTATCCAAACTTAAATAGGCAGTTTGATTGACAACCCCTAGCCATCAATATACATATGCATCTTAGACTATGCAAAATAGGCAGTGAGCTGGACCCCGAGTTGAAGAGGAGAAACAGATTGCCTTTGGAAATTTTTCATGCTTTATATGACTCTAAGCTTCTCCCTGAAATAAAGACCCTTCTTTAACAATAGTATTCTCCAGATGATATATGGCTTCAAGTCACGGAACAATACAGACACCAAAGATGAAGTGAAGGTTCACATAAAGGACGATGGAGAAGGACCTGATGAGGCAGGAGCAAACCACACCATATTACTAATCAGAAATTAAGCAAACAGTGTAAAGGTTGTTGTCAGAAAAATTGATTCACATGTACTGGAATATATATTAAAATTTTTATTGTCAAGAAAGATTCTGGATGCCAGTAAAAAATAAATTTAGGAGCATTTTAGGATTCTAGGTATTAGTAGGGCAAATAGGTATTACTGTCAAGCAATAGATCACAGGAATAAAGCATCTTAATGAGAAAAAGAATTAGAAGTTTAAGGAACAGTTGTTAGTGTGCAGATTCTTCCTACTGGCTTTTATAGCAAAAATCTTCATATAGTATGCATGCAGTGCTATATATTATGTGATTATAGGTTTAAATGTATCATTTATGTTATTATATATCATATTAATTCAGAGTGATGGTGTACAGCCTGCTCATTGTGCCAAGAAAGCTGGAGATGAGGGTAAATAAAGCCTCTTCCCCAATCAAACTCATCTCCATCTCAACCTCCACACACCACTGCCTATTCCCAGGTACCTTCTCCTCTTCCTTCCCCTCTGATAACTTTCTGACTCACTTGTCCTTGTCTTCCCTACTTTTTTCCCCCACAAAAGAAACTAACAATGATTCAAGTCAATTAAATTCAACAGAAATGTATTCAGTGCATACTATATGCCAGGCCTTTAAAAGTCAAACATAGGAATTTATATTTCATCCTAAAGCCAGAAGTAGGCTATTGAGTCTTCTTGAACTGGGAAATGATATCAGACCTCTGCTTCAATAATGTCAATTTTTCGATCTAAGGAGTCTGGATTATATAAGGAGAAGACTAGAAGCAAGGAGGCCAAATATTACAATATTTCAGGGAGAGGTTATAAGGTCCTGAACTAGGGTGGTAACCTGAGGAGTAGAAAAAGAGAGATACTGATTTTATATATATATGACAAAATCAACAAAACTTGGGAACTGATTAGATTTGCAGGGTAAGTAAGAGTGTGGAGTTGAGAAAGACTCCAATGTTTTGAATTTGGATACCTAGCAATATGGTGGGGAAAGGTCAATTTGTAAACAGATAAATATTAGGAGAAAAAAGATAAAGAGACGCTTTGGATTTGTTGAGTTGAAGATGCCTCTGAGACATCGAGTTGTAAGTGCTCAGTAAGCAGCTGGCAATGCAGAAAAGGTGGCATCCTTGGACAGCAAGCCGCCGTCTGAACAAGGCTTTCTGATCTCTCCACAAACTAGGGTCTTGGAGGAGGATACCTGTAACTCAGGAGAGCAAAACAACATGAAGAGTAGGACATTAGAGGCTCCCCCAGACACAGCTTTCTGGCTCTCCTGTCTAAACAGAAAGACAAAAGGGCACCATGCATGGAATCCCTGTACCATTCAACAACACTGCCTAGCTGCCATGACATGACTTGCTAGATGACCCCTTCCCTTTTCTGCTGGCACTAAATGCTTTCTGTCCACAGAATTATAATGGACCTTTCTCAAATATCAGCCACAAATACATTACTTTTCTCTACTCAAGTATGCTGAATGCATGCAGCCTTGGCAGGAAGAAATAGATTAGGTATCTTTAGATAGGATTGACACTATACATACACACACACACATATGGTGTAGTAATTAATAGAGTGCTGGACCTGGAATCAGAAAGCCCTACATTCAAATCTGGTCTTGGGCCCTTACCAGTTCTATGACCCTGGACAAGTCCTTTAATCAATTTGCCTCAGTTTCCTAAGATGTAAAATGGACATAATAATAGCAACTACCTCCCAAAGTTGTTGTGAGGATCAAATCACATAATAATTTAAAGTTCTTACCACAGTGCCTGACACGTAGTAAATCCTATATAAATGTTAGCTATTAATAATATAACATATTATTAATATTAGAAAACTGTCAGTATAATAATATTTCATGGCCAAACATACACCTGGTGTTTTCATGCCTCTATGGTTCAGTGATATGTCTTTCTTTCCGGTGCTAACATGCTTCCTCAAATACTGGAAGAGGAAACATCTCTTTAAGAGGGATTGGGAGGGGGCAACCAGGTAGCATAGTGAAAAGAGTGCCAGGACTGTGTTCAAATCTGACCTCAGACATTTCCTAGTTGTATGACTCTAGGCAAATCAACCCCAATTTCCTCACCCTTGCCACTCTTCTGTTTTAGGATCAATGCTTACTATCAGTTCTTAGATGGACGATAAGGATTTAAAAATAAAAAAGAGGGATAGGGAGAGTAAGGGAATAGAAAGGAAAATTATAGCTGAGAATCTCAAGAAAGAAATCTGCTAGTGTATTTACAATTGATTGTTCTATTTCAATCAAGATAATTTATATAAAGTACTTTGCAAACCTTAGGTGTTACATAGAATGCTAGCTATCATTATTACTATTATTGTTGTGGTGGTTGTAAAGAAGAAGAGGAGATGAGAATGTCTAAAGAATAATGTGACTTCAATTCTACAAGGGCCTCAGAGCTAGATGTAGAAAGGGTGCTGGATTTGGAATCAAAAATTTGATTTGAGCGTTTGATTTGCTGTTTGAATGCTGATTCTGCTACTTCCTACCTGTATGACCTTAGACTAGTCCCTTTACCCTCTGTGGGCCTTAGTTCCACATCTGTAAAATTATTAGGTTGGAATAGGTGAACTCAATGAGTCCTTCCAGCTTTAAGTCTCTAAATGAGTCTATGATCTCTGGTCCTACATACCTACAATGGAAGAGAAGGCAAGAAACCAGTGATAAAGATTAGTGTGAGGAGGGACTGAGAAGAGTAAGATTGAAGAATATTTGGAAGTCAGACTGGTGAATAATGCATAAGATAAATAGAGTTTTTTATGCTATACTGGGGGTGGGGGGCAAGAGAGCAATGCAGGAAGATAGGACCTTTCGTTGGGGTAGACAGGAAAAATCACACCACAAGATCACAGATTTAGACCTGGAGAGGACATTAAATGACACCTAATTCAAAACTAACTCTCCCTCTCTCTCTTTCTCTCCTCCTCTCCCCCCTTCCTCCTTAACTTCCATATTAGAATCAATACTGTGTATTGATTCCAAGGCAGAAGAGTGGTAAGGGATAGACAATGGGGTCGTATAGCTAGGAAATGTCTGAGGTTAAATTTGAACCCAGGACCTCCCATCTCTAGGCCTGGCTCTCTCAATCCAGCTGCCCATGATGAGGAGCTGAGCTCAAAGACGACCAAATGGCTTGCCCAAAGTCACAGGCTTAGTAACATAAAGAACTCTTCTGAGTAACTGCAGATCCAGTATAGGAGATCCTGCCATATTCCAGGGCAAGAGGCAATCAGCAAAATGTCATTTCCAAATAGAAGCATCATCTGTATAACAGGCCTTTTTAACTTAAGTTTCCATGAATTTGTTGTTGTCCTTAACACGTTGATAACTTAATTTAAAAATAATTAGTTCCCTTTGTAATATTATGTAGCATTCCATGCATTTAAATTAAATTTAATCAATTAATTTAATTAAATTCTAAGAAAAGCTCCATAGTCTTTACCAGCCTGCCCAAGGGGTCTAAGATACAAAAGGGGTTAAGAATCCTTAGTCCATAGGGAATTCTTTGTCCATTAGAATTCTGCTGAACTTCGTAGATGATCATGACATTTTTGGTGAGCATACATCTATGTATTTTATGTATCTGATAAGAATAATGGGAGGGTCATTAAACAAATTTATTTACATCTCCTAGGAATCTTGTGATTTGGATATATAGATATATGTTTGAAAGCCTGGAACGTCACATTTATTATGTCATATAAATGCTTTCTTACTGTCAAAAAATAAACTCAATGGGAGCTTGTATTCTTTGCATCTTCCTGGCAATTGTTTGTGTAAAAGAAGTGATCTTGAACTCCCACCTGTTTCTAGAGTCAGTATCAAAAATACTTAGATAAGAATCTAGATTGTATTTATGAAATTATAGTTGGGAAAGTAGCGTATGGTCAAAAGTTCTTTATATTGTCTTGCTTGTCTTTTTTTTTGTTGTTGTTGAGGACATAAAGGCAGATATAAGACTGACCCTGCTGCCTTCAGTGAACTTCTAGTCTACACTATTTAAAGAGGATAAATTAGAAGTTTTTATAAAGGAAAATAATTACTTTGAATCAATATAGATTTTGTGAGGATTGGTCCATTTCTGTCAGAAATGATTCCATGTTTGATGACTGATTAAACTACTTAGGTACAGAAAGTTCCTACCAATTCCATGTAGGCAAGAAATGCAATTTCTCTCCCAATCATAGTCAGCTGAGAAAATTTCATCTAATCTATGTGTGTAAGATTATCAAACTCTCTTATTCATAATGCCATTAAGATTGGTTGGTAGACCACTCCAAGGCACCCACTCATAAGCTGCCCCTAAATTCTGTCTCCCATTTGGTCCCTGTAAATCTGTCTAGAAACAAGTATCAGATATAAAGGCAGAGACCCAGAGCTCTCTTCCCAACCTGGATATTTATTCCATTGTATGTGCATGCTTACTGGTCATGCTTGCACATAAGAATGAATGGAAGGTGGAACCATATGCATACACCCTTGCATTTCTAAGAATTATAAACTATTCAACCTTTGATGCTTTGAGCACTTGTACTCCTCACTACTTCACTCATGATCTTCTCACAAGTTTACAAAGAATGTCATGCCAAAGTGACATATTTCTCTTGTGATTGATTTAATAGCCTAATAGCTCAGAACAATGTTTAAAGTTAAATGAACAAATATTTATTAAGTGCCTACTATGTGCCAAGTACTGTGCTGTATTGTGGATACAAAGGCAAAAACAGTCCCTGCCCTCAAGGAACTCATAATAGCATAATTGGATTTTAGCAAGGCATTTGGCAAAGTCCATCCTAGAGCTCCATGTTGACAAGATAAAGAGTTAAAGATTGGATGATAGTACAGTTATAAGGGTTCTGAACTGGCTACTGTACCCCAAAATTTATGATTAATGGATGGATATCAGGCAGAAGGGAGGTGGAATGCCACAGGGTTCTGTTCCTATTATTTTCATAATTTTTATGTTATTTAGAGAAAAGCATAGATAGCAGATTATCACATGTGAATGATATGAAAGAAGGAGGGGCAGTGACAGAATCAAGATCCAAGAAGCAAGCTGAATTTAACAAACATTTTTAACAGGAATAAAAGTGAATTCCAACATGGGGAATAAAAAAAATTAAAAGACTAATTGAACAAGAAAAAGATAGAGGAGATATATAGTTTGAAAGTAGGTCATGTGAAAAGGACCATTGGGTTTTAGAGAATGCTACAAACTCAATATGGGTCAGTAGTGTTCTCTGGTAGCCAGCAAAGTTAATTCAGTATGAGGTTGCATTAATAACAGCACAGTGTCTAAAGCATCAGGGTTGAGAGCCTCCATACAATCTGATTTAGCTGATATCAGGAGAATCATATTAGGTCCATCTTGGGAAGCCACATGGTAGAAGGAATATTGACAAACATATTCTGAAATCTACAACATGACCTGAAACTATACTATATAAGGATGGATTAAAGGAACTGCTTAGCCCAGAAAAGAAAAGATTTAGAGGAAGATGAGGACCACCTGTGAATATCTGAAAGGATACTGGATGGAGAAAAGGATCGAGAGTTTCTATATTTGTGCAAAACTAAGACCAGTGAGTTGTCATTTTAAGAGGAAGTTTATGTTTCAGTTTATTATGCAAAAGAACTCCATGACAATTAATTAATTCCTGTCTAAAAGTGACATACATGTTGGACAAGTAGATGGTGCAGTGGATAGAGTGCTGGTCTTGGAGTCAGGATGACCTGACTTCAAATCTATAATCAGATACATTGTTTGATCCTGGACACACTTAACCCTGTTTGCTTCAATTTCCTCAATTGCAATATGAGCTGGAGAAGGAAATGGCAAACCATTCTAACATCTTTGCAAAGAAAACCCCAAATGGGGTCATGAATAGTAAGACATGTCAGAAATGAATGAATAACATAAAGGGAAATGGACTGCTGGTAGGACAAGGTCCTTCCTTGACCCTGGGAGGTCCTCAAGTGAAGGCTAAATGGCCACTTGTTGGAGGCAACAGGCAGAAGCAGAGTTGAAATTGTGCTAGACTTGATGACAGGAAAGATGGGGTCTAAATCTTACCTCCTATACTTGACAGCCGTGTGACCATGGGAGAATCACCTCACCTCTCTGAGGTTTTATTGTCTGTAAAATAAGAAGAGAATGAGTTCCCACCTCACAAGGTTATTGTGAGGATCATGTCAGCTATTAGTATCGTGATGACTATTTTTGGATGAGATCCATGCTTTGGATATAGTTTAGAGCAAAGAGGCAGGAGCTCTGTGGTTACTACTAATTTTGCAACTCTATTCTCATCTCTGCCTTGAGGACCCATGCTTCTTTCCTACTAAGGACATCCACTGCTAGTAGTCTTTTGAATGAAAATTTGGAACACTTAAAGGAAGCACCTGACATCACAGAAGAGGAAGAGATTACATTTAAGGACGTCCTGAACACATTTAAGGACTTCCTCCTCCCCTTAGATGGCATCCATGAGTAAAGGGGCCAGCAATGATACTCTAGAAGAATTTCAATATCCCACTAGACAGAGCAACTTTCTTCTACCAGACTAGTTCCTTGGTGAACATGGATTGCCTTAAAATTGCACATTTCCTTGTTGAGACTTTGGGAGCTCAAACTCTTGTATAGCTTATTATTGCTTCTGACTCCAGTAGAGAATACTTTCCTGCTTCTGTGCCTGTAGATTTTACCTTCATCTGCTCTGTTGCATCATGTTAGTATTAGTATCTAGCTATCTAGCATATTAGTATCTAGCTCAGGGGTTGTGCTGAGAAATATTTAATAACCAGCTCTCTGAGGAGGAAATGTAAATATGACCCTTTTTTTCTGTGTAAAAAAATCAATTAATTGATTAGGCTAGCATTAACCAATGAATTAATTGGTCATGATCTCTCCTGGTGTTCAAAGACCAGGAAGTCTCCTCATACAGATCCATAAATAGACAATTTTGGGAGCTCATTATTCAGCTCCTCCCTTGGGCATTCTGAGACTTTTCTAATGGCTGAATAATCAATAGATGAAATATAGCCCACTTTAAGCTTAATTCACATTTTTCATATTTCACCCATTACTTTCTTAATCAACAGAGGGCAGATAGATAGTGTAGAGTATAGAGAACAGGCCTAGAGTCAGGAAGATCTGAAGTCAAATACAACCTCAGACAATAGGTATGTGACCCTGGGCAAGTCACATAACCCATTTGCCTCAGTTTCCTTATTTGTAAACAGAGAATAAATTGTATTCCTTATTTGTAAACAGAGAATATTTGTAAACAGAGAATAATAATAACACCTACCTCCCAGGATTATTGTAAGGATCAAATGAGATCATAATTATAAAATATTCAGCACCATACCTGGCATATAGTAGACACTACATAAATGTTAGCTACCATTTTTATAGTTATTATATGAAATTACGAAATTATCAGAGTTTTGCCATAACATACACATAAAAGAAAAATAAATAATGGTCACAGTGACAATACGATAGCATAAGCCCCTCAAATTCAGCATTTTCCAAGGCATGGTTTCTCTTTAGGTGGATTTATGACAATGAATGAGTCTAAATCAATGTGGTACACTGAGAAGAAAGTGGAGAAAGCAATAGATCTCTCTGATAGCAAATCTGGGTTTCAGGCCTGACTCTGTCACTTAATATCTCTATGACCTTGGGGAAATCCCTTAATACTAATAATAGCTAGTATTTATAATACTTAGAAGTTTACAAAGTGCTTTACATATGTTATTTTATCCTCACAACAACTCTGGCAAGTGTTTTTATCATCCCCATTTTATATATCAGGAAACCGAGGCAAGTAGAGATTAAATGATTTGCCGACAGTCCTAAAGTTATACAGCTATGTTCAGGACCACTTGTTTCCAGATCCAGTGCTATATCTACTGCACCACCTAGCTATCTCTTTTCATCCTTTAATCTGTATGATTAATAAAAAATTAAATTAAATCCATTATATTATAAATAATTATTCATACATCATATATCACATTACATAGTATGTCATTATTATACAATAGATAATTATTGTCACATACATTATATAATTGTTGTATGTTGTATAATTATTAATTTATCATATTATATCATATATAATTATATGTAATATAAAATTAATTAAACATTTTTACAGGTTACAGGTAGCTAAATAAGGAAATGAGGGGTTTTATTACTCTAACTCTTTGGTCTCAGGACCCTTTCATAGTCTTAAAAATTATTAAAGATCCTACCCAAGGAGCTTTTGTTTATATAGGTTAAATCTGTTGATATTTACCATATTGAAAACTGAAATATCTTAGTATTATTATGAAAATAGTTTTCACTTCATGGATCCCCTGAAAGGGTCTTGGGGATCTTTAGGGGGTCCAGGTCACATTTTGGGACTAAAGGACCTTTCCCTTCAAACCCTGCATCTATGATCCCCTGAAGGATGTAAATGGTCATTTATGTAAATGGACAGTGAATTCTTGTGACCCAAGGGATAGCAATATTTTCATTGGTTTGTACTGCCCCAAATTCTATCCTATTTACCTCCTTCTCACCTTACAAACAATCAAGTTTCTAAAAGACTGGTTGTCTTTTGATGAGTTCTTGCTTATTAACATTTCCAGCAACTGCTAATTGCTGCCAGTTCTTTTCCAGACCAATAGATTTGATCCTAACAAACTAGCCTTTCATTTCTCCTTGAGTCCCTAAGTTGTTTGAAAGCATCACTTTCCATCCATAAAACCAAATTTGGTTTTCTGTGCCTCCCCATCCTACTCAACGCTTTCAAACAGTAATAAAAGCCCCAACAAGAACACTGTAAGCAAACTGCGGAGGGAGCTGGGTATAAAAGATTTTTCCTTAATTTCTTACCTTCTTTTTCCTAACATTCACACAAAGTCTACCTGATGCTTGGATTTTTCCACATAATGTCTTTATGCATTATCCTTTTTGTTCTTTGACTGAAATTCATCTGTTTTTATTCTCAGATTCTGGCACGTAGATATTTTATTATGACTTTTTCATACCCATTCCCATTTCCACACACTATCCTTTCCTTCTTTTACCCTGAGGGCTCCCACCATTATGACTTCAGGTGAAGCGAATGAAAATGTTAGCCTTTGCCCTCATCCTTCATGTTTCCTCTACTAAAATTAAAACATAAAAACAATAGATGGATTTTCATATTAAATTCTCTACCCTTCAAACTGTCTGTAACGTCCTTGGGTCTGTCAGTCAACATTTATTGAACGTCCATCACAGGAAAAGCAATGTACATGACATTGCAGATGACTACAAGGAAGGGAAAAGATACTTTGGGCTTTTTTTCTACCGATTTTGCTCTGTTCTACCTCCTCCACTATTATACTCCTTACTGTCCTGTCTTTGCATTTGAATTTCACTCCTTCCTTACATCTACCTCTTAGCTTTCATGGTTTTTCTCACTTCTTAGCTAAAATCCCACCTCCTGCAACATCCTTTTCTCAGGCCCCCTTATTGCTAATGTTCTCTTCCCTCTGAGATATTCTTCAAATGATCCTGTCCATATCTCCTTTGTAGATAGTTGTTTGAAAAATGTCTCCCCCATTAGACTTTTTGTTCCTTTAGAGGAGTGACTATTTTCACCCTTTTCTGTACCCCCAGCACTCCCAGCACTTAGCACAGTGCTTGGCACATTTGTTGTTCAGTTGTTTCCATCATAGCTGACTCTTCATGACCCTAGCTGGGGTTTTCTTGACAAAGATACTGGAGCAGTTTGCCATTTCCTTCTCCAGGTCCTTTTACAGATGATGAAAAAACTGAGGCAAACAGGATTAAGGAGTGACTTACTGGGAATCTCACAACTAATAAGTGTCAAATTTGAACTCAGGAATACAAGTCTTCCTGACACAGTCCTGGCACTCGATTCATTGTGCCACCTCGTTGTCCTTTGCCTGGCACCTAGTAGATGCTTAATAAATGATAATTGACTTGCATTTATGGCCATTGCTATAAGCCGTTATCTTCCTCGAGGACAGCAGATATGACGTTTCACAGAATAAAAGTTTGTATTACCCTGAAATAAAAGCCATGTTTCACTCTCTAGATTTGGTCATTACGTCTCCACTGCTTTCTCTGGCCACCCCACCCCACCCACTCCTGCTTTCCTCTTTTTCCATTGGAGAGTTCCTTTTGAGGAAGGTCCCAGACCATGTGTCACTCTCTGGACTTAACACTAATAGCTTCCTCCTTCCCCTAAGACTTCTTCCCCTTCTCTATCCTCTGTCTTTTCAGCCCTCTCTGATATATTTTCTTACCCATTAGAATTTTCCTAGCATTTAGCATATTGATGGCACATAGTAAGTGCTTAAAATAATTCTTAAGTGTTAAATAAGTCCATAATTTTTTTCATATCCTTTGTAGAACCTAGCAAAATGCTTTTTGTATAAAACCATCGATTTAGAGCTGAAAGGACATCTTTTCTAACTGCCTTATTTTAGAGATATGGAAACTTGGGCCTCTACCACCCAGTAGTTACTCAATCAATAGTTAAGTATAATGATGAGCACTGATAACATTTTAGGGTTTATACAATACTTTCCTCATAGTATCACTAAGATATAAATAATAAAAGTATTATTATCCTTATCCTTATTTTGCAGAGAGAGAAACTGAAGATCTGAAAGGAGAAATTACTTATCCATTGCTACACAAAATAATAAGTGATTAAAGCAGGATTCAAATTCCCAATTTCTTGGAAGGTCAGTGATCTTCCCATAATATTATATTTAATGTTCAATGAATGTCAGACATAAAGACTCGCCTAGCTGTCCTTGTATTTCAAGGAAGAAGGAAAACGAAAAGACTTTCATCTCTAAAGTTCTGCCTTTTTGACTGTCTGCCCTTTGAACCAACCAAGCCACTGCTGGACTTATACCCCAAGGAGAAAAAAGACATATACAAAAATATTCATAGCTGTGCTCTTTGTGGTGGCAAAAAAAAAATGGAAAATAAGGGCATGCCCTTCAATCTGGGAATGGCTAAATAAATTGTGGCATATGTTGGTGATGGAATACTATTGTGCTCAAAGGAATAATAAAGTGGAGGAATTCCATGGGGACTGGAATGACCTCCAGGAAATGATGCAGAGCAAGAGGAGTAGAACCAGGAGAACTTTGTACACAGAGACTGATACACTGTGGTACAATCGAATGTAATGGACTTCTCTACTAGCAGCAATGCAATGACCCAGGACATTTCTGAGGGACTTATGAGAAGAGATACTATCCACATCCAGAGAAAGAACTGTGGGAGTAGAAACACACAAGAAAAACAACTGCTTGATCACATGGGTCGATGAAGATATGACTGGGGATGTAGACTCTAAATGATCACCCTAGTACAAATATCAATAATATGGAAATAAGTCTTGATTGATGACACATGTAAAACCCTATGGAATTGCTCATTGGCTATGGGAGGGAGATAGGAGGAGGGGGGAAAGAACATGGATCATGTAGCCATGGGAAAATGTTCTTAATTAATCAATAAAATAATTTTTTAAAAGGTCTGCTTTTTTCCCCAATAAAGAGAAGGTTATTGTGGTCTTTAACCTTTCTGAAATTTCTAATTGAAGACCCAGAATTTTAACTTTTGCCATTGAGCTGATTCTATTTGAATCAATCCAACAAACATATATTACGTACCTACTATGCACCAAATACTGTGCTGGGCTCTAGACATATAAAAATGAAAAACATGATAGCCACTGTATTTTAGTAGCTTCTAAGTAGAAATAAGTTTACAAATAAATGTGACAAAAGTTAGTATATGATTTAGTTTAAAACAAAGGTCAGAGTGGCTTGAGAAAATCAAGAAGGGAGGAATCACTTCTCACCACAAGAGAAGTATGGATTTCATAGAAGAGAAAGCGCTTCTTCTTTGAAGGAAGATGAGAATTTCAACACATATATTTTATACTGGGGACTTTACAAACCCAAGGCTTTGTCCACTCTGCCATTGTTCTATGAGAATATACAAAAGAAAGAAATATGGCATTCTAGAAGGAACACCATAATGGATATAGAAACATTCTGAGTATTCAAATCTTGGTTCTACCATTTGCCAGTTAGAGTCACTTAGCCTTGATAGGACTCAATTTTCTCATTGTCAAAATGAGGAAAGGGAACAGCCTAGGTCTCTGAGATCCCTTCCAGTTGTTAACATTCTTTGGGAAAAGGTGGGACAAGTGTGGAAAGCAGTGAGTGGTCAAGTCAGCTTGGAGCATAGAGTTCTCAAAAGGCATACTGCTTGTAATGTTGTTCCAAGAGTCCTGAGGACCCATATTGAAAAACTTTAGTAAGATAGAGATATGAATAGGCCAAGCCTAGGCATGGAAGTGGAGGGGTCACTTTGGCCACTTTATGAAGGGTGAATTAGAGGGACAATGTCAAGGTAGCAAGACAAGTGAAGACACCACTGGAATCAAAAGTATGATTTCTACCAACTTTGTGGGAGTGATATTTCAGGAGCAAGATCAACAAGCTGGGGCAATACAATAATAACAGTGGTTGGATGAACACATTATTTATCATTACTATTGTTTGGTGTTGGTCTAGCCAGTCACAAGGCTGATGGGTGAGAGTTCACTTGATTTTTCCCAAGCCCAGGCCCCCTCTCTAGACCATGCGACCTACCCTTCAAACATTATGCTCATCTCCCCTGTGCTTGAATCTTGGACTCTCCTCCTGGAACTCTCAGCTCTGATGGGCGAATCTTGGCCTTTTTCTGTTGGAAAAAAGGCCTCTACACCAGTCCCTGACCATCTCCACACCATGCCACAGAGTACCCAACTTGCCCAAATTTCTCTTCCAATTCTATATTATTGTCTTCCCCCACCCACCCACCCTTTAGAGCAAGGACTGTCTTGTTAAATTGTATTTGTTTCTCTAGTTCTGAGCATAATGTCTGACATATGATAATTGTTCAATAAATACCTTATCTATTTACCTCTCTATCTACCTAAAAAGGCAGTTTGAACCAAAATAGGAGCTATGATTATCATCATATTTAATAGAAGTTCATCTTCTGCCCACTGGAAAGCTCCCCTACAGCCACTACCAACTTACTGATTTAAAGATTCATGGTCACAGTAGCAATAGGAGGGTTTCCAGAAAGAAGCCTGTTATAGGGCCTGTTAATTAGATTTATGTTCTGCACTGATAGCTATGAAGTTGCAGCATTCACACAAGGTCCAATAGTGGGCCCATGCAACAACTGTTAGCCAATTCTTCAATAAATCAAAGGAGAGACCCGGAACGGAAGAGCCCTTGCTCTCAGTCTAGTGTGTTCTTCCCACTAAACTAGGGTTGATATAGACAGTTGTCAAGGAGATTCTCTATTTAGCATAGAATTTGGTTCACTGGGTTCATCGTGATTTGCCTTAATATGCTCAAATTGTAAGCTAGCATTGCCAGAGTCACACAATTGGCTCACAGTACAACGGACTGGCCTGTCTGGATTGTTATTATCCTAGTCTTGTTCCTTGGCCTTTTTCAAAAACCAAAAACAAATAGAGTTTGTTTCTTCTCTTTTGATCTTTCTTAATGGAATGCCTTTTTTTAATGTTTCCAAGATGCTTACAAACATACAATCCTCCCCTTCCCCATTCAAGTGGAAAGTTGCTTTGAAAAACTTGGATTTTCTGACTCCTGTGGGGTAAGGCCTTTTGATGTTCAAGGGTATACTGATTTCTGGCACTTATGACTTATTGAAAGCAATTGCCAATTGTAGTGGAATTTCTCATGCTTGTTCTCAGCTCAGAATCCAGCTGGACATTTCAGGGTTGTCAGAGCATGAAAAGGGAGGAGGAGGGTTTCACCTGCTCAGACATTTTTCAAATGCTTTTTTGTGATTGGCTAACTCAAAAAGGGCTTTGTTTTCAACCTTCAAACTTGTTATGATATAAATGAGAAAAGGAAGTTGACAGAAAAGGGATTATTAACTTTTGTTCCACAGGAGCACCACAGGGGTAAAGAAGGCTCAAAAGAGGAATGAATTTTGTCAAGACAGAAGTAACTCAAATAATGAAATGCACTTTTTTTCTTAGGGAAAATAGAGAAATAGGACATGACACATAAGAGGCATAAGTAGAATCAAAATTTTAAATTCAGAGATCTCTGACAGCCATGGTTTCCAAACCAGGGTGCACTTTCTTGATTATGCAAAATTTTTGCTTTGCAATGAAAAAAAAATCAAGAGTTGGCTGTAATTTCCAACACACCATATTGTGATGCTGTTATTTAGAGAGCTAAACATATGTATATATATTTTTTCAAACAAAGATGTTGTTTCTTTAAGTGTAAGCCCACAGCAGTTGTATTTGTCACAAATATTGGGAATAGTCCAGGAAAGAGGGAAATGTGCTTCCTGGACACAGGACAGAACCATAGAGTTTCAGAGCTGGAAAAAACATGAGAGGTCTTCTAATCAAACAATACCTGAAAAGAGTTCCCCTCTATAACATCCCCAAAAGTTTGTAGAGTAGAAAGAGCAATGGTTTTGAGTCAAATGGGGAAATTGGATTAGATGGGCTTTAGGGTCCATTGGAGCTCTAAATCTATGGGGTTTTGATCTTATCCAGCTCCTGCTTAAAGGCCCTATGGTAATGAAACACCCACTCCAGAGAAGCAGAGTGATTGAAGGGATAGATTGTTGAATTCAATCAGGAAGGCGAAAATTCAAATCCTAATTTAGTTAAAAGTTGTGGCACTGAGCAAATCAAATAACCTATAAGTCTTGGTCTCCTCATTTATAAAATGGGGGCAATAACACATAAATGGCATTTTGTTGTTCAGTCATTTCCAACTCTTCATGACTCCATCTAGGGTTTTCTTGGCAATAATACATTTTACATGAAACTGAAGAAACAGGGTTAAGTGACCTGCCCAGGTCACACAACTAATAAACATCTGAGGCCATGATGGAACTCAGGGAGATGAGTCTTCCTGACTTGAGGCCTAGCACTCTATCCACTGTACTACCTATTTACCCTAAGTGGTATAAAGACCTTATACACTCCACAGGATCCTCCCTTTGTCATGTTCAGTGGCACCTTCTTTCCCTCATTTCCCCTCGCTTTCCTCTCCTCTCTGCTGTTTCTGATCCACATTAACCCCTAGCCAAGGTTCAAGGAAAAGGACTGAATTAATTTAGAGGAAGCCTGAAATGAAGAAGTCTCTGATATTATTGTAGTCTGTGCTATTTTGTGTAAATTATTCACTTAAATAACTTAAAATGGAATAAATATTTCTGATGCTGAAGAAAGTGATATAAAATACCTTGCAGGATTGTTGCAACACTCAGTGAGATAACATATATAAAGGACTTTACTAGTACTAAAATATACTGTAAATGCCAATTATTATCACCATGTCCATTTACTGTTGAATACTATTCTTGGCTCAAGGTTAGATTCCCTTACTCAATTGAGCTTAATTGATCTTATCTATATATCAGTGTATATAAAGCTTGCCTAGATGATGCATTCAATCTTACATTCTCCACACATAAAGTGGGGAGGTATGGGAGGTGGTGACCAATGAAAGATGTCTTCATCAGGAAATATCAGAGGGATGGTGAGCAAACAAGATGGAGAAGGGCTCACCGGTTCACTAAACTACAAAACTATTGAATTTTCCCTTGTAGCTGCTATTAGGAAGTAATAACTCAAAGGAAAGTAAGGAAAAGAGAAAGAAGGGGATTTAGAAACCAAAAAACATACAATTTGGGGGAGAGTTTACATGGAAGGAACCTCATAAATCCTCTACTAAAACAGAGAAAAGCTAAGTGATCTGCCTAAAGAGGGAGTAATAAAATTCTCCTATTTGTTCCCACTCTACAACTGGGCCCTTTCTGTGCTCTGACACTATTTTTTATTAATCTAATTGTTTTTCTATCAGGGGACCACAGTGGCTATCTCAAACTTTTTCTTCTCTCTTCAAGCCTCCAAATGACACCCCCACCTCATCTTCTCATCACCAGATGAGCTTCTCTTATACTTTCCCGAAAAAGATTTGATTCATTGAATATTTATTAGGCACTTTCTTTGTGCTGGGCACTGTACTAAGTACTAGAAATAGAAATACATGCAAAAATGTTGTCTCAAAGAGCTTACATTCTAATAAGGGAAGGCAACATATTAAAGGAAGTACAAAAGATTTGGTGGTGTGAGGAGGTAGAAAAGTAGTGAAAATTGGATATGGAGCTAGGTTAGAAATAAGCATGAAGATTTCCTCAAATGGAGTTTGGGGGAGGAATTCTAGAGGAATGGAGGTAGTTTGATCACAAAAGTGCCACCTGAAGCAAAGATGGAAAAATCATGGTGAAGTGGGGGAACTGATTCAGGTGAGAAGAGACCATCCATCCATCATGAGCTCCCTTATCAGCGCCACTGTATTTTTCAATATGTATTTTTCATTCTGCATCTTTAAATCTGGGCATTTCTCTACTCATGCTTTGAACAAGTTCTCTCTGTGACTTACTTAGCTCTTTATCTGTATATTGAAGGGTCAGACTTGATAATGTTAACCTCCATTTAGCTCTAATTTTGTGATCTTATGATCCTTTGACTAATTCTCTGAGCAAAATGGCATCTTTCTTCCAAGAGCAATCCACCTATTTGAGTCCTTCATCATAATCATTCCTCTTTCATCTTCAGCTTCTACCTACTATTGCCTTGGCTGCCAACTACAAAACATTTGTTTCTTCTTCCCTCCATCCTTAGAAACCTTTTATTTAACCCTTCCATCCCTCCAAATTATTGTCCTTTCCAACCTCTAAGAAGCTACTTAATAATGATCTAAGCTAGCATTATATAGTGCTTTAAAGTTTGCAAAGCACTTTACAAATATTCTCATTTTTCCTCTTACAATTATCTTGTGAGGTAGGTACTATTATTATCCTTATTTTTTGTATTGTTCTGTCATTTCAGTCATGTCTGACTCTTTGTGACCCTATTTGGAGTTTTCTTGGCAAAGATATTGTAGTGGTTTGCCATTTCCTTCTCCCGCTCATTTTCCAGATGAGGAAACTGAGGAAAACAGGGTTAGGCAACTTGTCTAAGATCATACAACTAATATATGAAACTGGATTTGAATTCTAAGCCTGGCCCTCCATGCACTGTGCTACATAACTGCCTTATTCTTATCTCACAGCTAAGGAAACTGATTCAGAGTTTACTTGACTTGCCCACAGACACAATCTAGTAAATGTCTCAGCTACATTTGAATTCAGTTCTTCCTGATTCCAGGCCCAACTCTCTATTCACTGTACCAACTATCACTATCTAAACTTACTGACTTTATTTCCTCATCACCTACTCACTTCTCAACCCCTTGAAATTTGACTTCTGATCTGCTACTCTTAAGAAACATTTCACTAAAAGGTCATAACTGATCTCTTAATTGTTCAATTTAATGACTGGTTCTCAGTCCTTCATCCTTCCTTTTTTTAAATTTAGTCAATGTAGAACATTATTCCTTGGTTACAAGAATCTTATTCTATCCCTCCCTCCCCTCTGCATACCAAAACTTCAAGCTTCCCTTGGGGGTGTGGGGGAGAAGAAGTCATCTACCAACTGCTACTCTGGTCAGTTACAAAACTGAGTGAGAGAATCTATTGTAAAAAGGGAAGATTGGACTTTTGGTATAGAGAGGGGGAAAGGGAAGAGAAACCCTCTTCCACTACTCGAGTCCAAAGGCTCTCCTCTTGATCTGTTTGCTCACACTCAGCTTGGGGAACAGATAACTTTTAATGTTAACTCAATTAGGTAATACAAAAGGAATAACAAGCAGTGAAGAATGGGAAAAGGAAAGTGGGAAAAGGGGGTCCCTGTCTCCATCTAAACCCTTTTCCTCCCTCCTCGAGTTTGGGGGAAACTCAGGCCTTGGCAGCCTGAGCCCCCTGAGAGAAAGTCAGGTTGACTCACCCTTGGGCAACAAGAACTGAGGTAAAGTCTGCTCAGGTTTCTCTTCAGAGAGTTCCTTCAATTAGGAAGTGTTGGGGGGAAAGATTTCCAATCACCAGCAGGAAAAGTGGGTAACCCTCAGGAGAAAGTCATTTTCCCCACTTCTCTCTTTGGCTTCTCAAGACTGAGAGACCCTCCCTGCTCTCCCAGCCAGAGTCTTCTCCTCCCAATTTTCACTCATGGGGCTACTCCCCCATCAAGGTGATCAATTGCACATACTCTTCAGCTTGGCACGTTTTCCTCTAGTGCCAGCCTCTGTCACATCTCATCATTGTCATTTTCTTTAATCAAACTATTAATTGTTTCTATGATTTGTTCTCTAAACAATTTTGGAGAATCATATTATTTAATTTCCAATTAATTTTTGATTTGGCTCTCCATGTACCCTTGATGATTATTATTTTTATTACATTATGATCTGAAAAGGTTGCATTTATTTTTTCTGCATTTGTTTGTCATGTTTTTATGCCCTAGTACATGGTCAATCTTTGTGAATGTACCATATGCTACTGAAAAGAAAATGTATTCCTTTTTGTCCCTATTTATTTTCTCCATATATCTATTAACTTTAATTTTTCTAAGATTTCATTCATATAGTTTACCTTTTTCTTATTTATTTTTTATTTGACTTATCTAAATTTGATAGTGGTAAGTTCAGGTCTCCCACTAGTATAGTTTTACTATCTATTTCCTCCTTCAACTCCACTAGTTTTTCCTTTAGAAATTTGGATGCTATACCATTTGATGCATACATGTTGATTACTGATATTTCCTCATTATCTATACTCCCTTTTATCAGGATGTGTTTACCTTCCCTGTCCCTTTTAATCAGATCTACTTTTACTTTGGCTTTGTCAGATATCATGATTGCAACTCCTGCCTTCTTTCTATCAGTTGAGGCCCAATATGTTTTGCTCCAACCTTTAATTCTAACCTTGTGAGTGTCTACCACCCTCAAGTGTGTTTTTTGTAGACAACATATGGTAGGATTTTAATTTCTAATCCACTCTCCTATTTTTTTCATTTTATGGCGGAGTTCATCCAATTCACATTCAAAGTTATGAATGCCATTTGTGTATTCCCCAGCATTTTGATATCCTCTCCTAGTTATGTTCTTTCTTCTTTTGTTATATCCTGTTAAACCAGTGGTTTGCTTTTAATCAGTCTCCCTAATCCCTGCCCTTAATAAGCTTCCCTCTCTGCTCCCTCCCTTTTTGTTCCCTTCTTATTTTTTTAGGGTATAAGTTCCCTCCCCCCTCTCTTTCCCTCCCTTTTTGTACTCCCTAACCCCCTATCCCCCTTAGTTTTCCCTTCTTACTTCCCCTGTAAGATAAGATAGAATTCAAGACCCCAATGGATCTAGATGCCCTTCCCTCTCAGAATTGATTTCATTGAGAATAAGATTTAAGTATTATCTTTTAGCACTCTCTTCCTCTCCTTCTTATAAGAGTATTCTTCCCCTCCTCTTCCCATGTGTATCTTTGTATGATAAAGATTATCCTATTTGTTTTATTTCTTCAAGTATCTCTTAGTGCCATCTTCGATTCCTCCCTCCCTTTTTCTTTTTTTTTTCATATCATCTTATAGCGCTTATTACCTGTATCTCTTCCTGTGAATGATTCCTCTAATTACTATAATGGTGAATATAATTTTTGAGAGTTACAAATAACACTTTCCCCATATACTAATATAAATTATTTTATCTTGAAGCCCTTAAAGAAGAAAGTTTGATGAGGGGATGCCCATCAATTGGGGAATGGCTGAACAAACTGTGGTATATGTTGGTGATGGAATACTATTGTGCTCAAAGGAATAATAAAGTGGAGAAGTTCCATGGAGACTGGAACAACCTCCAGGAAGTGATGCAGAGCGAGAGGAGCAGAACCAGGAGAACATTGTACACAGAGACTAATACACTGTGGTATCATCGAACGTAATGGACTTCTCCATTAGTGGCGGTGTAATGTCCCTGAACAACTTTCAGGGATCCAGGAGAAAAAAAACACCATTCATAAGCAAAGGATAAACTATGGGAGTGGAAACACCGAGAAAAAGCAACTGCCTGAATACAGAGGTTGAGGGGACATGACAGAGGATAGACTTTAAATGAACACTCTAATGCAAATACTATCAACAAAGCAATGGGTTCAAATCAAGAAAACATCTAATGCCCAGTGGACTTACGCGTCGGCTATGGGGGGTGGGGGGGAGGAAAAGAAAATGATCTATGTCTTTAACGAATAATGCTTGGAAATGATCAAATAAAATATATTTAAAAAAAAAAAAGAAGAAGAACAAGACTGGATAAAACAAAAAAAAAAGAAGAAGAAAGTTTGAATAAAAAATAAAAAACATTCTCCCCCTTTCCCTCTCTTTCTTATTTACCTTTTCATGCTTATCTTGATCTTTGTGTTTGGATATCAAACTTTCTACTTAGTTCTGATCTTTTCTTGGAATCTTCTATTTTGTTGAATGCCCATACTTTCCCCTGGAAGTATATAGTCAGTTTTGATGGATAGGTGATCCTTGGTTGAAGACCCAATTCTCTTGCCTTTCTAAATATCATATTCCAAGCCTTGTGGTCCTTTACTGTGGAAGCTGTTAGATCTTGTGTAATCCTGATTGGTGCTCCTTGATATCTGAGTTGTCACTTTTTGGCTTCTTGTTAAATTTCTCCTTAGCTTGGAAATTTTTGAATTTGTCAATTACCTTCCTGGGAGTTGTCTTTTGAGAATTTAGTGTAGAGGGTATTCTATGAACTCTTTCAATGTCTATTTTGCCCCCTTGTTCAAGAACATCAGGGCAGTTGTCTTGGATAATTTCTTGTAGTGTGATGTCAAGATTTCTGTTTATTTCTGGATTTTCAGGTAGACCAATGATTCTCAAATTGTCTTGTCGTGATCTGTTTTCCTGATCCGTCACCTTGCCAGTGAGATAGTTTATGTTTTCAGCTATTTTGTTAGTCTTTTGACTTTGCTTTATTAATTCTTGCTGTTTTGCAAGATCATTGACTTCCAATTGCCTAATTCTGTCCTTAAAGACTGGTTTTCCTGTTTGGTTTGGTCTATCCTGCTTTTTTGTGGATTCCAGCTTTTTCTCCAATTGGGAGTTCTTGTCCTTTAAATTCTTATTTTCTTTTTGAACTATTTCCCACTTTTCTTGCCAGAAGGCTTCCATCTTTTTAATAAGCTCCAATTTAAATTCTTCAAGAGCTTGTGAACAATTTCCATTTTGGGGAAGGTTTTGTCACATTTATTTGTATTTCCTCTGTAGCCTGGGTTTTTCCTCCATAAAAATTTTCCAGGGTCAACCCCTTATTGTTTTTCTTGGTGTTGGGAAGTTGTTCCTGGGCACTGTTTGCCATTACTGTGGTGGTTTTTCTTTCCCTTTCCAGTTAGAAATCTGACTGAGATGGGCAGGCTCTCTGTGTATGGAGCTAAGGAGCAAGGATTTTGCCTGAGGCCAGCTCTTGAGACTCTGCAGCTTTTGCTGTTTGCTGCCCTTCTTTGTGCTGTCTCCCTGCTGGCACCCATGGTCTACACTCCTCAGCCTGCTGGGACCTCAGGTCTAGCTGCTCTCAAGTGTAGGTCTTCAGTGGTCTCAGTCAGTTCCCAAGGTCCCAGAGGTGCCCCTCACTCAATCCAGAGGCTCATAGGTGGGGTGGGAGGGTGGATCAGCTCACATTTTTGTGGAAGCTTTTTCATCCCCCTTATACTGTGGAAATGCCAAAATCCCACATACTTTCAATGCTATGCCCTACTGTAGAGTCCCTTCGTTCATATGCATTTGGTTTTTGTTTGGGTTTTTTTTTGTTTGTTTTTTGAGGTAGTATGAGTCAGTAGGGTGAGAAGAGGAAGAGTCCTGAGTCTATACTGCCACTATGTTTACCTGGAAGTTCCCATCCTTTCATCCTTCCTGATGTCTCTACAGCTTTTGATGCTGTTGTCCACTCTCCTTTCCTGTATATTCTTTCTTCAATCAGCCTAGCCCTGCTGTTGATTAATAATTTTCTTTGATTATTTCTATAATCATCTTTCTATGATTTCTATGAACTGACAGTCTTGGCACTCCTCAGTCCCCCTTGCTGAAACATTATGCATCTCCTGCCCACTAAATAAGCTCTGTCTTAGAGCATCTTCTTTTTTTTCTTTATACTTTATTATTCAGTGAGTCCATCTACTTTCATCTACTCAATGATCATCTCTGAACAGATGACCCCTAATTCTATATACCCAGCCCTAATCTTTCTCTGGAATTCCAGTCTCACATCTCTAACTGCCTAATGGGCCCCTTCTTTCCAAATGTTATATTATTGCCTCAAGCTAAATATACATCTCTTCCAAACTTCCTTATCTCCATTCCCAACCTCTAAGATAAAATATAATCTCCTTCAGTCATCTGATCCCTACCTACTTATTAAATCTTAACATTTGTCAGCTCCAATCCCAAATTCTGAGGTAGATATCTGCTACTGTTTTCCTAAACTTTCCATCTTGCAGATCCTCACAAGCCATCCCCTGTGCCTTGAATGCTCTTTATCAGTTCTGTTTTTTTATAATCCTTCCCTTTCCTTCCTTCCAAACTCAAGTCCAGTGTTACCTTCTTCACAAAGCCTTCTCCCTTCTGCCTTCCAGTTCCTACCATCCTCTCCCAACTCAAAATTCCTCTTATTCTATTTCCATGCACTTAAAAAACAATGAGAAGGATTAGGGTTTGAGGTCATCAAGTTTCATAATAATTTAAAATAGTGCACATATGCAAGTAAAGGGGAAAATAAAAACTCCCATATTCAAGCAACTTTATCCAGCAACAAAACAAAATCAAAAGGAAAAACAGTAAAAGCAAGAATTCGCTATAAAAATAAAAAAAACTGGCTTCAAGGAAAATAAAGAGAAGTATTATTTTTTTTTAATTTTAAACATTATTTTATTTGGTCATTTCCAAACATTATTCACTGGAAACAAAGATCATTTTCTTTTCCTACCCTCCCCCCCCTCCCACCACCTTTCCCTCTCCCATAGTTGATGCACGATTCCACTGGTTATCACATGTGTTCTTGACTCGAACCCATTTCCCTGTTGTTGGTATTTGCATTAGAGTGTTCATTTAGAGTCTCTCCTCAGTCATATCCCCTCAACCCCTGTAGTCAAGCAGTTGACATTGGTGTTTTTACTCCCACAGTTTATCCTCTGCTTGTGGATAGTGTTTTTTAGATCCCTGCAGATTGTTCAGGGACATTGCATTGCCACTAATGGAGAAGTCCATCACCTTCGATTGTACCACAGTGTATCGGTCTCTGTGTACAATGTTTTCCTGGTTCTGCTCCTCTCGCTCTGCATCACTTCCTGGAGGTTGTTCCAGTCTCCATGGAATTCCTCTACTTTATTATTCCTTTTAGCACAATAGTATTCCATCACCAACATATAGCACAATTTTTTCAGCCATTCCCCAATTGATGGGCATCCCCTCGTTTTCCAATTTTTGGCCACCACAAAGAGTGCAGCTATGAATATTCTTGTACATGTCTTTTTCCTTATTAAAAGAGAAGTATTATTAAAGTCAATGCTCTTAGACCCAGGGATCCCAGTTCACACCTAGTTAGTGACTAGTATGAATTCTTATCCTTGCTTTCAAATCTAATCACCTCCAACTTTTGTTCTACTCCAAACTTGAATGATATGGAATAGAATTGTAAACAAGGAATTTTCTAAGAACAAGGGAGACCTGCAAAGGTTGAAGAAAATGAATTTGGAAGGGCAATGGAACATTCAGCCATCTTGGAAGGGAATTTCATGGAAGATTCAAAAGAGAAAAACTGTTGACCAGGGGGAATTTCTGGTCATTCTCCTACCCAAGACTCTGGGAATAGCTAGGGAGGAGATTCTCTCTTCTAATACCAATTTTTCTGGCTGTGCAGAAGGAAAGTGTTTCTGCCCTGAACTGAAGATCACCTTGGATCACCATTTCCCCAAGGGGAACTATATTTTTCCTTGAAAGACAGTTTGATCGATCCCACCATCAAAAAGTAGCCATTAGGAAATATTTGCAGGGTCTCCTTGGTCCCTCTGCCTTCTACCCTCTCTATATATACATCTTTGCTTTTTAAGAAATAAATTAGATATTTAGTTTACAGAAGAACTGTCTCTAAGTTGAGTAATAGGAGGGAGGATTTCAAAGTCAAAGAAGGGAGGGGTTTACTCACATTCTGGTCAGGTCAGGACTCCATTAAAGTTGCCCAGACTAGAGGAAGAAGAAGGAAGGTGTTTTCCAGAAATCAGTTCCCAACAGCAACTGGTTTCCTGGTCCTAGCATTTTACAGCCCTTCTGTCTCTCCCACTATTACAGAAACTAGAAATGCCTTGACCCAAGCCGTCATTAGCCCCAGATAGCTTCTCTTGACTTCTTCCTATATTCCATTCAAGGTCAAAAATCAGGAATATCAGGAACTCGAGATAGATTCCCTGTCTTGCAAATATTTGGTTCACCAAGTTTTCATGCCAAAGACTTTGTTGATGGGGCATGTAATAAAATTGTTTATATGTGTATATGTTGTCTCCCCTAGTGAGATTCTAAGTTCTCTGAGCACAGAAACCGTGTCACTTTTGCATAGGCTTTAGCACTTAGTAGCCTCACAATAAATAATCAATTAATGAACAGACATCATACAAGCTAAGCTCTGGAACAATATCTTTTGTGGTAGATCTCTTACTATCAAGATGATTATTCTCTCTGCTGCTCACTATGAAATTTTGTAATTAATCCACTGTTTCACCCAGTACATGTATATCTATATAAATTATGGATTCCATTCTCTTTTTTTCTTTAGGCAATAACTCACAATAGTTTCTCGAGTCAGTGATTATCTTGGGGGAGTTGGAGATTACTCAGACTGACTCCACAAGAAGCCAAAGAACATTTGCTTTTATCAGATCAACAGGAGGATCAATATATAGCTTCAGATATGGCTATCCTTTATATCAACAGGCTTTTTCAGTAACTGATGGAAAAGGTGGTAGGCTCCTTTCCTATCATTCATATTATCACTCAGTAGTTTACTATCTAGACTTACCCTCCTTCCTCCACATTCATTCTATATTCTACTCTGTATTTTTTTTTGAAGAGTCCTTAGAGGTTCACTTTATTTTTTTAGAGGTCCATTCTACAGAGAGAAAGTAAGTCTCAGAGAACCTACTTGAGGTCACACAGCTAGTAAGCAGTAGAGATAGGACCTCTGATTCCAAATTCAGTCTTCTTCCTGGTGTATCTCGATATCTCTCTTGTGATCTTTGGTCCACCTTCCAGGATTATTCTTTTCTTTGAAGAGCTAAATACCTTATATACAAAGCTGAAGGAGCCATCATGCCTATATTCTAATTGCAGGAGCAGGTTAAATGGAGAAAGTTAACTACTTCTCACTCTCTGAGTTTCTTATAAAGAAATCTGAAAGATCCAGTAATTTGGCTTCATCCCATTGAGTTGTGCATATGATGAAACATTTGTGATGTAGAATATCCTGGAACTACTTTGGGGCATGAGAGATAATGTTCAATCCAAGCAACTCTAGAATATTCCATGGAGGGGCCAGAATAGGACCCAGAAAAGGAAAGAGGACACCACTAGGTAACCTTAAAAAAAAAAAACCCTGCCCTAGCATCCACCTATGTCTGTATTTCTTGAATATCATTATGTATTGATGGATGACTCTTACTTAACAAGGTTAGCTTTGTAATCTCATTTAGAAACTCTTCCTTGAATTCTTAGTTATTATTAATAGAATGTTATGAATGAAATTGTCAGATGAATGCTCTTTCCTAGGAAGGACTGAGGAGATTGGCTGAGCAAAGGGTGCATGGGTATCTCTGTTTGGGGGTGCCCCAAATTATCAATGATGCCTTGTGCAGTCCTAACCTTATAGGACCTTTGCTGCCATTTACTCATTACCCATCAAATGTAAAGGCAAGAAAACTACTGTTTTCAATGTTGTGCCAGGCACTGTGTGGGATATAGAGAAATATGTTATTATTAGTATAATCCAGGATTTTACAAATTGTAGTTGTAGTAGGGAATAAGCATTTATTAAACTATGTACCAAGCATTGTGTATTAAGCACTTAACAAATATTATTTAATTTGATCTCTACAACAATACTGATCCCATTTTATTTTTCCCATTTTATGGTTGAAGAAATTGAGGCAGAATGACTTATAAGTGTCTATGGCTGGATTTGAATTCAGGTCTCCCTGACTTCTATGCCTGGTGCTCTATCCACTGAGATACTTAGCAGCCATCCATCTCTACACATACATTCATACATATTTGCATACACAGGGCAGCTCTTTAATAGATTTTAAGCTCTTCAAGGGCAGGAACAATTTCTTATTAATCTTTCTTTTCTCTCGAAACACCTAATACAATCTTAATGATGAAGTAAAGTAATGATTGCTATAAGTAATCTGAAAAGTAGATTATCCTGGACCTAAGCAATCTGATGTGGGAGAGGAAGAGCAAAAGCATTCCAAACCTGGGAAAGAAAGAAGAAAGATATGATGGAAGTAGGAGTGGACAAATGTTTCAAGAACAGGAAGGAGACAGCCCTAGGGTCTTAATGGAGGAGTGATGAAAGATTGGTGAGATACATAAAATGGGAGCAAACTAAGGAGTGAGTACCTTAGAAATCCAAGGGAATAAGAAACTTCATTGCATTTGGTAATAATCAGTATGGAAGTGATAGGTTTTTTTTAATACAATACCTCGTCAATACAAGACTCTCAGCCCCTAATCTGGCTCTTTTGAAACTACTCTTTCCACAGTTACCAGTGACTTCCTAATCACCAAATCCAATGGCTTCTTTTCCCATTCCAAATCCTCTTTGACCTCTTTCAGCATTGACCCAACTGACTATTCCCTCCCTTTGGTTATTCATACATCTTGTGCCTGTTAGAGATATCTGTATTGGTTTTAATAACAAGGAGTTCAAATAGATGCCAAACTATACTGTCTGGTTCTTGCCAATTGTGGATAGGCAAGAAGGATACTCTGTTTAAGACATCCTGACTCATAGAGGCAACAGAGCAATCTCCAAGATCTAGTGGAAGGGAGAATGTGGAAATCTGTTTACATTGAGCATTTCCTATAATTGATAGCTCTCTTCCATAAATAGTATCCTGCCAAACTGCAGCATGGAGCTGAGGGAAGATATTCTTCAGGGAAAGATACAGAGCTCCTGAACTGATCCAACCATTCTGTAGGGCAATTTGGAATTATGCCCAAAGGGATAGAAAATGACAAAGACCCTTTGATCCAGTAATATTACTACTTGTTCTATATCTGAGAGAGATGTTTTAAAATGGGAAAGGACCTACTTGTACAAAAATATTTATAGCTGCTCTTTTTGTGGTGTCAAAGAATTAGAAATTAAAGAGATGTCCATCAATTAGGGGAAAACTGAACAAATTGTGGTATATGATGGTGATGAATTACTATTGTGCTGTAAGGAAAGATGAATGGGGTGATTTCAGAAAGAACTAGAAACACTTTCATGAACTGATGCAGAGTGAAATAAGCAGAACAAGGAAAACATTGTAAATGATAACAGCAGGATTTTGGAATGATCAACTGTGATACACTTAGCTACTCTCAGCAATACAGTGATGGAGGACAATTCTGAGGGACTTATGACAAAGAATGCTCTCCACCGCCAGAGAAAGAACTATTAGAGTCAGAATGAAGTTGAAAGCATATGGTTTTTCAGTTGTTTGTGGGGTTTATGTTTTGAGGTTTTGGTTTTGTAAAATTACTCACATAAATGAAAAATATGGAAATGTTTTATATGATAACACATGTATGACAGATCAAATCATCTAGCACTGGGAGAGAGAAGAGATGGAAGGAAGGAAAAATATATTCAATCATACAACTTAGGAAAACTTGCATAGAAATGTATTACATGTAATAAAAAAATATGTGTGTGTGTATATGTGTGTGTGAATTAATTAGCTCCCCTTACCCATAAAAGATACACAGCTCCTACCCTCAAATAGCTCGCATTCTTATGGAGGAGACAATATGTAAACAACTATAGATATACAAAATATAGAGAGTATAAGGCATTGAGGAAAGTTGATTGAATGGCTGTTGTCCTTCACACTCAACGAGGAACAAAATAGCATCATTGTGTCAGGGTATAAAGGGGAAAAAGAGTTAATTATATAAAAAGGTTGGACTGGGTTATATGTAAAATAAGGTCACCAGGAATTTAACTTATTCCAAAGAGATTTACTTATAATTTATTTACAAAATATAGAAAGAGTGAAGTAAGAAAATCAGAGAGAGGATAAGGTAAGACATCTAGCCTAAGCACTAAGTAATTTACTCCTGGTCCCTGGCTCAACCCAGGCAGGGAGAGTTAGTCCTTAGCCTGACCTCAACAAAGCTGAGGACCTAGGGAAGTCTCTCTCTAGAAGTAGGTCTCTCCTGAGGCTAGTTTTTTTTTTCAGAAAATCCAGGAAAGGAGTCAGTCTTTTCACTCACCACATCAGTCCAAAGGAAGAGATTTAAGAATAGCCTCACCAGGAACAGGATCTCAGGTCCAGTCAGAAGATTGTTCTCCAGTCTCAACTCCAAAGAATGAAGAACTGCCTCTTACTGGAAGTTCAACTCCAAGTAAAACTCCAAGTAAAAACTTCACTCAGGAAGTTGTCACTCCCTTTTTAAGACACTCTCTTTTGTGTCACTTCCTGTGCCTTCCCCTAATTGTACATCTACCAATCACAGTTGAAGCTTTTCTTTAGGACTGCCCAGGGGCAGTCAATTTAATTCTGATTCATCACCCACTATTGCACACATGGGTCACAGACCTCCCCCACTCAAGTGTGAATGGGGTGTTTACACCTTTGGTGATTAAATCTAAAAATGGGCAGGTCTCCCCACTCAACTTTAAGTAGGGTGTTTACACTTTTGGTGATTAAATCTAAAAATGGGCAGGGGAGTTAATTTCATTTTTACAATAAGGGGAGAGTTAAATTTTATCTTCACACAGGGTCAATGTACAGTGTGTACAACTGCAGCTTATCAAACCAATATAAGTTCAGAAGGTTCTACTACAGGTTGGGCACAAATAACCCATATGAGGGAAATAGGAGAGAAAAGAAGAGAGTTGCAGGAAAGACCTTTGGCACAAGGTGGGATTTGAGCTGAGTCAGATTCATCAGTCATGTCCCCTGGAAATCTATGGGCATAATTTAATCATAGGACAAAGCACAGCCTGCTCTTGACTGCACCTTACAATAGTCTGGGAAAATAGATAGGAAACGCCACTAGTCATAGCAAGAAGTTTTGAGTCAAACAAAGAATCAACTCCTCAATATTTTCTGCATTTTAATCCAATTTTGATCTTTTTAATCCAATTTTGATCATCTGGGGTTTGAATCTCTACCCTGTCAACAAGTATTCTCACTCACCTGAGCCCTGTGGACTTCAGCACTTAGTTATCCCTTTGGTATCACACTGACTTTCTGGTTTATGAGGACTTACTTCTTGATCCAGACCATATGTCATATATACCAAAATGCCTTAGTTGGAATATGACAGTTGCCACTATTAACATTATTACCCTTAGGGGAGGCTAGTTATCTTTAAACAGCTGCAGACAATGAGGATAGAAGAATAAAAACTACCAGAAAAGGAAGGAAAGAATGAGAGAAGAAAATGGGGGTTATAGCAATTTGCTTATAGAACCCACATGTTCCATTAAGTTTCTAAACTTAGCACAGATAACAAGGATAAATATATTCTGTCTATATGAGATGAACACTAGTCCTTCTGACTTCCAGGTGTATGTAAGAGAGTGGAGGTTGGGTGAAAAAGAAGTAAAGTTACATATCTGTCCAGAGGATTGATTGTTGAGAAAAATCCCATTTTTCACAAATTATGGGCTTCTTCTTTTTTTTTACTGCTGGTAATGCACAGAAGATTAAAGTGAAGTCTATATTTCACAAATGGGAGGACCAAATGATTTAAAACCTCTGTTATAATGACCTACTTTGGAGTGAAGAATCAATTTCTTTTACAGCAAGAATCTGTTAATATAGGGAAAAGGGAAGAAGGAGGAAGGAAGTACAGGAGCTGGGCCTAAGAGATGGAGAAGGAAGGGCAAAGAGAAAGAATTTTCAGAGAGAATACTAGGGAAAATGCTATGCCTTTGTTTTTGCTTGACTAGCAATAGAAACTATGACTATTTAAAAAAGGTAATAACAAAAAAATTTTAAGAAAAAATTACCAAGAGGTTTTTCACATTGATAATACTCTTTCTCATACCGTTTTGTTTTCTTTCTCATTAAATCAAACTATATGTAGAAAATTAAAGTTCACTTAACTACACAGATGTGTATGACATCTGGACTGCAGTAACTTGTTCCTTGAGTCTATTTTTAAGCCCAAAAGGCTTTGTTCTTTATACAAAACTGTGCTTGATATCAAGAAGACATTGGCAAATGAAAAGAAAGTCAAAGTAAGGTCTGTAAGTCTCTTATCTTTTCAGGGACTTTGTTCCATATCAAAATATTAGATTTTTGAATCAGAAGACCTAGGATCAAATACTGGCTACATTATTTACCACCACTGTGACCTTGACCAAGTCACTTCTCTCTATATTGAATTTTCCTCATCTGTTGAAAAAAAAGCAGGGAGGAGGAAAGGAAAATTGAATTAGATGATCTAGGGAGCTAGATGGGGCATAGTCAGGAAAACATGAGTTCAAATCCTGCCTCAGATACTTACTAGCTGTATGGCCATGGTTAAGTCATTTAAAGTCTCTGGTTGTTTTCTCATCTGTAAATTTAGAGAGATGGAAACCATGACCTCTAAACTCCCCCTCTAAATATAACATACTTTCATCTCTGAGATCTCTTTTATTTCTAAATCTTATAATCTTATGATTCTATAATCATCTCCCTCCCTGTCATTTTTCTCTGTGTGTCTCTGTCTCTATCTCTCTCCATCTATCTGACTCTTGATTTGTCCATCTGTTTGTAGTGGGTGCTGCATATTGTGTTGCCCATGTAGATTACATATGTCCACATGAGTCTGTCTAGATGTGGGTTGAATGAACATGAACAGGTAGGAATATTGGGAGCCTTCTCCACTCGCCATTCTCCAACATGGACTACCACAATAGGAAGCAAGAGATTGGAACCACTAAGCACTGTGCTCTTCTTAGGAAGAAGTACTAAGCTGGAATTATATCCATTTTGCTGTTGTTCAGTCATTATAGTCATGTCCAATTCTGCGTAACCCCATTTGGGGTTTTCTTGGCAAAGATACTGGACTGGTTTGCCATTTCCTTTTCCAGCTCATCTTACAGATGAGGAAACTGTGGAAAACAGGGTTAAGTGATTTGCCCAGGGTTATACAGCTAGTAAGTGTCTGAGGATGGGTTTAAACTCAGGAGGAGGAATCTTCCTGACTTCAAATCCAGTGCTGTATCCACTGTGCCACCTAGCTACTTGAGGATTAGATCTATATGCCCCCTTTATTATTATTCTTTATTGTCACAGTCTATTATTATATTATTGTTACTCTAGGGGAAAAACATTTTAGGTTCAATTTGAGTTCCTAATCATTATCCTTTAAGGAGGAAGGCTTGCCCCAAGCTATACATCCAAGGCTTGATTCTCCTTCCATTCAAATGAAAACCTATAATAAATATCAAATAAACTCCTTTTTCTAAGCTAATTGAAAAAAGGAATAAGAAATATATATATATACATGTATATATATATACATATATATGCATGTGTATATATATATATATATATATATATATATATATATATATATATGCCATACAAAATGAGAGAACTTTCCTCTGAGGAGTAAGAGGCAGGGAGAGGGAGAGAGGCATAGCAAAAGGTACAAAAACAGAGATTGGGACAAGTTCCCAGACTTCAACCAAGGGTAAATTCCCTGAAATTTCTACTTTAGCAAGCTGGGGTTAAGGACATGATCAAGGGAATAGCTCCTCTACAAGTCAGCTTCTTCCCAGGGAATGTTTCTCCTTTCAGGACTTCTCTTTGAAGAGAATTTATAATGTCTTCTTTCTCAAAGATAAAAGGCAGAAGACCATGACTTTGGTTTTCCCAAGTTCTTGCCAACTCCAGCTGTCATTCAGGCAAGGAGTATAGAATAATCAATCTCTACCACTGAGAAAAGCTTTATACAAATATATTTTGAGCTAAGTGATACACATAGAGAAGAAAATGGCAAATCACTTCAATAGCTTTGCCAAGAACATTCCATTTGAGGTCATGAAGAGTCAGACATAATGGAAGTGATTGAAAAACAACATATATAGTTGCACACATATACATGTGTAGTTGTACATATATTCTTATTACTTTCTCTTCTCTCTACTTCCATAATTATGCTCTCTTTTAGTTCACCAGCCTGATCATTCTTTGCTTTGCTTCTTTCTGGGCCCATAAATGTAGGAATCACCCAAGGCTTTGTCTTTGGCTCAATTCTCCCCACTATGGACTTTCTTCTTTGGTAGTATCATCAACTCCATAGTTTTTATAATTCCTCTAGAAAGAAAAGTAGATAGAACATTTGTTAAGCACTTATCATAGTGCATTATACTAAATACTGGGCATACAAATACAAAGGCAAGGAGCCTGCACTCTAATGGTGAGATAGAACTAAAAATTAAAATGAAAAATAGTTGGGGCCATTCTTTAAAACAATGTTAGAGGCAGTCATTCACTAATCAGTGGACGCATTTTAAATCTGTATCCCGGGTTCTTGCATCTGCCCTGAGCTCTAGACTTGGATTTCCAACTGCCTGAATGACCTACTTCCATCTCAAATTCAACATCCCCAAACCTAAAACCATAATTTTCCTCTGAGACCCATCTTCATCTGTCTCCATTTCCTCATCTGTAAAGTGAGGGGCAATAAGAGCACCTCCCAAGATTGTTGGGAATATAAAATGAGAGAAAATGTGTAAAAGTGCTTTGCAAACCTTAATGCACTACATAAATGCTAGCTGTTTTTATTAGTGAGCAAATGAAAATGAGAGCAGAGGGATGATGGATTAAGCAAATTTTGCCCAAGTACTTTGTATGCAGTAACTGCATCAGGGGTATTGCTAAACTGAGTTGTCTCAGACATGGCAAGACCAATAGCGTGGAGAAGGAAAGATGCTAAAACATCTCAGATAATCCTCATCTCTAGCAGCCTTAGGGTTGACGTTAGTGAAGTTCCTTTCTAAGAACTTAATGTGAACATATTCTTTTCCTCCTCTCAGCAGCCCACTACAATGACTACCAGGGTTATCTATAGTGCAAAACTCCTGTCGAATTGTTGTTGAATTAAGGAGACACTTAATACAATTTTACTGAATTGAATTGAATTGGATTGCTAGCTGGAGGGGAGATGGCCCAAGAACTGATAACCCAGAATGGTGATTCAACTCCCTTCAGTGCACAGATTGGTTCATAGTGGCATTCCTCCTCCACACAAAGAGGAAAATGAAGCTTGACTAAATCAGTGACTAAACCAATAAATTTCCCAAATGACATTGCTCTGTTGAATCCCTGAAAGTGTTACTGGAACTTAAAAAAATATACAGAGATTTCTCTAAAATAGAACCTGATGTCTCTTTATGGATTTTTATATTCCTTTGTCATCCAACACAGACAAATATTATATCCCCATACCATCATTTAGAATACCAGAGATAGATGTGGAAACACAGCTCAGAGAGAGATTCACAATACTACATGGTAGGAGGAACTTCTGCTTACTCGGATGAGTTTGATACATGCAATAAATTGGGCACACACTAATGAACAATGTACTAATGTGACAGGGAATTAGAGGCACCCACTCACCAGTATAAAGCATCTCTTCCATTTTTGCCTAGAAAGTTATTCATATGTATTGCTTCTCATGAAACTATGCATTAAAGGTTCAGCCATGATTTTCCCCTTCATTTAAAACTTGCCCTGAAATATGGTTTTGCCCATGTGGTTAGCAGGTTGTGATCCTATTACAGCTTCTCTTTGGGCACAAATATCCTTTTATCATTTAAATGGCAAGTGCCTTTTTTCCCCAGGAAAAATCACTGGAATAAGAGGCCTCCCATTCCCCTCATCTTTTGCCCAATCCCATATCAGTGGCTGTCAGCTGGAGATTACAGGTCAGGAATAACCAGGAATAAAAAGAAAGCTGAGGAGAGAAAGGCGAGAATGAACATGTCAGTCAAGGACTTAGAGGTAGTGAGGGAGCAGAGAGCTGTTAAACTTGAGGAATAGATCATGAAGAGGTTGTTGAATATCCTTTTCTAGAAATGTTCAGAAACCAGTTAGATTGCCTTCTCGCTGGAATGGACCTCTGCTACAAGATGGCCCAGCTACAAGATATCCTTATGGTCCCCAGATCCTGTCATAGATCAGTCAATCAACAAATATTTATTGAGCCCCGACTGTGTCTGAGGTTGAGGGGTTATAGCACTGTTGTTGGCAACTGCAGCAAAGGACCCTGGGAAAAAGCAAAGATTCTAATAACTTCCCTGTCTTCAAGGGGGGCCTCCCATCTTTGTCAGTTTAATGGTGAATAGCCAGCTTCCTCCCCAGTTTATGCAGTTTGGAGAATCAATAAAGAACAAGAAGCATTGGGTTTTCCTGACTTCTACTTTTCACCATAGTCAAGTTCATTTTTAAATGTCTTTAGGGAAGGAAAAAAAAGGAAATAAAGGGAGATGAAAGTGGAGGTGAAAGTAATGAGAAAAAAATGTTGTTTCAGCTCAGATTGAGACAAAGGCACCAATTACCACATATGACAAAGAAAAAATCACAGCATTGAATGCTAGGGAGGAAAGAAAAAGGTAGAAATGGGGAGACAGGACAGGATGAAGTAGGATTTAGTGAAGTAAGGCTTATGTACTAAATGTTATAGCTTTATAAATTCCCAGAAGTGCAAAAGAAGATCTCTGTGTATACAGTACTTTTAAAAGTCACAGAAGGAAATAGGAAATGAATTCAACTCACTTGCTTTCTGGGCTGCTTTAAAAAAAAAAAACTCAGATAAATGCTGCTAACAGAGCTCTTTGCAATGTTTCAAAATGAATAAATAAAACCTTCCCTGCCAACTTTTTTTTATTATTATGTCTGTCTCTGACTTTTTAAATGCTTTCCTTAAAAATGTTTTCATGCTTCCTTTTCCCTGAACGTTTTACGGTTCGCCTTCTTAAATTTCACTGGAGACCTGCAAATCAAGTTGCATCTTGCTGATTTGATAGCTGCTTTTTACGCGGCCCAGCGGAAGGCAATGCGTTAGCATCACTCTTGCTGGGAGGAGAGTTTATTAGCAAGCCCTCCCCTGCTTTGCCAGCAGGAGACGTGCGGGGAAGTCAATGCCAGGGAGCCTGTCGGGAGGTGGCTGGAGTGAGTTGTTAGGGGCCGCTTGGCAGGCTCGAGCGGTGACCTTCAGTCCTGCGCAGGACAACAAACGGAGCCCCTCTTTTACGGGCTATAATTAGGAACGCAAGTCTTTCTGCATATCCGAAAGAGTGAAGGGACTGGGGGGCTGGGGAGTGGGAGAGGGATGGGTGAGGCAACAGAGAGAAGAATACTTGTTTTGCAGCCCTAGTAATTAGTCCGGGAGGATTTCTCCAACTGCTACTGTTGGCAAGGAGAGCTCAGGCAAAAGAGTCGCCAGTCTTGCCTTACATGATGACTGTGGAGCCAGCTTCCTACTTGAAATTCAAATGAGTGCTGCTCTGACCTTTACTGTCACATTTTTTATTTCATAGACAGTTTACAAGGCCTCTCCACCATGCAGGTCATGTTTTAGTTTAAACAGAAATACTCTCGTAGGTGTTAGATGCGAGTTAATGATTACACTGAAATCATTCTAATTAGGCTCTGTTGTTACATGCTGCCCTTTGGGGCCTGCCTCCGTTGTCACATAAAGTATTTTGTAGAAAAATAATTGGTCTGAGATCTCATCCTCCCCTTTTCCCATCCCATCCCTACATTTTTTTTTTCTGTGGGATTATTGATCTTTGCAGTCCTGGATCTCCAGAAAGGCTATTCAGGACCCTCCGGGACATGTTGCTTCCCTTTGCCACCAGGGAAAGGAAAAAGGGATCCAGAGGTAAGCCTCAGAACACCCACCAGGGTTCTAGCGCTGATGACCCAGAGGCAGAAAGCTGTGAGGCATCCTTTAGCTGACACTCTTCTCAGAAGCAAAATAATAAGTTGCTTTATTCCAATAAGATCTAAAGCACAAAATGACTAGGAAAGTTGCATTCGTTTTTGTGTGTAGTTTGTCCAGCACTCCTATAACAGGCATGGCCGCCATCACAAAGAGCATCTGTCTTAGAGGAGAAGGACTACCTTTTCTAAGTCTGTGGTAGGACCTCCAGCAGATGCACTCACTGGAGAAGAACAAGGACTCCATTTTCCACTACAACCTGTGTTCATGGCCAAGACTTTGATTATTGATGGAAGATGGAAACTGACAGATCTCTGCCGGAAGAATGACTTTAGGAGCAATAAAGGCTTTCGAGAAAAGGGTAACCATGGCAAGAAATGCTACCATTGAACTCTATGTGGAGAATCCCAAATAGGATGTAGCAAGGAAACGAGATATACTGTAGAAGAGATGGTGGGTCCATGGGACAGCTGGATAAAGTGAACAGTGCCTGCATCAAGCCAAACTGAGAAGGGCAAAAAGTTGATAGCAACTAAGCAGCAGGCAATCAAAAGCCCTCTCCTGAAGTCATTTCCAAAGCCTTCCCAGAAGTAAACCCAGGCTGATGACACTGCCCAGATGTTCCCTAGATTTCAGAAGAGCTTGTCTCCAAAGCTATTCATGGACGCATGATTAACGTGAAATAAAACTAGCTCCCTAATCAATTGGTTAAATCAATAAGTTTACTTTTCCTTACAGCAAGCAGGCATCAGGAATGTGCTTCCTCAGGGGAAAGGCAGAAGCACCCCAGAGGATGACTCTTTAAGGAAGGGATAAATCTAGTATAGGATAAGATATACCAGGGAATGTCCTGCCCTCCCCTGCTAATGGCACATCTGGCTTCTATACGATAAGGCTTGCTTGCCCTGGTCATTCTGCCCTGGTCACTAAGACTCTATCTCACTCATGGTATGATTTAAAGCAATATATCATCTTCTACATTGTATAAGTTTGCTTAACATCTTACACATATGTAACCCTATAAAAACTGTAACTTCAGTTCGGTGCAGCTTTCACTAAGAAAGTCTGTCTGGGTCAGTAGGTATATTTATTCATCAGTAGATTAATAAATAAATATTGGTTCCATTAATTTAAACTTCTGGGTGTCTGGACTTGCTTTGTGATCAAGTGGAAATAGTTCATACTTCTTTGGGAAATGAGTGCTGATGTTGTTTCTGTTGCTTTACTTTTCATTTCTGTCTGAATTAAATGCTTTACTGTTTCAGTGCTGTTTACCCTAGACTTAAGTTGACTTCAAGGGGAATAAGGAAAGCAATTTATCACTGAAAATTTCAACATTTAAACCCAAGTGTTTTGAGAGTTCAAAGCTATGTGGCTATCTATATGAAATAAAGCTGCATGAGGACAGAAGACTATCTAGTCTACTCTCTAGCAATTAAGTCCTTTGCTTTTTAGTAATACTTTTTGAGTTCGCATATATTGACCCTTTCTTCTTTTTCTTGGTTTGTAGCATCATAGACTTAGAGCTAGGAGGGACCTCCAAGACCAGACTCTTCATTTTACATATATGGGAATTGAGGTCAAGAGGTAAAATTTCACTAGGTCACATGGGTAATAAGTAATAAAGGTAAGATTTGAACGCAGGTCCTCTGACACCAAAGTCAGAGTTTTCCACTCTTATGATACTGCCTTTCCATCTCATATATTTGACTTAAATGTTTGGCACCAAAAGCATGTGGTAAGCTGAAGAGACATGCATACTGTTAGAGGAAAAGTAGGCAAGAACTGTGGAGGTGCAAAAGCCATAACTCCACCACTGATAGAAGACCAGTCTACAGAATGGATGATTCAGCAGAGTAGACATCACTACATGAGACAGAAAATACCCTCAATACCTGGTTCATAACCTCCTCTCCAACATCCTAATTTTTGCCAAGAATAAAACTGTCTAATGCCATCATTTCGAGACATATTCCCAGCTACATTTTATCTGAACCCAATACCATCACAGATCTAAGCAAATAAAAAAGAAATGTGGTCTCTGTCACTAAGCTTTATTTGCAAACTCAAACTTCAAGCAGGACAGATAGGAGAAAACATGTTAACGAAGATGAAAAATATATTGAATGAAAGGACTGAACTATGGGTATTCTTTCCACCTTTCCCTACCTAAAACCTTGATATTCCTGAGGTTTAAAATGTCCCAATAACCAGCATTTACATAGCATTAAATTTAATTTACAAATATTATCTCATTTTATTCTCACAATAATTCTAGGAGATACTGTTTTACAGATGAAATTAGAACAGAGAAAAGTAAAATGATTTGTCCAGGGTCACAAAGCTAATAAGTATCTTAGGTTACATTTGAACTCAGGTATTCCTGACTCTAGGTCCAGCATTCTATCCCCTGTACTTACATCTGATTGACTATTTTTCGACTTCATAAAATTATAGGAGGTTATTATCTAAACTTTCAAGACTTAGAGTATTTCCAGTTAAATTTAAAGATCTTTCTTGGGGCAGCTAAGCAAGCTTGGAGTTTGGAGGATCTGGGTTCAAATCTAGCATCAGAGTTCTTATCTCTTTCTAGCTGTGTGACCCTGGACAAGTCACTTAACTTGATTTTGCCCTTAGAGTTGTTACTAGGTTAGAAAGTAAGGGTTTATAAATGAATAAATGAATACATTTAAAAGTCTTTTTTAAAAAACCCTTACCTTCTATCTTAGAATTAATACCATGTATTGGTTCCAAGGCAGAAGAGCAGGAAAGACTAAGCAATGGGGTTAAGTGACTTGTCCAGGGTCACACAATTAGGAAGTCTCTGAAGCCATATTTGAACCCAGAATCTTCCATCTCTAGACCTGGTTCTCAACCACTGAGCCACCTGGCTGCCTCCCATTCTCAATCATTTTAGTATCAACATTTAATCATTTGCTCTCTAAACTCATTTGGCTCAGCAAGCAGTTAAACCAGGCTCCATGGCAGGAGTTGAAGAGTGGAAGTGGACATAACCTATGCAAGGCACACAAAAGAGAGAAACAAAACCCACAACTATTCCTGCCCTTACGGAGCCTACATTCTACTGACTACAAAAGGTTTCTTTTTCCTCTGATTTCTTTCTTGTGCATTTATCTAAACTGGATTATTGGATTTGAATTTTTTTCTTCTTCCTGTTTTGCTAAAAAAAAAAAGCATTTCTATAGATTTTTGTAAATAAAAAAGTACCTCTGCAAAATAACCAACTGACTTTATTTCATAAATCCTAAGAATCACAGACATCATCCTGTTGCCTGCCAGGGCCCTCCAATTGTAGCTCTACATTGGGAACACCTTTGTCACTGCCTAAACAAGGCATCAATAATTAAATTCCCATTTATAAAGAGAGGAAATTATTCATGCCATCAGCACTCCCCATCAATAACAGGAGGGAACCTAACTATCTCATTACCCCATTGCACTGTGTGCAAACAGAACTGCCCGTTGTTGACAATAAATATTTGATAAGTGAGGAAACTGGAAGGATAAACCAAGGATGGAGATAGAGAGTGGCAGCTCGATTGTTGCCACAAGATCTGACCCAGGTGGTTGTGGTTTACCCTACTTATACCTCAGTTTATTTTCTTTTCATTTGAGCTGGAAACTAATCCCAGCTGGACTGGAAGTCATCCATCTGCCTTGTGTTGTTCACATACACTCATTCTCTCACTTTAAAGTAAAAAAAAAAAACTAATAAACTTCCTTTCTTTTCTTCTTTACCCTCTAAATAGGCCCCAAGACAGGTCTGGGATTCCACTTATGCTTTGAAATTTAGTATTTATTATGAGTTGCATGAAAATAATCTATATCAGACTATTTACTGCCTCAGGGAGGGGGAGAGGGTAGGGAAAGAAAAAATCTGCATTCTCAAATGTCAGAAAACAATTGTCAAAAATTGTTTTTGTATGTAACTAGAAAAAAATTTTCTTTAAGAAATTCACAATTTATGCTATGCAGACCAATAGATGGGAAGAGCGCAGCACTGAGACAAAGGATCAAAGTGAGGGGACTAGAAGAGATATTAGAAGTCATCATTAAACCCTTCATTTTGCCCAAAAAGATGAAATTTTTGTGGTTCGGTTGTCTCAGTCAAGTCAGACTCTTTGTGACTCAATTTGAGATTTTTTTGGCAAAGATGCTAAAGTAGCATACCCTTTCCTTCTCCAGGTCATTTTACAGGTGAGGAAACTGAGGCAAACAGGGTTAGGTAACTTGCCCAGGATTTCCTATCTAGTAAGTATCTGAGGTCGGATTTCAAGTGGGGTCTTCCTGACTCCAGGACTAGCACTCTATCCACTACATCATGGAGTTGCCCCAAAAAGATGAACCACCAAAAAGTTATGAGACTTCCACTAACTAGCTGTGTGACCTTGGTCAAATTACTTCAACTCGTAGGGCATCTTCAGGTACTTTATTTCTAAAATGGAAGACTAGAACCAGTGGTCACCACATTTACAGCTGCTGGGCCAAATCCTAAATTCCGAATAGAATAAAACTTCATTTTAAAATATAAAAAAAATTCTTTTAAGCTTGTAGACCTGTACAAAACCATGCAGTAGGACGGATTTGACCCATAGGCATGGTTTGCTGACTGCTAGAGTAGATGGTTAGATTAGAATCCATTTCTACTCTTTAAAAAAAAGTATACAAAAAAGTATGTATACATACACACACACACACTTTTATGTGTTTATGTATTTTACATATTTATGTTGGTTTAAGATACATTGATATTTAAGGACATACTTTTGGGGTATAGCCTTGAAAAAACAGGGAAATCACAATTTCTCATAATCAAGCTACAGATAGAAATAGTGAGGCCATTATATTGTATACCTATACAAAGACATCTGAGTTCAGATGGGAATCTATGCCATTGGCCTTGGGTGATGCAGCCTCATTTTTCCCTTTTTAGGGAATGAGATTTATTATAAATTAGATTTAATTCCCTTTCTGCTCTAAAAAAACAAAATAATTATAAATTTATGCCAACTGATATCAACTGTAAGCAAGTAATGATTTTACTACTCCCTGATTGGTTGTGTATCCTACTCACTAGTGGCTTATTCAAACCTTCTTTTCTCTCCTAAGCCTCCCAGGATGCCTACTACTTTTATCCTTTTGGTTAACGAGCTCACTTTGTATGCTACTAAAAAAATCAAGACCATTCACCATGAAGTCCCTCTTTTCCTCTTCTTACTTTACAACCCCTTGTCATCATCCTCCCTCTTCCTTTACTGTAATGAAGATGTGACTCTTCTCATCAAGACTAACCCCACTGGTCATCGCCCCTGAGGCTCCCTTTTCTCAATATGTCTAGTTTGTCCTCTATTAGGACAACTCTTAGTATAATAGGGTGAATGTTCGGTTTATTTCTCATCCAGCCTCTACAAGTGCATGGTCAATGGTGGGAAGGAAAAAGCTCCTTCCAAGAACACTCCCCTTCTGGTAAAAGTATATTGAGTCTGCCTCCTCAAAAAGTTCCTGAAATGTGACAACAAAAGCACTTATTGGTAGGCTTCACATGGAATTTCCTTGAAATTGGAATTGGAATCAAGTAATAATAATATATTCAATCCTCTGATTTTATCCAATGGCTTTAAGTACCTAGGTTACACTTTTTTTACTGACTGACCAATAGAGATGTCTAAAAATCCTTCATGCCTTGTTTATATCCCCAATTGATTGATTATATAGCCATTTTTTCTCAATAAAGGAAAAAAGGCATAAAAAAGACTAACCCCTCTATATATGCTCTTTATTCTCTACAAAAAATTGTCCTCATTATCATCTTTTCTCACTCTAATCTTTATTTTCTAGTTTCACTCCTGATGCCTATAAACACTTCCATGTCTCCCTCTTCCTTTAAACAAAATAAAACTCATTCTCATTTTATATCTACTGTTGCTCATATTCTTTTATTATTTAGTCTACATTTGTTACTTCTACTTCTTTGTCTCTACTCTCTTCTAAACTCTCTGAAATATGGTTTCTGATCTCATCTTTCATCTGAAATCACTTTCCCGAGTTATCTACAGTCTCTTAATTGCTTTTGTAATTGTATAGGTGCACACTATGATTGCCACATTATCCACAGCTTGTTTGTGGGAAATTGAGCTGTGATTTCCCTCTTATTTCAAAGACTATATCTAAAAAGTATGTTCTTAAATCTGAAGGTATCTTAATCTAACAGATCTTGGTATATATAGTTTGTATGTGTGTGTGAGTGTGTGTGCGTTTTAAAGTAGAAAAGTGTCTTAATCTAATCATCTACTCCAGGAATCTGCAAACAATGTCTATGGGCCAAATCTGCCTTTTCCTCTCCATCTCTCCATCTCTCCACCTCTCCATCTCTCCATCTCTCTGTCTCTCCTCTGTTTTCCTCACACTGAAGCCATCTGATCTCTCTTTGGAAGAGTCCTTTGCTGAATTATCACTCCATATATCATACCTAGGTATTGTGGTTGTATCACAAAATTGTCCTTGGCCCTCTTCTCGTTTCTTTCTACCTTCTACAGCTCCCATAGATTCAATTAGCAACCCTATGAAGATGTGACTCATACCTAAGTGATTAGCTAGAGCCTCACCTTAAGATCTAGTCCCAATTTCCAGGTACATATTAGACAATTCAAACTGGATGTCCCATAGGTGTTCTCAAACTCACCATGTCTAAAATAGAACTCATTATCTTTTCTTCTTCTTCTCAACTTCCCTATTGTTGTCAAAAGCACCACATTTTCCCAATCATTCATTTTCAAAATCTTGGGACCATCTTTCAATTCTTCAGTCTTATTGACCCAACATATTAAATAAGTTATTGATTCTTGTTTCTATACTGATAACATCTCTTCCTTATATAGCCCTTACCTCTATTCAAAAAGCCTCCTCACTAGTTCAGGGCTTCATCAGCTCTTGACTAAACTTCACTTGCCTAGATATTCTGCAAAAACCTCCTATTTTATTTCCCCTCTCTAGTCTCTTCCCACTACAATCCAACCCCAAGGTGCTTTTCCTGGTGATATCACTCTCTTGCTTAATAAACTCCAATGGATCTTTCTACTTCAAGGTTCAAATTATAAAGCAATTTATAACTAAAATAACCAAAGTTCGACCTCACACTAATCAGATTGGCAAAGATGACAAAAGAGAGAAATGACAACTGTTGTAGGAACAACAGAACATAGGAATATAAACATTAGTATTAATGGGACTGAGAACTGGTCTGGCCAACTGATCCTCTCACATTCTGAAAAGCAATTTGGAATGATTTCAAAAGTGTCACTAAATTGTATATACTCTTTGGCCCAACAATGTCGTTACTAGGCATATTCTCCAAGGAAACGGAAGAGAATTATATAGTAGAACCTCATTTTACATGAACTCAAAACACAAAAATTCAGATATTCATGATTGGCAATTTAAAAAGGCAGAAAAATAAGTAAAATAAAAATTATATGAATATTAATTATTTAAAGTATAATTTGTAATATTATAATATAGTAAACTAATATAATAAATAAATTATAAAATATATAAATATAAAATTCATTATATGCAAAACCCACACCATTTTCCCAAGAGGCACAGTCTAGCAGCAGTTCACCCAGGCATTCTAGCTCTGAGAAGTGTTAGTGTGAATTATTACATTGTTTTGCACCAAATGTTAGCTCCCACATCAACCATTGTCAGGAGTTCTTATTTGTAACAAGTCCTATCTTAATCAGAACAGGCCTGATCTTTGTTTTATTAATTCTATTTAGTTATTAATAATGGCCCCAAAGTACAAGAGTAGTGAGCTGCCTTAAAAAAGTTGTAACGTAGCTAGATATGTTCAGTGTAATAAATGAAAATAAGAATTATTAAATGTAATATTAATAAAATATTGTGGTTACCATTATAAAATTTACTCTCATGTCAGGAGTCTGTTAGTAGCTCTTAACAATGTAATTTAATAAAAATGGAGATATATGAAAAAGGGAAATGAAGGAAGGGGACAGAAAAATCTCACCTATCTAGAAAAATTCCTAAGTCAAAATCCCAAGCCTGCCAAGTCACTTAAGCCACAAAATGCTCTCCAGGGCCAACCTAGAGAGAGAGAGAGAGAGACAGATACAAGGACACACAGAGAGATAGAGAGCTCTGCTTCATACCTTTTATCCTCCATGCCCCTACATCCCACAATGTACACACGCACAAAAATGGGGTGTGGAGTAAGACAACCTTAGAGAGTGGTTTCTATTATGACATCAGTTAAAAATACTTTTTAAATAAGGACTTTGCTATTATATGAAATTTTCAGCTTATACAAAGGGTTTTGAAACACATTGGTCATATAAAATGAGGTCCTACTATATACAAAAATATTTATAGAAACTTTTTTCATAGTAGGCCAAATTGGAAAGTAAGTGAGGAACCATATCTTGGGGAGTGGCTAGACAGAACTAGGATATCTGAATATAATCTAATGTTATTACTCCATAAGAAGTACTAAATGAATTTTAGAGAAAACTAGGAAAATCTCCATTAAAAGATACAGAATGAAGTAAAGATAAACAAGAGAAAAATTTATACAGTAACAATAATATTGAAAAGAAAAAGTACTTTGAAGAACTTTAGAATATTGGCCAATAAGTACATTCTGGGTAGATATAGATCAGATAATAGATCAGAAGATTAAGAGACAATATAAGAATCCTTGGACTACCTGAAAATTATATTCAAAAAAAGAGTTTAAGCACTACCTTTCAAAAAATTATTAAAGAAAAAAAAACACCCTGAAGTTTTGGAATTAGAAGATAAAATAGAACTTGAAGAATTCATTTATCACCACCTAAAAGAGATCTCAACAGGAAAATACACAAGAACATTAACAGCTAAGTTTTGTACTTCCAGGTCAAAGAGAAAATACTAAAAGCAATGAAAAAGAAACAGTTTAAACAAAAGGGATAACACAAGATTTAGCAGTTTTTATATTAAAATAACAAAGGTCCTAGAATACACGTTTTGAAGAGCAAAGGAGCTGGGTTTACAAACAAAAATAATCTACCCAGCAAAGCTGATTATCATCACATAAGAAAAGAAATGGTTATTTAAAGAAATAAAAGACTATCAAATATTCTTGAAGAAAAAAACTTAATAGAAAATCTGATATATAAGAATGAGAAGAAACATAAAAATATAACATGAAAGACCAATTATGAAGGTTTTAGTAAGGTCAAAATGTTTCATGCTAATATGGGGAAATGGTATGTTTAAATCTTAAGAATGATATCATTATTTAGGTGTTTTGAAGGAACATTTATAGACAGAAGCTTTGAGATCAAATTGAAAATACTAGAATAAGTTCAAAAATGAAATTAAATTAGATCAGAAAGGATAAATTGAAATAATCAACTCATATAAAAGAGACTTGAATGAAAGAAATACCACAATGAAAGGAAGGAGATGGTAATATCTTATTCTTATCAGATCTGAATGAAAGAGGGAATAATTCATACATAGAGAAGAGTAAATTTTTTCTTAACCTACAAGGAGATAAGGGAAAGGGATAAAGAGTAAAAGAGGGAATCTTAGAAAGGCATACAGATTAAGAAAAAAGAGGGCAAAGGGGTAAGTTAAAAGAGGTCCTTCATATTAACAAATAAGAAGGTAAGATAGGGATAAAGGAGGGATTCAGAAGGGTAAGCAGATGAACAATTTGGAGGTTAAGGGGAAGAGAAAAGGAACAGAACCTTAGAAGGGCAGGGCAGGGACTAAAAGATGGGACTAAAGTTGTGGTAGGAATTAGGGAGGTAGTGGTTAAAGGAAAAGGAAAATTATATTCCTAAGAGAAAAAGAAGGAAAAACATTGAAGAAAAATAGAATGGAGAGAAATACACAACTAGTAATTATATCTTTGAATGTAAATAGGATGAATTCACCCATAAAATGGAAACAGATAGCAAAATGGATTAAAATCAAAACCCAACAATATGTTATTTATAAGAAACACATTTTAAAATGAGACATACACATAGAGTCAAACAGAGGGATGGAATATAATATGCCTCATCTGACCAAAAAAAAAAAGTAGCAATAATGTCTCAGACAAGATTTAAGTTGTAATAGATCTAATTAAAAGAGATAAACAGGGACACTACCTCATGTTAAGAAGTACCATAGATACTGAAACATTATCAATACTAAACATAAATACACAAAATATTATAGTATCCACAGTTTTTAAAGGACGAACTAAAGGAATTATAAGTGGAAAAAATAACAACCTATAAAAGTAGGAAGATTTAAAGTATTCCCCTTCTTGATAAAAATACCAATAAATGAATAAATAAATAAGAAAGAATTTAGAGAGATAAATAAAATCTTAGATAACCTATATGATAGATATCTGGAGAGGTTGCATGACAATAGAAAGGAATATATCTTTTTTCCCAGCAACACATGGTTCTTTTGCAAAAATTGACTACATATTAATTTGCAAAAATGTTATATTAAAGGCAGAAAAGTTGAAATATTAATTGTATCTCTTCAGATCTCAATGTAAAAATTATATTTAATAATTCACCATGGAATCACAATAAAAATTAATTGGAGACTAAATAACTTGATCTTAAAGAATGAGTGGGTTAAAGAACAAGTCATAGAAAGAGTAATAATTTAATTTAATGCATTATTATTAAAGAAAATTATAATAATGAGACCACACACAAAAATTATGAGATAACGCAAAAATAGTGCTTAGGGGGAAATTTATATCTATAAATGTTTATATCCATAAAATAGAGAATGTACAAATCAATGAATTGGGTACATAATTTTTAAGAATTAGAAGAACAAATTAAAAATCCCCAGTTAAACACAAATTGAAAAATCCTAAAAGTCAAAAGTGAGATTAACAAAATTAATGTAAGAAAACCACTATTTATTAATAAATCCAAGAGCTGGTTTTATGAAAACACCAATAAAATAAATCACTGATTAATATGATTTTTAAAAAGAGAGAAAACCAAATGACTAGGATCAAAAATGCAAAGGGTAAATTTACCACTGATGAAGATGAAATCAAAACAATTATTAGGAGTTATTTTGCCCAATTATATGCCTTCAAATTTACTAATTTAAGTGATTGGATGGATACTTACAAAAATGTAAATTGCAGAGAAGGAAACAGGCTATTTAAATAAACCTGTTTTTAAAAAAAGAAATTGAATAGGCTATTAAAAGGATGGATTTACAAGTGAATATTATGAAATATTTAAAAAATAATCTAATCCCAAAATTAAATAAATTATTTAGGAAATATTGTTAAAGAAGGAATCCTACCACATTCATTTTACAAAACAAATATGGCTCAGACACCTATACTAGAAAGAGCAAAAACAGAGAAAGAAAAATCATAAGTATATTTCATTAATGAATATATGTGCCAAATTATAAATAAAATATTAGCCAAGAGACTACAACAATTTGTCACAAAGATAATACATTATGACCAAACAAAATTTATACAAGGTATGCAAGGATGGTTTAATGTAAGGAAAACTATTAACAGAATTGATTTTATCAATAAAAACATAACCGAAATCATGATTAGGTCAATAGATGCAGAAAAAGCTTTTGTAAAAATATATTTATTCCTATTAAAAACTCTTAAAAACATAAGTATAAATGGATTTTCCTTAGATTAGTAAAATGTATATATTTTAAATCAGTAGAAAATATTATCTGTAATGGGAATAAATTAGAAACCTTCCCTATAAGATCAGGAGTAAAACAAGAATACCCATTATCACCAATATTAACTAATATAGTACTAGAAATGCTAGCAATAGCAATAAGAAAAGAAAAAGAAATTGAAGGTATCAGAATGAGCAGAGTTCATAAAACTCTTTTCATGGATGATATGATGATATACAAAGAAAATCCTAAAATTTAATTTAAACTATCAATAATTTTAACTAAATAGCAGATATAAAACAAACTCACATAAATCATCAGCATTTCCATATATTACTAACAATGTTCTGCAAGAAAAGTTAGTAAGAGATGAGTTATTTAAGTTAACCATAGATATAAAAAAATACCTAGGATTATATCTGCTAAAACAAATCCAGAAACTATATGAACATAATTCTAAAACTCATTTTTTTACCAACAACCTGGCTTTCAACCTGTCTCTGGCACACCTTTCCAAACTTATTACACATTACTCCCTTCTATGTATTCTGTGGTTCAGTTGTAGTCCTCATCGTGTCACTCCACTTCTTACCTCCATGCTTTTAACAGTTAGGTACTGTAAGGAAGAATGATTACCTGGAAGCTACCCATTTTATATTATTCTTGCTGACAAAACACAACTGTCAGTACATGCTATCCTGTCTGAAGGAATGTAAGTGTTGTGAGTGCCCTCTAAATGTTGATGCCTTTGAATGATGCTCCAATTCCCTACTACCTAGTTACAAATTTACACTAATACAAAATTAGAGAAACACACAAGATGCTTGGGAAAGTCTTGCTGAATTTCTTAATTGATGTCTCAAGCGTGTCTTGAACAAAGACAGCCCTTTATGGAAAATAAGACTAGAAATTTGTATTAGGCTTGTCAATTAAATCAAGTTTGTGAAAATTTCCCAACACTTTATCCAAAAATCTTCTTCCATTAGAATGCATCAATATGTTTAAAATACATTAGGAAAAATTCCTCTCAGCATTCCAACTGGCATCAAATATGGTGCATGCATTTTGTACATTGACCTGAGAAATTATTACATTTTACTGAAATTAAATGGACCTCTAATAGAATTGAAATACATTCTCCAATAATGACTCCATGCTGTAATCTACACATCATAGGTTCATGCTTACTATGAAATTTTATTTTATGAGTGAATGAGTTTTATGTTTTTTAAAAAACATTATTAAGTGTTATCTATTGCTGGACTCCAAATTCTCCCTCAGATGCTTATATTCTGACTGACAAATCTTCTGATAAAATTTCCTACTGCCAAAGCTTAATCCTTTTTGTGTCATGGACTCCTTTGATAGTCTAGAGAAGATATGTGTTCTTAAATCCATAAAAGAAAAATTAATATAGAATTTTAAAGGAAATGAAAATTTAGTAAAAACAAATATTTTTTCCCATTCAAGTTTACACATACTCTAAAATCTAAGAGATCTTTGTATCCCAGATTAAAAACCACTATCCTAATAGAACCTAATCAATCACAAGGCAATGAAAGTGGGGAGAGTCCGTTAAGTTGCCTAAGTCATGATATTTTCTTACCTTTCTCCTAGGACACCAGAATTTATGATAAGTTTAAAAAAGACTGTAATGTTGAAAGTCTGTGCCTCCCTAATCTGTTTGTCTGATACCTAGTATAATATTTTGTTGGAGCTCAAGTTGGTAAATCCTATTCTTCAGACCCTGACATTTCCCATTGGAAGAAATTACAGCTCTGAGATCTATCCCATTGTTAGAAGTCCTCCTTTGCCCTTCTGAAGGGAAACTAGAAAATGGAAACTTTCCCTAGGTTATCTGGCCATAATTTTAGAGCCAGAAGGGACCTTATCTATGTGAATCTTAAAATTTCTCAGACTTGTGAATGTTAAAAATTCTGACTCTACCTTAGAACATTTGGTTAAGACCATTCCCCATTTTAAACAATGAAGGCACTTGATCAGGAATGTGAGAACTCTAACATTACTTAACCCATACTTAAAGTGAAGCTAAAACCCTTAAGCTAAGTCTATTTTTAGATCTAATACAAAAGGGTGCTAAGTACCTATGAAGGTCAAATTAATCACTATAAGGTAAGGCAACTTGCAAATGACAAGCTTAACAAAAGAGGTGTGAAGTTTTAGTCTACCCAGAGAAGTTGAGAACTAAAGATGTGAATTAAGAATGGTCAGTCCTGTGAAAACGTCTACTGTGATTGGTAGAGGTGAGAACTTAGGGGAGGTGACATAGGAGAAAATTCTCTTTAAAAGGAGGTCAGAAAGGACTCTGAGTGGTCAGCTTGCCAAAGCTGAATTGGAGGGCTCAGTGGCTGAATTTAGTGGAGCTGAGGAGCTAAACTGCAGGGTCTCTCTGAACACTAGAATCTTGCTTGGGACAAATCTTGTGGTGATTTGTAATATAGTTTGAGATCTGGGACTGCAAGGCCCCCTTCCTTTGTATTTTTTTTTCATAATTTCCCTGGATATCCTTGATCCTTTGTTCTTCCAAATGAACTTTGTTATGTTTTTTTCTAAATCAGTGAAGAAATTTTTTGGAAGTTCAATGGGTATGGCACTAAATAGATAAATAAGTTTGGGTAAGATGTTCATTTTTATTATATTGGCTCATCCTACCCATGAGCAGTTAATGTTTTTCCAATTGCTCAAGTCTAGTTTTAGTTGTGTGGAGAGTGTTTTGTAGTCGTGTTCATATAGTTCCTGTGTTTGTCTCGGATATAGATTCCTAGGTATTTTATTTTGTCTAAGGTGATTTTGAATGGGATTTCTCTTTCTAGTTTTTGCTGCTGAGCTGTGTTGGAAATATATAGAAATGCTGATGACTTATGTGGACTTATTTTGTATACTGCAACTTTGTTGTTGATTATTTCAATTAGCTTTTTGATTGAATCTCTAGGATTCTTTAAGTAGACCATCATGTCATCTGCAAAGAGCGATAATTTGGTCTCCTCCTTGCCTATTTTAATGCCTTCAATTTCTTTTTCTTCTCTAATTGCTACTGCTAGTATTTCTAATACAATGTCAAATAATAGAGGTGATAATGGGCATCCTTGTTTCACTCCTGATCTTAATGGGAATCGATTTAGTTTATCCCCATTGCAGATGATATTAGTTGATGCTTTTAGATATATATTGTTTATTATTTTTAGGAATGACCCTTCTATTCCTATGCTTTCTAGTGTTTTTTGTAGGAATGGGTGTTGTATTTTATCAAAGGCTTTTTCTGTGTCTATTGAAATAATCATGTGATTATTTCATGACATACTATTGTGCTAAAAGGAATAATAAATGGAGGAATTCCATGGAGACTGGAACAACATCCAGGAAGTGATGCAGAGCGAAAGGAGCAGAACCAGGAAAACATTGTACACAGAGACTGATACACAGTGGTACAATCAAACGTAATGGACTTCTCCATTAGTATCAATGCAGTGTCCCTGAAAAATCTGCAGGGATCTAGGAGAAAAAATACTATCCACAAGCAGAGGACAAACTGTGGGAGTAAAAACATGGAGGAAAAGCAACTGCTTGACTACAGGGGTTAAGGGGACATGTCTGAAGAGAGACTCTAAATGAACACTCTAATGCAAATATCAACAACATGGAAATGGGTTTGAATCAAGAACACATGTGATACCCAGTGGAATCGTGCGTCGGCTATGGGGGGTGGGGGGAGGAAAAGAAAATGATCTTTGTCTCCAATGTCTCCAATGAATAATGTTTTAAAATGACCAAATAAAATATTGTTTAAAAAAAAATCTTGTGGTGAGTGGATTAAAGACTGACTGGTCTCTCTTAAGGCTCATGGCCTAGGCCCCTCATACATTATTTCCTCCTACTCTCTCTCTCTCTCTCTCTCCCTTTCCTTGATTCCTTATTTGTATTAATTAAAATCTCCATAAAAACCCAGCTGACTTGGGTATTTCATATTTGGGAATTTTTCCCATGGCGACCACTTTATTTTTAATATAAAATCAAGATACTAAAAATTATCTTTACCAGTGTGGCCAAAACCTTACAGTTTGGCCATTTACACATTTTTGTGGTCACAGTTTATGGCAACCACTCTTTTAACTGTTACATCTAATATAATCCCTTCATTTTAGAGATGAAGAAAATTAGTCCCTATGAAATTATTTTAATTATCCAAGGTCACATAAGTAGTTAATGGTAAAACCACGATTCAAACCAAGGTCTCCTTACTTGAAATCTGGTATTTTCCCCATTATAACATATATTCTCCACCTTTAGCATTGCATTGGGATAGCTAAATGGTGCAGTGGATAGCTCACTGGTTCTGAAGTCAGGAAAACCTGAATTCAAATATATACTCAGACCCTTTATAGCTATGTGACCCTGGGAAAGTCACTTAGCCCAAAATTTGCTTCAGTCTCCTCATCTGTAATTGACCTGGAGAAGGAAATGGCAAACTACTGCAGTATCTTTGCCAAAAAAATCCAAAGATGGGGTCACAATGAGCCAGACACAACTGAACAACAACCACAGCATTGACCTGAAGAAAAGGGTGGGAGTTAGATCTATTTGGCTCCTCTCTCAACCTCTTCCAACCATAAGATATTCCATTTTCTACAATTGAAGTGAAGAGCTTTGGAAAATATATTCTAGTAGTATTCATAAATGCTTGATTTAGCAACATAATATGATTGGTGCAATTGTTTACTGAGTACACTTTAAAATATGTCTAGTTCCAATGACTCTAGCCTTGTACTTCTTCCTCTAACCTTAAAATTTCCTGGTCTTGACCTCTATGATGTTTGCTATCTCTGACCCAGACCCTGATTGCACAATTCTCTATGTGGACTTAAAGAACATTGGCTTTAGAGTCAAAAGGCCTACATTCAGATAATAGCTCTGGGGTAGCAAGGTGGCTCAGTAAATAAAAAGCCAGGTCTGGAGATGGGAGATCCTGAGCCCAAATCTGTCTTCAGATACTTCAAGTCAGGTGACCCTGGGCAAGTCACTTAACACCAACTGCCTAGCCCTTACCTCTTTTTTGCCTTTTAAATGATATTTAGTAGTAATTCTAAGACAGAAGGTAAGATTTCTTAAAAACCATAACTCTGTTGATTTAATATCTGTGTGATCTTGGGCAAATCATTTAAGCTCTCTGGGTTGCAGTGTCCCTGTCACCAAAAAAAAAACAAAGAATTTATAATCAATCCACAAACATTTTAAGTGCTTGCTTTGTGCCAAGCAATGTGATATGCCATGTAGACCCACAGAAAAGTAAAAATTAAAACAAAATTACTCTAAGGAATCTAGATTCTCATGAGGGAGACAACCAAGAACATAAAAATCGGTATACCTAAGACATGAGATGATCTTAGAAGGAAGTTGTCATTATTCAGTTATGTTTGACTCTTTGTGATCCCATTTGGGGGGGGGTGTAAACCTTAAAATTTCTTAGACTTATAAATGTTGGAAATTTCACCATTGGGAAATTTCATACTTAAAAAATTTCCTACTGATAGTCTATTGGAATGTGAACCCCGTTGGCATGGAAGGGTCCTTCTCCTCCCTACTTAAGATTAATTTAGGACAGAAACCTTTTGCTGAACAATGGAAAGGGCTTTGACCTATGCTTAAGCATAGAACAGGAAGTTCTTTGAGTCATGATTGATTTTAGAATTGATACAATAGAGATACTTGGAATGACAGAACCAGGTCTTGGAACTTCCAATCTCCACCCTACTCAGGGTAACAGGATTTAGGAAGGGCTGCAGCAAAGGATCAAGATTTAATTATTTGAGAATATGACCTTCAACAGACATGTGCAAAGCCACAGACCTCTGGGCGGTCCTGGGTTAAGCTAGAGCCACCACTGGCACAGGGAAGACATGGACAGTGATTGATAGATGTGAGAACTGAGGGGAGGGAACTTGGATGGTTTCCTAAAAGATAGCGGGGTCTGAGGACTAGGAAGGTGGGAAAGGTTTTGCTCTGAGAGGTTGTGCTCTGAGAAGCTTGCTCTGAAGGAAGCTGGAGGTGGAGGCCCCTGAGACTGTTTCTCCATTTTGGTCACGTGAGTGATAGGGACTGATCTCTTTTCTTTGCCTCAGCTATCTAAGGGCTTGGGCCTTTTGGCCCAGCCTAAACAGAGGGGGTATTTAAGCCCTATTCCCTTCTCTCTCTCTCTCTCTCTCTCTCTCTCTCTCTCTCTCTCTCTCTCTCTCTCTCTCTCTCTCTCTCTCTCTCTCATACATTTCTTCCTCCTGTTTGTAATTAAACTCCATAAAAGGTTGACTGCTGACTTGAGTTTTCATTAAGGAATTACATAGCTGAATTCCTTGGCGACCTTAAATTAATATATATCAGTCTTTTAAAGTGATTTCCTTGTCACAGGGGGTGGCAGAAATGCTGGAGTGGTTTACAATTTCTTTCCTAGATCACTTTACAGATGAGGAAAGAAGATTAAATGACTCAGGATTACACAGATAGAAAGTACATGAGGACAACTGGAACTCCATACCCAGTGCTCTATCCACTGTGCAATAAAGCAATAAAGGAGTCCCAAGAAGGAATTCTACAGAAGGTAACAGTTAAGCAAAGTCTTAAGAAGGTCAGAAATTCCAAGAGATAGAAGTGAGTTGAGAAAGCATGGCAAAGGCACAAATATGGAAGTACAAATTGACTTTGGAGTGGAAGACAATAATTCCAAAGAAGATGAGAAAGATTGGAAGGGAACAGTTTGTGAAGAGCTTTCAGTTCCCACAAGATGATTTTATATTTCATTCTAGAGCAATATGGAGTCACTAGAGTTTATTGAGTAGGGAGGGTGATATGGTCAGACCTATACTTTAGGAAAATCACTTTGGCAGTGAAGAGGAAAATGAATTGGGACTGTGAGAGATTTAAGGAAAAGAGCATAGCTAGAATGCTATGGAGATTAGAAACATTTAGGGCCTGAATTGACTTATACTAGAATTTCGTTCTTAGTCTGAGTCCAAAAATTTGTTGTTTTAATATATTTTGGTAATTATATGTGAATATAATTGGCCTCCCCTTCAATTTTATGTATTTTATTTTATGCATTTAGAAGTATTATTCTCATCAGTAGTCCATAGGTTTCATGACTGCCAAAGGAATCCATAACACACACATGTACATATATATGTATATATACATTTATACATATGCACATACACACAGAAGAGTTAAGCATTTGTGTTCTGGATGAGCTCTAAGTTTCCTTCTATTTCTAAATCCTAGGATCCCATGAAATTCATGGTATGATTTTAAGCTTTAACTATTGGTTACTTGCCATCTTGTACTTATTGTCAATTTTTGGCTTTCTCTACAACCAATGGAGTTGCCTCTATCTTAAGACAGGACACACATTCTTTTAGGTAGGAATGGGATCTGAGGAAACATGTGGATATAATTTTATATAACATTATATATGTGTATATATATACATATATATATATTAAATAGAAAAAGGGTGGCATAGATATGGAAGAGACTATATTTTCCAGGATGCCTAGGTCCCAAGCATAAGCATTGATTGAAAGAATATAATTACTCCAATTCACAGGAGACCACATGCCTTCAGAATATTTAGAAGACTGGAACTAAACAATCCTGTAAAGATGAAGGAGAAACAATGATTTCTGCCAGGGTTTGTGACAGTGAGAATAAAAGAGAAGAGTTGGTACCACAAAAAAGATGACTATAAGAGGTAAATAGCTGAGGCAAACCAAGATGGAAGTTGCATGGAACCTAAGAGGGAGAGAAATCAGCTACATATACTATTAAAAACAATTCTCAAGCAGCAGTGTCAAAGATGCGTGTCTTAGTCCTCCTTGTCTATAAGATATCTCTCTTAGACTTGTATTCTTTATTTTATCTCCTCCATGACAATGGTAAATATCTTTGGTATATGGATTTCTCTATTTTCTATCTCATCTGTTATAAACTATCCTATGATTATTGAACAAAGTTATTTCTATTACTATAGTTTTCAAGAAATCTTGCACAATTCTGACATATTCATGGAAGACTCCTTATCGGCACAATGCCTTTATTTTTTTTTAAACCTTAGGTTCCATCTTGGAATAAATACTGTGTATTGGTTTCAAGGCAGAAGAGTGGTAAGGGCTAGGCAATGGGGATTAAGTGACTTGCCCAGCATCACACAGCTGGGAAGTGTCTGAGGCCAGATTTGAATCTAGGACCTCCCATCTCTAGGCTTGGCTCTCAATCCACTGAATTACCCAGCAAACCTGGTAGAATGCCTTTATGAAGAGTTTTATTCATTTACATTTTTATCACCAACAAATGATAAACACAATAAAATCTTATAGTCTTCATATCTTTTAATCAAATGTATAATGGCAAAAATGTGACCCATTCAAGAATATCACTTAGTGAAAGTCTATTCCTATTTAATGCCCTACTCAGAAGAGTGGTAAGGGCTAGGCAATGGGGGTTAAGTGACTTGCCCAGGGTCACACAGCTGGGAAGTGTCTGAGGCCAGATTTGAACCTAGGACCTCCCATCTCTAGGCCGGCTCTCAATCCACTGAGCTACTCAGCTGCCCCCTAGGCCTCCTTTTTCTAGTTTAGGTATTTTGTTTTTGTTTTTGTTTTTTCTGTTGTGGTTCTTTTCCGAGTCATATCTGAGACTGTGCTTTTAGAGTTTCAATGTGGGGTCTCCATTATCCATAATGATAAAAAGAGTTGTAAACCTTAAAATTTCTTAGACTTATAAATGTTGGAAATTTCACCATTGGGAAATTTCATACTTGAAAAATTTCCTATTGATAGTGGGTCTTGGCTATTGGAATGTGAACCCCATTGGCATGAGAGTTTCCTCCTCCTCCCTTCTTAAGATTACTTTAGGACAGAAACCTTTTGCTGAACAATAGAAAGGACTTTGACCTATGCTTAAGCATAGAACAGGAATTTCTTTGAGTCATGATTGATTTTAGAATTGATACAATGGAGATACTTGGAATCAATCTCCACCCTACTCAGTCCTAACAGGATTGAGGAAGGGCTGCAGCATAGATCAAAATTTAATTATTCCAATTTCTACCCTACTCAGGTTAACAGGATTTAGGAAGGGCTGTAGCAAAGGATCAAAGATTTAATTATTTGAAAATATGACCTTCAACAGACATGTGCAAAGCCAGAGACCTCTGGGCGGTCCTGGGTTAAGCTAGAGCCTCCATTGGCACAGGGAAATTGATGGACAGTGATTGGTAGATATGAGAACTAAGGGGAGGGAACTTGGATGGTTTCCTTAAAGAGAGAGGGGTCTGAAGACTCAGGGTGGTGTGGTTGAGGAGTTTGTCTGAGTGGTTAGAGTGTGCTCTGAGAAGCTTGCTCTGAAGGAAGCTGAAGGTGGGGGCCTCTGAGACTGTTTCTCCATTTTGGTCACGTGAGTAATAGGGACTGATCTCTTTTCTTTGCCCCAGCTATCTAAGGGCTTGGGCCTTTTGGCCCAGCCTAAACAGAAGGGGTATTTAAGCCCTATTCCCTTCTCTCCCTTTTCTCTCTCTCTATCTCTAATTCCTTTCTTCCTCCTATTGTAATTAAACTCAAAAAAAGGCTGATGGCTGACTTGAGTTTTCATTTAGGAATTACATAGCTGAATTCCTTGGTGACCTTAAATTAATATATATCAGTCTTTTAAAGTGATTTCCTTGTCACAAGTTTATAATGAAAATCTTTGCTGGTATTTTTCCATTTTTTACCTATTTTTTCTAGTTCCTGTTTCATGATTCTTGTATATTGACTTTGCTTAATAAAGCATCTCACCGAACTATCTTCAGTTTTCCCTCTCCCATTTCTCTCTTTTGTGAAGACACACTTCTTGAAATTTTCCACTATCCAACTTAGTAAAGTCTTATAGATGAGTTAATATTCTAAACCAATGATTTCTAAATCAATGATCCCTTTACTGTACATAAAAACAAACAAGCACACTAGGATAGGAAAGAAATCTAATACCAAACTCTCAACTCCTTGAGGGCAGAAATTATGTTTCAGAACTCTCAATTCTTCACAGCACTTATCTGTGAAATTCCTTTGACATGGAAAGCAATTGATGAAATTTGGCTGATTTTTATTTTATTTCAGATTATGTTTTAACCATCTTTCTTTCCCTTTCCATACTTTAATAGATGGGCTAGAACCTAGGTAATGGATAAAGGAGAATTCATATTTCCTTTTCTTCACAGCTGGTGATGAGACCATATTTATCATATTGTTGATATTCCTGCCCTACAGAGTTCAGTTTCAGTTATATAGTTTTAAGGGTGACATATAAATAAATCTATTGGTGATATAAAGGGGTATTCCATCATTACTTATGTGATGTTATTCAAACATTTTCCTACTAATATATGCCACCAATTGGCAACCTTTAGGCATCACTGGGATACATGAAATTGCTTTATCAAATCAAAAGGCATTTTGGTTCCAAATTAAATGAAAATCCTGGAAGTCTGCCAAATCTCATTCATCAATGTAACAAATACTATTTACTCATTGCTTTATTTCCCTAAATTATTTTCCATCCTCAGGACACATGAGAACATTGTTGTTCACATCTTAATTTACTATTAATTTCTCTGCACATATTTTCCCATGTGCGCTTTACCTCATTGCTGCTCCTGACAAAAGCAAACACTGATTCAAACAATTTTGGCAAGTTGCTAATACAATGGATTAGTGCATTCTGCCTTAATCGAAATCAGTTTTCTGGTCCTGTGGGAACTGCAGAGTTATCAAATTTAATTTCATTCCTTGATATTTTAGCAATTGTGCATGGGACTTCATTAGACTATTGAGACTGAAATGCCTCTTTTTCAACAAGTTTGAACTCATCTAGTCAAACACACACACACACACACACACACACACACACACACACACACACACACACATACAAACCATTTTCTTCCAGGATCAAGAAGAATGACATGAAAGTAAGTGTAGAAAGAGACAGACTAAGAAATTGAAGGTATTAAAATAGGCAAAGAGGAGACCCAAGTTATCACTCTTTGCGGATGATATGATGGTCTACTTAAAGAACCTCAGAAAATCAACCAAAAAGCTAAGTCGAAATAATCAACAACTTTAGCAAACTTGAAGGATACAAAATAAACCCACATAAGTCATCAGCATTTCTGTATATCTCCAACACATCTCATCAGCAAGAATTAGAAAGAGAAATCCCATTCAAAATCACCTTAGACAAAATAAAATACTTAGGAATCTATCTCCTGAGACAAACACAGGAACTATATGAACACAACTACAAAACACTCTCCATACAATTAAAACTAGATCTAAACAATTGAAAAAATCAACTGCTTGTGGGTAGGACAAGATAACATAATAAAAATGACAATCCTATGCAAATTAATTTACTTATTTAGTGCCATGCCCACTGAACTACCAAAAAAAAACTTTTTTACTGAATTAGAAAAAGCCATAACAAAGTTCATTTTGGAAGAACAGAAGATCAAGGATATCCAGGGAAATCATGAAAAAAATGCAAAAGAAGGTGGCCTTGTAGTCCCAGATATCAAACTGTACTATAAAGCAGTAGTCATCAAAACAATTTGGTATTGGCTAAGAGACAGAAAGGAGGATCAGTGGAACAGACTTGGGGTAAGTGACCTCAGCAAGACAATCTATGATAGGCCCAAAGATCCCAGCTTTGGGGACCAAAACCCACTATTTGATTAAAAAAAAACTTCTGGGAAAATTGGAAGACAGTATGGGAGAAATTCAGTTTGGATCAACATCTCACACCCTACACCAAAATAAACTAAGAATGGGTGAATGACTTGAATATAAAGAAGGAAACTGTAAGCAAATTAGGTGAACACAGAATAGTATACATGTCAGATATTTGGGAAAAGAAAGACTTTAAAACTAAGCAAGAGCTAGAAAAAATCACAAAATGTAAAATCAATAGTTTTGATTACATCAAATTAAAAGGTTTTTGTAGAAACAAAACCAATGCAGCCAAAATTAGAAGGGAAGCAACAAATTGGGAAATAATCTTCATAACAAAAACCTCTGACAAAGGTCTAATTACTCAAATTTATAAAGAGCTAAACCAATTGTACAAAAAGTCAAGTCATTATCCAATTGATAAATGAGCAAGGGACATGAGTAGGCAATTTTCAGGTAAAGAAATAAAAACTATTAATAAGCACATGAAAAAGTGTTCTAAATCTCTTATAATTAGAGAGGTGCAAATCAAAACAACTCTGAGGTACCACCTCACACCTAGCAGATTGACTAACATGACAGCAGAGGAAAGTAATGAATGCTAGAGGGGATGTGGCAAAGTCAGGACATTAATGCATTGCTGGTGGAGTTGTGAATTGATCCAACCATTCTGGAGGGCAATTTGGAAATATTCCCAAAGGGCTCTAAAAGACTGTCTGCCCTTTGATCCGGCCATAGCACTGCTGGGTTTGTACCCCAAAGAGATAATAAGGGAAAAGACTTGTACAAGAATATTCATAGCTGCACTCTTTGTGGTGGCAAAAAAAAAATTGGAAAATGAGGGGATGCCCTTCAATTGGGGAATGGCTGAACAAATTGTGGTATATGTTGGTGATGGAATACTATTATGCTCAAGGGAATAATAAAGTGGAGGAATTCCATGGGAACTGAAATGACCTCCAGGAATTGAAGCAGAGTGAGAGGAGTAGAACCAGGAGAACATTGTACACAGAGATGGATACACTGTGGTACAATCAAATGTAATGGACTTCTCCATTAGTGACAATGCAGTGATTCTGAACAACCCAGAGGGATCTACGAGAAAGAGCACTATCCACATTCAGAGGAAAAAAATGTGGGAGTAGAAACACAGAAGAAAAACAACTGCATGATTACATGGGTCCATGGGGATATGGTTGGGGATGTAGACTCTAAATGAACATCCTAATGCAAACACCAATAACATGAAAATAGAATCTGATCAAGGATACATGTAATACCCAATGAAATTGCATGCCAGCTGCAGGAAGGGGGAGGGTAGGGGATGGAGAGAAATAATGTGATTCTTGTACCCAAGGAATAATGTTCTAAATTGACTAAATAATTTTTTTTAAAAGAGGCAGACTGAGCAAAAGAGCAATTCACTTCCATATGTAGGACTAAATCTACATTACAGTTATCCATATATAAATCATGATATTACCTTTTTCAACTGATTGTTTCCTTTTTTACTATAATCCTGTTAATAATATTTTTCCTAAAGGAAATAAACTAAACTCTAAGTCGTTGTTCACACATCTTTACCCTCTTGTTGGCACTTTTATGCCTTATCTCATGATTTCTTTTGTCAGATTTGCTGACTTAATTTCTAAATCTTTTCAGGTGCCAAAAATACTATCTTTCCTTCCAAAATTTTCTAAAATTTCATTCCTTCCATTGTCCATTTCAATTATTCAGTTGATTAAGTCAAAGTTATATAATGATTTCCATTTTTCATATCTCTCCCTCCTTCCCAGCATTCAAAAATTTCCACCACTAGCTTATATCTCTTATTAGTATCAACAAATAAAGAGGTAAAAGTTGTAAATGTTTTATTAATATATTAATTTAGTCATAAACATACACCATAATTAGTGAAAAGGATACTTAATTTTAGGTCAAAAACTATGAATTCAAATCTTGTTTTTGGTAATACATGTACAAATCCCTTACCTCTATAAGCTTCAGTTTCCTCAACTGTAACATGAAAGGATTAGACCAGGTGTTCAACTGCACTCCAATTAATATTCAATGAATCATAAAACAGATATAAATGCAATAAAGGCCACCATGATAAAGGATGTCCAGCAAAGAGTACAAATCAAATGACCTTCTCAATAGATAAATTCCACCAAATGTTCCTGTTTGCAAATAATATTGCACTGATTGCTTCAAGCCCAGGAAAATTGGTCAATCTCCTAAATAAGATCTAAAACTGATGAAAAGGATTTAGTCCATATCTACGTAGGAAAAGCCAAGTAGACAAAAGATGTCTATTATTATAGACCATGATAAATTGGAAAGAACATCAGTTACATACATCTTGGACATATTATGCAGATGGACAGTAAAATGGATGCAGTATCAAATAGAAAAGAGATATATTACATTTTAGTAACTACAATGGGACTTAAAAAACCCAAGCTTCCTCATGAATCAAAATCTTTCATTTTGTTTGTTTGTTTGTCACATTAAGTTCTTTCCTCTCTCCCCTGCTTCCATTAAAGAAGGCATCATTTGAAGAAAAGATACATGTATTTCTAAATCTATGTCTTACTTATTTCTGTCTTTCAGTTCTTCCTCTGGAGGTAGACATACATCATTCTTCAAACTATATTTCTGTAGCTATATATAATTTTCTCTTGGTTCTATTCATTTCACTCTTCATAATTTCATGTAGATCTTTCCATGTGTTTCCAAAATTAATCTGTTCATCATTTCTTTTGGTACAATAGCATTCTATCACATAGAAAGTAATTTAGTTAGCCATTTCCCAACTGCTTGGCATCCCTTCAATTTCCAATTCTTTGCCACCACAAAGAGAACTGCTATAAATATTTTGGAACTCATAAGTTCTTTTCCTTTTCCCCCCAGAACCTGAGGAAATAAACCTATTAGTGGTATTTCTGGGTCAAAATATACACCGTTTTATAACTCTTTCAGCCTAACTCTAGATTGCACTCCAAAATTGTTGGAGCAGTTCATAGTTTCAACAACAATGTATTAGTTTCCCCACTTTTCCACATCCTCTCCAACATTTGTCATTTTGCGATTTTATCATTCTAGCCATTCTGATAGGTATGAGATGATATCTGAGTCATTTGACTTACATTTCTCTAATCAATAATTAATTATTCAAAACATTCATCTATAGTTACATATAGTTTTGATTTCTTCATCCAAAAACTACCTATTCAAATCTTTTGACCATTTTAATTTTGGGGAATGGCTCATATTCTTATACATTTGATAAAGTTCTCTATATCTGGCAGAGGCAATGTATAGTTAAAATGACAATCCTTCCTATACTAATCTATTTATTCACTGCCAGCCCAATTAAATTGCCAAAAATTATTTTATTAAACTAGACAAAATAATAACAAAATTCATTTGAAAAAAACAAAGGGTCAAGAATACCAAAGGATTTCATTTTTCAAATGTAAATGAATGAGGTTTGCAGTACCAGCTTTTGAATTATATTATAAAGCAGTAATGATCAAAATCTCTGGTACTGGCTAAAAAAATAGAAAAATATATTAGTAGAATAGAACAGACATACAGCAAATGGTTGGAAAAGATTACAGTAGCCTGTGTTTGAGAAAACTATAGATCAAAGTTTTTAGAATTAAAATTCATTGTTTCATTAAAAAATATTGGAAAAACTGGAAAGCAGTGTAGCAGAAGCTGGATATAGGCCAATATCTTATATCATTTACCAAGACAATATCAAAATGGATATGTGCCCTATGGATAAAAGAAGATATCATTAGCAAATTAAAAGGAATATATTACCTATCTGATTTATGAATAGGAGAGTAAATTATGAACAAACAAGAAATTGAAAGCACTGAAAGATGGAAAATGGATAATTTTGAATATATAAAATGTAAAAGTTTTTGTACAAATACAACTAATGTAGCCAAGATTAGAAGGAAAACAATAAGTTGGGTGGCAGGGATTATAGGCAATTTCTCAAAGGCCTTTTATTTAAAATCTTTCTTTTTAATATGAATATTCTTCCAATGAGGCTATAGTATATATGGCTGAGAATCATGGAATAACACAACCTCCAATGAACATCACAGATCACTCTTAACATTATATTAAGAATAGATGATCCCAAAATGACTAATATGAAAAGATGCTTTTCATGGCTGCAAATGTCAAATCTACATCAGATTGCTTGTCATCTCAGGGAGGGGTGGAAGAGAGGGAAGAAGCTAGCATGGGAAGGAGAAAGAGAACTTTGGACTCAATTTTTTTTTAAAAAAATGAATTTTAGAAACTGTTTTTACAGGTAATTGTGAAAAATAAAATGTTATTTTTAAATAGTAATGATCACAAAGAAATAATAAGTAGCTATTTTAGAAAAATAGCCTAGTAGCAGATATATTGAGGGCTTTTTTTAAGAAACTGAAACATGGGGGCAGGTAGGTGATTCAGTGGATAAAGAGTCAGTGCCATCTAGAAATGGGAGGTCCTCATTTAGCCTCAGACATTTCCTTGCTGTGTGACTCTGGGCAAGTCACTTAACCCAATTGCTTATCCCTTTCCATTCTTCTGCAGAAGGCAAGGGTTTAAAAAAAAATAAAAGGAAGTAAAACATGGTTATTCTAGAAATATAAAAAATACTTTAGAGACTGCAAAATAATCAACTTCAGCTATTGATAAAAGTAATAACAATAATAATAAATGCTCCAAAGCATGTTATGAAAACCTCCACTGAGGATTCAAAGAAAAACCTGAATAAAAGTAGCATCAAATAAGAAGGTACAAATGGACTGTTGGATACCCTTGGTAGAGTGTCTCCCCTGATGAGAGCACAGATTCCTTGAAATACTAAAGTATTAGAAGTGAAGTTTATGAAGTCAGAAATAAGAGTATGCAAAAATAGTTCATCTTTCCATAGCACATTTAAATTTACAAAATGTTTTCTGCCTAACAAACCCATTAATTAAGGCTTATAATTCACTATATTGTGTCCACTTTACAGAGAAGGAAATTGAGGTTGAAAGTGACTTTCCCAATGGCTTACAACTTGGAAGTGCTAGTCAGAATCTAAAACCTTATCTTGTGAAGTCAAGGTCTATGCTCTTTCCTCTGCACCAGGCTAACAGATGCTGATCCTTCTTCAATCTTATTTTATCCACTCCCCAACTTTTCCTCACATCATCTTCCATATATACTGATTCTATCATGTCAGTCCTCAGTTTAAAAACCTTTGAGAACTCCCTTTTTTCCAAAAACTACAAAATTTGAGAATTAGAAGAGACCTTAAGAATTAATAAGCTTTGTCAGCTCTGGGAGGAGAACAGGAAAAAGGGAGGGAGAGAAAAATGAATCATATAACCATGGAAAAATATTTAAAAATTTAAAAATAAATGAAAATTTTTAAAAATTAATGTTCAACCAAGACTTTTGAGACATCCTGTATAAACATATATACATGTGTATATATTAACAACAACAAAAAAGAATTAGCAAGCTTAATCAGCTCATTTTACAGATGAAAAAATGAAGGACAAGAGACCAAGACTGGACCTGACATGATGGAGGCTAAGCTTAAATCCCGACTCTTCTTCTGATTAGTCAGGTAATATTGGGCAAGTCATTTAAACCCTCCAAACTTCAGTTTCCAATCCTAAAAATGGAGATAATGCTATTCACATTACCAATCTTACCAGGTTTTAGTACTTGGTAAATCTTAAAGTTCTCTTAAATAGTGATTTGTTATAACCTATCAATTATTTATTACTTGACATCATTTTATCCCATATCATATAACATAAAATTGTTTGCATATTCTGTGACATAATATTTTTATTGTAGGACTTAGATTTTATTTAATTAATTGATTGATTGATTTAATTGTGGATCACTCCGTTACTGTGGACACCAGGGTCACATCAGTGTTAACATAGGAAATAGGTAAAGAAAGCATGTGAGGCCAGAATAGCCATTCTTGCCTTCAGGGGGGAAAAGAAAAGCCCAGGTCCAGGCAGCAAGAAAAGCAAGCACTTCTGACCACTTCCTGATGTGTTATTCCAATCCCAGCTGATTTTCTGGATTCACCAAGAGCTTCTTTTTAAAGCCAGAGGGTAGGGAGTACAGCCTCACTTTGAGCTGTCACTTCTCTTTAAGCATTCACCGACAACGTGAGATAGCTGAATGAAAAGCATCACAGATAGGTGGTGGAGAATGATGTAGCATCCTACACATCTCACCATTAGCATAATATAAACAAGAAAGGTGCTGTGTCTCATTCCCACTAACCCCATGATAAATTATATTTGCAACCCAGCACCTGTAATCTAAAAGGCTCCTGTTACACCAGGTGCTGTGTACAAGCAGATTGATAAGAACGGAAAGGTTTCCAACCACCGGAGTAAGGACTGTGTCAAGAGAAGTGTAATTTGCTCATGAAAGAAAGCAAAATGAGATGAGATGTATAAGCCCGTTGGGCAAAGACCATGTCTAATTCAATATTTCATGTGTCATCTTGCATATTATTGCCTCTTGAAAAATGTTAAATAACCTTGATAACAACCTTGAACCTTTTTTTTTCCTTCTATGAGAATGAATATAGGCGTTAACTTCAAAGGTGCTGCCTGAAGAACTCAAAGCACAAATTCATAGCATCAGAGACTTAGATCTGGAAGGGACATTAGAAGTCCAACCCCCTTCTGAATGAACACACAAATGATTCAATGAACGAAAAACATTTATTCAAGATTTATATACCAAGCACAATGCTAAACTGGGGAAAACAAATACCAAAGCAAAGACCATCCCTGATTTCAGAAGCTTACATGATAACAGAAGACAAGACATATTGGGGAGTCTTGGACAGAAGGGTCATGGAATGGTGAAGGGAGCTATGGGGAATAGATTGGCACAACATTTCCAAGAATAATGACAGAGTTGATTTGATCCAATTCGATTCAGTAAGTATTTATTAAGCTCTAATTATGTGACTGGCAGCTTGGCTTAGTGCTATGGATCTCATCTCCTCCTCTCCTCAGCATCTAACTGTGTAATCTGTCTCCAATGTAACCACAGCTACCCTTCTTCTGTAACAGTTCAATACACTTTCATTCAACTTCCTCCCGCTGCTCTTTGGTTACTGTACAAAGTCCAACCTTGTCTTCTGCATAGAATGTTAGCCCTTTAGGGAAGTTATAATCTAGTCCTGACCTGAGTACCAAGAGCAGCAGAACTGTAGGTACTATTGGGAACCCCTCTCCCCTCCAACTTCAGCATACCTAATCTTCCTCACCACTCCCCCTATAACTTCATAGTTTTAGTATATTCTCTTCAGAGATGAGCTCTTCCTTCTGGGGCAGTGAGCAGCGAGTTAGAGTCTCATTCTACCCTCTACGTTTTGGATAGGATGGGGTGATTGTTAAATTATAATTATAAATTGTTCATCCTTCATTTATAAAGGGCTAATGACATCACGAGGTGATGGTTTCACAGATTTTGAACCCTTTTACATAGAGATGGTATTTGAACCCATGAAAGTAGAGGAGTTCACCAAAGGAGAGATTTCAGAGAGAGAAGGGAAGAAAGTAGAAAGCAGAGCACTGGAGGATATGTTTGTTGTTCGTCCTTCATTTATGAAGAGGACCAATGACATGACAGGGTAATGTCTTGACATCTATGTGAATTGGATTTATGTAAGGCAGAGTTGTACATAGTTGTCAGTCTTACTCTATCTTCCAGAGTTGCTGTAGTCCAGTGACATGACAAAAATCAGGATAATTGGCCATGGCCCAGAGTGCAATGGATGATCTAGGCATCATCAGTGTCTGACCAACCTCTATGCAGTCCATAATGTCTGCTTCAGTTGTCTTTATGGCAATTGGAACAAACTGTTCTCATCCACCCATTCTGCTGGAGGAAGTCTTCACATGCTTGGGGCAGACATCCCCCTAATTCACCAATGGGTTTGATACCTTTCCTTTAACCTCAACCTGGTTTAGCCAGCCTGCCAAGATGGTTTTACTAGTGTATGACCACTGTGTTTGCTATAGCTTCTTGAAGCCATACGTGAGAATTTGGTGAAAAATGGACACCAAAGATGGATGAGCATCCCTGAAATGGCATGGCAAGTCCTTATATCAGAGGTGCCAGTCCTCCCTGAAAACCCCCATACACCCCTTATAATGGTAAGGTTTAGCCAATGAGGATACAGTCTTTGGAGCATAGGCTCAAATTTGCTCTTCCTTGAATGGGTTCTACAGAATATGGGCAAAATTCCCTACCTTAGTACAATCTAAAGGTGAGAATGAGCAACCCTGAAAATGGTTTGTCAAGTCCTCACACAAGAGGTCTTAGTCCTCCTTGAACACCACAAACACCCCATCATAGATCAAAATATGCTACCTTTTCTTCCAAACCCATCACTTTCCCAAATGTCTTTAATTCTGTTAGGGGCACAAAAAATCCTCCTATTCACTAAAATTCACAACTTTAGTGTTATCTTCAACTCTTTATTTTCACATTTATAAGCAGTTGTCAAATCTTGTCATTTCTAAGTATACAACTCCTTAATCCATTTCCTTCTCTCAACTCATATGGTCACCACTTTACTTCTGACTTGTTATCACCTCTCACCTAGATGAGTGCAAAGGCCTCCATTTTGATGTCCACGACTCAAGTTTCTCTTCTCTCCAATCCATTTTTCAAGCATCTAATAAAAATTGTTTGCCTAAAGTTCATGTTGGGCAGGTCATTTCTCTATTCAATAAACTTCAATGGTTCCCTATTACCTATGAGTCCTCTATTTGTTATTTAAAGCCCTTGTTGCTTAAGTCTTCTCCTTCCTACATGTTCCATTTCCTACATGCTATTGTCCAGTCAAATTATCCTTTTTGCTGTTCCTCACATTCATATAAAAACAGAACTAAAGTATCCGAAATATAGACAGGATATCCAAAAAATAAACAGGAAATTTTGTAATGATGCCCATCCAATAAGCAGAATCACATAAAGAGAATGGATTTCTATTTTTTAAATTTTCTGCTGAGTTGAAGTCAAAGAAAAATCACATTTGCTTTTTTATATTGCATTTGGAAGATAACTATATGCAGAGGATCATGATTTAATAAAAATATTAATTTGTTATGACCTTTTGTCTGATTTTTGTGTTATTCACATTTTAATAAAAAAATCTTTAAAAATTTGCCACTTTGGATAACTACATTGATCATATTAACTGAATAATGAATTACTAAAAAATTATCATTATTTACAAATCCATCCTAGTCTTGGGGCAAGTATCCTTCAAAATTAATAAAGCATATCCAATCATATTGCTCTAAAAAGCATTTACTACTATTAATTTTCTTTTTAATTTACTGGATAGAGCACTAGGCTTGGACTCACAAAGATTCTAATTCAAATCTTGCCTCAAAGATTTATTATTATATGATCCTGAGCAGGTCACTTAACTTCTCTAAGATTTATTTCCCTCATCTATAAAATGAAAATAATAATAACACCATGGTTGTTATGATGATGAAATATGGTTGTTATGATGATCAAATATGTAAAGTTCTTTGCAAACCTTCAAGTAGTAATAATTGATAATATTAATAGCTAATATCCAAATAGAATCTATGATGAATCAGGCACTGTGATAAGGGCTTTACAAATATGGTCTCATTTTATACTTATTACAGCCTTGGGAAACAAAAGTTGTTATTATCATCATTTTATAGATGAGAAAACTGAGGCAAATGAAAGTTAAGGGAGTTGCTCAGGGTCATCTAGTTAGTGAGTATCTAAAGCCAAATTTGAACTTGGGTCTTCCTGACTCCAACCGTGGCACTCTATCCACTGTGCCATCAGTTTAATATGTATTATTTGTGCAACAGTACACACAAATACACACACACACACACACATATATATATGTATGTGTATATTTATATACATATATATAAATCACAAACAAATAAATAGATATATATTGGGGGAATGCTTGATTTTTTTTTTACTAATAGAAATAGTTCATCAAAAAATCTTTGAGACTACTGGCATATGAAAAGAAAGCTAAAGCCAGGAAGACATGTTTTAAAATCCACCCTTTAACATAAATTAGATAACCTTGAGCAAGTCATTTAATATCTCAGAGACTCAAGAAACTCTCAAGATTGTAAATTGCAAAGAAGGTGCTGATTGTTTTAAAAGTTTCTTACTCCTATACAGATGAAATCACAGGTCCGCCTAAAAATATGCAAGGCATTGGGAATACAAAGGTAAAAATGAAATAATCGGTGATCTCAAGGAGCCTGTGTTCTACTGGTAAGGTAAATGAGGCTTACTGGGTTACTCGGTTGTGTGCAATAGTACATGTGTAAACATTTAATTACTGGCTCCTCAGGGTGGAGGGAGGTACAGATAACACATATTTGGGTTTAATTGCATTGTTAGCATTTCCTCCACTCACTTTTTTAAGTCTAGACAATCAACAAAACACTATATCAAGCCCTGATTTGTAATATTTTCCATTTTCCTAGGTACAAAAGCTTTCACTGAAAATTTAACAACCATCTGATTTGAGCTGCTTCTGGTTCATATGGTTACATGACATGGCCAAGGTAACATAGGTCATAAATGGCAGGTCTAGGATGTGAGTCCACATCTTTAGACGTGTGTCATCCCTCTTTCTATCCCCCTATATAGCATCCTCTAAAGCTGTCTCGATAACTAATAAGCAGAAAGCATTCATTCAATGCACCTTCACAATATCACTGCACAAACAGAAGTGTAATCAGGCAATGAGAAAAAAAAACAGCAGTTTTCAAGTATTTAATTTAAAGCTAGACTGCCCATCCAAAGCACCCACATGCCAACAGCTTCCTAGCAATGATATCCACCAAATAATGATCTTTAAACAGACTTGGGGAAAAAAACTCACTTGGCTTGTTATCTTTTCCCCCATTATTGAAAATTTACACATACCCTTTTCTTATGCACTGACATCTGGCTCTTCACACCATGACAAAAAAAAAATTATTCAGACTCAATTTATCATAAAGAATAATGAATGCTTTTTTAAGGAAAAAAACACAGATAAAGATAGCTTTACAAATAAGATAAGACTTTCATAAATTACTACCTACTAAAAGTATTCAATGGGGAGCTGTCATGAAATCATATTGAGATAATAGCAGTTTTCTTTAATGAAATTTGGTGACCAATAGAAGGTGAGCTCTAGGAATTATATAATAACAAAATCTCTTTGTGTGTTTCTTGTCAGCCACTGGGACTAAAAAATTAGAATATGTTCCTGAAGAGTTATGGTAGAGAAAAATTCACGATCAATTACAGCTCTTGACAGCAATATCCCAAAAGCCTAGCTTTGAATCTTTGATTCTTGTTACATAGTGGGCTAATCTGCCCATCCAGAAAAAAAGAGTGCCAGGACAACTCTCAGATACTTCCTGTTTTTGTGTACTATCCATTCCTTTTCTACCACAGAAACAAAAGCAAATAGATATCTGTAGAATTATTTTAAAACCAAAAATAGAAAAGTTTAAATTGTTGCTTGATGGCTCTTATTACTCTGGTAACTAAAGTCATTAGCACCTTCCTCTCACCACCAATATTTTTTTTAATCAAATGGGTACCTGGATAAAAAGGATCATCACTCTGTCATTATAGTTGTAAGTATCTTGTTCTGGGTTGATCCCTTCAGTTTCAAGGGACTTGGTAATTTGCTTCCCCGGTAGGGCCAATAGTTTGTAACTCTAATATTCCAAAATGGATTTAACATTGAGTTACAACTGATAAGTGTATATTGCTAGATAGTTTGCAAAGCTCTTTACATTAACTCATTTGAATCTCAAAACAATCCTAAGAAGTACATACTGTATTATTAACCACATTTTTCAGATGAGGAAACTGAGGCCAGAAAGGGTTCAATGAGTTGGCCAAGATCAAGAGGTGTCAGGTGGAATTTGAATGCAAATTTTCTGACTCCAAGTCCAGCACTCTGTCTGGGAAACAGCTAGGGAGACAATGGTTAGAGCCTGGAACTTGGAGTCCAGTTGACCTAAATTCAAATCCTGTCTCAGATATTAACTGTCACTTAACTTTTCTCTGCCTCAGTTTCCTCATCTGTAAAGTGGTGATGGAGTTATTTTAGGGATCAAATAAATAAACCCATAAAGAACGTTGCAGACTTTCAAGTGCTACTACATAAATGCTTGATGTTATTACTTTTACTCCATTCTGCCTCTCTGATGTAGATCTAACCTTAAGTAATATAAGTCCAGCAATGAGGATTAAGGGAAGTAAGGGATAAAGAGACATGGACAGGAGCAGATAGACAGGGAGGGCAGCAGAGAGACAATGAGAGGACTGTCGTGAGCTTAAATGCTTGGAATCATCATGATATAGAGTGCCCAGTGGGTAAGCCTGCTAGGGAGAAGGTGAGAGAAAAAGTGGGACTATGAGGCACTGGAGTGTCCTTTGGCACAAAAAGTTGATGCCCAATTAGATTTAGAAAAAGTGACAAAGAGTTGATGCCCAATTAGGTTTAGAAAAAGCTCTTCTCTGTAAACCTCAATTACCTGTGATGCCTTATGACATTCAGCGTTTACAAAGTATAATTACACAATAGTGTCTGACATTTAACGTCTATGGATAATTTAAAAGACTTGTACTTCAGAAAGGCTGCTCAGGAGCAACAGTAATCACTTCAATTAGCTTGGCACCATTACAATGTAACAAGACCATTTGACTGCCTATTAGAACCAGCCAAGCTCTTCAAGTGTGTTAATTTAGCAGTCATTGCTAATTTCTGGGCTTTGCAACATTTGCATAGGAAAACATAGCCTTGTTCGCCAGAGAGGGAGTTTCATTCCTGCACTAACTTCCTATTCTTAGTGGGGCTTTTTATATTATTATGAAAAACAGAAACATTCAAAATATAGACATCTTTTTAGGGTAGTGGGGAGGAGGGGGGGAAATGCTCTCATCTCGCCACCATCTCATCAAGAGGCTGGTTCTCCTGGTCCCTTGTTCTGCACAAACAGATTTCCCTTTCTTCTCCACCAAGCAAGTCACACTGGGAAAATTACAAAGACTTTGACCTCTCCAAGATCCCCAGGGGAAAATTAGTGAATTAGAAATGTTTGTGAACTCACAGACCACATTACTGGGGTTGGTATTATGATGTATAATAATAACCCACTTTTGTAGAGTACTTGAAAACCACCAAAGTCCTTTCACTCACATTTTTCTGTTGTTTGCTGTTGCTTTCTCACTTCCTCTCCCTGTGAAGCATGCAGGGTAAGTGTCATTGTCCTGTTTTACAGAGGAGAAATCTGAAACTCAGAGAGATAGTTACAGTATCAAAAGAGCTGGAAAGGTCATCAATTCTAAATCTCTTATTTTACAGATTAGAGAACTGAGGCTGAGAAACAATAAGTGACTTGCCTACCATCAGACAGCTAGAAAATGCCTGAGGTAGGATTTGAACACAAGTCTCCTTGATGCCAAGTAGAGCACACTACCTACTATGCTGCCTGATTGTTCTTAAACTGATCTAAGGTCTCAGGTTAACTTGTCTAGTATCTTTGCTCTACATAAAAGTGGCATTAGAAGTAATAATAGAGGAACCACATAGGTGGCTCAGTGGATTGAGAAGCCAAGACTAGAAATGAGAGATCCTGGGTTCAAATCTGACCTCAGACACTTTCTAGTTGTGTGACCCTGGGCAATTCACTTAACCCTTACTGTCTAGTCCTTACCATTCCTCTACCTTGAAACCAATACACAGATTCTAAGGCAGAAGGTAAGAGTTAGAAGAAAATAAAAGAAGAGTAGTACATGCATTAGGACCACAGATTTTCATTAAGAGGAGATCTTTAATCTGGAAAACCAACTTAATCATTTTACAGATGAGGAAACTGAGGCCCAAAGAGATTAAGTGATTTGCCTAAGTTAATATAGACAGTAAGTAATAGAATCAGAGCTAAAATCCAAAACCCCAATACTCTGACTTATATTTTGCCCTATATTGGCTGGAGAAGCTTCTAAAAATATAGTTTTTCCAGCAAAAAAGGAGACTAAAGGACTAATTTCTTCTTGGGGCAAAGTCAGAAATCTGAAAATGTTTATAAAGAAGGGGTCTAGTCTATGGATATATGTGAATGGTGGAAACCAACTTGTAATATTTATAGGGATTCTTGAGCATTTGAAGAGAGGACAGGGGGTAAAGAAGGTTTTGTAAGAGGTAATGGAAAATGTTGTTACATCAGACAGACCATAATGATGAGCAGTCGGAGACTTCTTGCTGATCCATTTATGGAATGATATTTTTGGATAGCACTTGCTGCCAGACTCTGCCTACCTCCCTTTTGGGAACCAGTGAATTCATCCACTCTCCATTCTCCCTCTTTCTCTTTCATTGGTGCTACCTGGTGAGCCAGTCAGTATCATTTATTTTGTGAAGTTCCCTACATTTTAAAGAAGTATTTACTTACTTTTAGTATTTTGATGATAGGTTTTATCTCCAAATTAAAAAATCTAGTATTATCACTTTGTAAATGAATGTCTGTTATAAAAAGTAAGGATAAGGGGCACTTTTGGACTAGCTAGGCTATTACAGAAAATCAGAGAAGCTAGTATCTGCTCAGTGTTCACTAATTTAGGACTCTATGTTTTGTTGACTTGCATTAATAATTGGCATAATTAAATTATCAGAAAGGGGAAAGGACAATGTGAACCTCTACAGCCATTTTCCTTGTATTTTAAAGAAAAAAAATAACCTTTTATAATCTCTAGTGAACCAATCATCTACATATCGGCACATGTGCAGCACATAATAGGTGCTTAATTAATGTTGATTGATTGCACAAAGTGTTGGCCTTGATGTCAAAAAAAATCTGACACATGTATCTATATGTCTAGGGGAAAGACACTTGATTTTCTTATTTATAAAAAGAAATAATAATGCCTGTAGTATCTATCCATAGGGTTGCCATGACGCTACTATAATTGTTCACTATTATTCTTATTAATTATGAATTCTTGAACAAGTCATTTAAACTGTCTGAGCCTGTTTTCTCATTAAAATGAGAGGGTTGGACTAGATGATCTCTAAGAGTACTTTCCAACTTGAAATATCGCAATCCTGGAATTGTTCCTTAATGGTCAAAGGATATGAATAAGTAAGTTTCAAAAGAAGAAATCTAAGCTATCAATAACCATGAAAAATTATCTAAATCACTAATAACTAGAGAAATACAAATCAAAACAACCCTGATGTTGCATACCTACTAAATTAGCATTTATGACCAAAAAAAACCAATAATTGTTGGACTAGAGTAAAATGGAAATATTAATAAAACATTGTATTAAGGTCAATTGATTCAGACATTCTAGGAAGTAATTTAGAATTATACTCAGAAAATACTTAAACTTTTGTACCAGCAACAATGTTATCAGTACTAGACCCCAAAGTAATCAAAGAAAGAAAAAAAAGACCCATAGATATTTTGGATAGTTCTTTTTGTTACAAGAGAGAACTGAAAACTAAGAAGATGCTAATGAACTGGGGAATGAATGAACAAATTATGGTACATGAAAATAACAGAATATTTTTGTCCTTTAAGAAATGACAAAGGGGATGATTTCAGACAAAACTGAGAAGACTTCTATAAACTGAGGCAAAGTGAAGTGAACATAACCAATTAATTAATAATTTTTTAAAAGACTTGGCATCAATTCAGACATGTGATGGCCAACCATGTTTCCTGAAGAACATTAATGAAGTATGCTATCATACTCAAAGGAAAGAGATAATGAACTCAAAATTCAGAATAAGGCATATATTTTTGCACGTGGCCAATGTAGGGATTTGTTTTGCTTTTGTATTTTTCATTTTAGAGAGGGACAATAAAAGGGAGAGACTAGATGACAACAGCAAAAAGATTAAGTGACAAAATGAATGTTCTAATTTTGATGCAATTGGAATGTCAAGTCCTATCTCTGCAACTTACTAGCTCCTGGAGAAGTTTTGACCTTAGAAGAAGGAGGATGGAAGAGTGGAAAGAATATTATATCTGGAGTCAGAGAACCTTGGTTTAAAGTCTGGCTTTACCATTTTCTACCCATCAGATCTCAGTCACTGAACTTTACCTCTTTGAGGTTATTTCCTCATCTCTAATATGAAAGAATCAGATAAACTCTAAGATCAAGAAATCAATAATTCAGTCATTCTATGAACCTGAGCCTCAGTCTGGCTCTCAGTTTCCTAAGAACGTTGTGCTAAATGATCTCTAAGGTCCCTTTCTAGTGCTGATGTCCCATATTTATATAGTATACTTGATACACAACACTTCTATCTCAGGAGCCCATACATAGTACTTTAGACATTGTACCTTACTCTACCAGATATCCTCCATAACTCAGGGAAAAAAGCTGTAAAGGCTCAGACTCTTTTATCTCTCCCACTTTCTGGATGGCAAGCAGAGAAGAACAGGGGTACCCTTTTCATGTCTGAGTCCATACAGCAAACTACTACAAGAAGAAAAATGAGTAATGCCTTTTGAAAACCAATCCTTTTGAGTTTCACTGCCTCTCTTCCCACACAAAAGATTTAAACTGAATTCACAGATCAGAAAAGTATCCCTGGCAGGCGTAAGTTGCTCCTACAAAGAAGATCAATGAAAATAAGAGAGCAATGTATATAGTATATATCAACAATATCAACTGCATTTCTGGCAACTGGCTCATATCCTGGGATTGTAAGTCTGACCTTCTACTCACAATCTAATAGTCTATTTACAGAGCAAACAGACATTAAAGGATGTTAGTCTTCATTAGAGCATATTAAAAGTGTTTTTTAAAAAGCAATAATAAGGCTAGGGAATAACAGAGTAAAGACAACTTAATTTAGTGGCCCTCTTAATATATTAACACCCACTAATGAGAACTATCAAATCCTTAAATTTATTTGTTCGATAAACAAACCATTAGATTGTTCAATGAAGGTCAACCCAAACAGAATAGAGAGATCTTATTCTACCTAGAAATACAGCATAAATGAGCAAGCATTTTTTTAATCTCTTATAACATTCCAGGCAGAGTATTAAGCCTTGGGGATACAAAGAAAGATAAGAATGGTCCTTTTTCTGAAGGAGTATACATTCTAATGGGGAGTAACAAATAAGTAAACTGATATACTCAAAATATATACAGAGTAAAGGAAAATAATCTGAAAGGAGACGGCACTCGCATTTAGAGAGAATGGGAAAGACCTGGAAAGGGTAATATTTGAGCTTAGTCTTGATAGAAGGCAGGGAAACTGAAAGATAGAAATGAGGGAGTGGGGGACAATGGAGTGTTTTATTCAAGGAATTGTCAGTGTAGCTAAATTACATGTGGAAGGAAGTAAAGTATAAGATTGAAAAGTTGGTAGGGACCAGGATATAAAGAGCTTTAAAAGCCAAACAGAAGGGTTTACAATTGGTTTTGGAGGTAATCGGGAGCCATTGGGGTTTACTGAGGGGCAAAGGGAGGTGGTAACACAGTTTGACCAATGCTTTAGAAAAATCATATTACTAGCTGAGTGGAAAATGGGTTGGAGTAGGGAGAGCCTCGAGACAGGAAAGCCAATTGGGAGGCTATTGCAGGGACAATTAGGTGTCTCACTGGAAAGAGCACCAAGTCTGGAGGTTCAAAGAGGTCCTGGGTTCAAATTTGACCTTAGATACTTTTTAGCTATGTGAATCTGGGCAAGTCATTTAGCCCCAATTGTCTGTCCCTTATTGCTCTCTTGCCTTGGAACCAATACTCAGTATCAATTCTAACAGAGATGGTAAGGGTTTTAATTATTTTTTCAAAGTCTATTTCAGTAGTCCAGGAGAGAGGTGAAAGAGCATCTACGTGGATGATGACTATGTGACTGAATATTATTAAGAAAGATTTTAGGAAGGTAGAAATGGCAAGATTTGGCAATGTATTGGATACAGGGGAAGGGGAGTAAGTGAAAGTTGAGGAAGCAAGGATAACTCTGGGCAAGATGGAAGCTTGTGGAACTCTTGGCAGGTAATGGGGAAATCTGAAGGAAGAAAAGAAATTACAAGAGAAAGATAATATGATAAGAATTTTATCTATATTCTTTTAGATCTTTAAAATGCACCTTTTTAATCACAACCATTTCTCTGGTTGAGTTTGCAAACTGAAGAACACATTTTTATCAGATTTTAGTAGTTCAGAATTAGAGTTGGAAAGGACCTTAGAAGATATCTCATCTAAGATGCACTATTAAAAGAATCCCTATACAACATATATAAGAAATTATTTTTGTGGCTTGGCTTAGAAACTTCAAATCAGGGGGAACCTGCTACCTTCTGAGGTAGGGGATTCAATTTTGAAATAGTTTTTATTGAACTTATGGGAGTGGAGCCAGATAGAGGAGTAACTAGAGAGCAGCACTATTTCACCACAAAAATTCTCCCCCACCAAGAGTAAAATGTCACTACAAAATTAATTCAGGAGTGATGGATCCACCAAGAAACAAAGTGAAACAACCCTCAAAAAGAGGAGAAACCCAAAAGGTAAGCAGAGACTATCTGGGGAATTGGAATGAGAGGGGAGCAGAGCTAGTAGGAGGCATAGCAGCAAGTGAAGAGCAAGCCAAGAGCAAGCCACACTCCACACCAAGACACATCTGCTCCCTCATTTTCAAAGCTAAAGCCCTGTCTAGATGGCAGTCTTTGAGATTCTGCTGGGCAAGTAGTGGTCCAAGCCAACTCATACCCCTTGAAATTTCAAACATGAGGAGAAATCCAGGGCAATCTGGGCTGAAGGGGTCCAATTCACATGATCCCAGAGTGAATCCAGTAATCCCAGTCTATATTTGAGATGATGACACAGTTCTCAATGTGATCTTTTTGCCCAATATTGAGGGTAGAGCTCCAGGAGAGGGCAATCAAGGGTGTGACTGATTGAATCAAGAACACCTTGAGATTAAAAAAATAATTGAGGCTGAGAAAGGTAAGGATTGCAAGAAGAAAAGAAAGTAATGCAAGAAGAAATGAAAGGGATGCAAGAAGAAATGAGCCAATTGAAAAAGGAGAATTAAAAACTGGCAGAGGAAAACCAGGTCTTAAAAATCAGAACTGATCATCTAGAAACTATTGATTTCATGAGAAATCAAGAAACAATAAAGCAGAATCAAAGGAATGAAAAAGCAAGAGGGAAACATAAAATGTCTTATTGAAAGAACAGACCTAGGAAATAGATCTAGGAGAGACAATCTGAGAATTATTGGACTACCTGAAAGCCATGATGATGAAAAAAAAAAACAGATATCCTATTACAAGAAATTATCGAAGATAACTGCCCAGAGATCCTTGAACAAGAAAATAAATTTGAAATTGAAAGAATTCACAGACTGCCTCCAGAATGAAATCCTCAACTGACAACTTCCAGGAATGTAATAGCTAAATTCAAGAGCCATCAAGTCAAGGAAAAAAATACTTCAAACAGCCAGAAAGAAACTATTCAAATACCACCAAGCTACAATTAGGATCACTCAGGACCTAGCAGTCTCTATATTAAAGGATTGTAAGACATGAAATATGATATTCAGGAAAGCAAAAGATTTGGGTTTACAACCCAGAGTCCCCTATCCAGCAAAACTGAGTATATTCTTTCGGGGGGGGGGAAATGGTCATTTGATAAGATTGAAGATTTCCAAGCATTCCTGAGGAATAAGCCAGACCTAAACAAAAAATTTGAAGGCAAATACAAGCCACAAGAGAAGCCCAGAAAGGTAAATAAGAAAGAAAAAATTTAAGGAATTCCTCAAGGTAAAAATGTTTATATGCCTACATGGAAAGAGGATATCTGTAATTTCTAAATATTACTCATAGTATTAGAGAAGATGGAAGGAATGTACTCAGAAAGAAGGTGGAGAAGTAAGCTGATTATGATAATATGATGTATATGATGTTATGATGTATATGTAAATGTGATGATATAGAACGATATATATGGATACATATGATATGGATACATATAAATGACATGTAAAAAAATCAATCAAGTGCTGAAAGAGAGGGTTGCACTGAGGGAAAAAGGAAGGGAGAGATAGAATGGGATAAATTAAATAACGTAAAGAGGTGAAAAAAATCAACACAGAGAGGGGAGGATAAGATTGGTGACAAGCACTACTTAAACTTCACTCTCATTGTAACTGGCTCAGAGAGGGGAGGAAAGGTTATACTCAGTGGGGTATAGAATTCTATCAACCTACAGAGAAGAAGAAAGGGAACAAGGCACGGGAAGGGGGGTATAACTGAAAGGAGGGGGTACTAGAGGGGTGACCAAAAAGCAAAATACTGGTAAGGAGAAAGATTGAAAGGGAATAGAGCAGTATCTAAAGGGGATAATACAATTAATAATCATAATGCTAAATGTGAATGGGATAAACTAATCCATTAAATAGAAATGGATAGTAGAATGGATTAAAAAGCAGAATCCTACTATATGTTGTTTACAAGAAACACATTTGATCCAGAGTGACACACACAACTTCAAAGTAAAAGACTAGAGCAGAATTTATTATGCATCATCTAAAATAAAAAAGCAAGAGTAGCAATCACAATACCAAAGTCCAAATAGAAATTGATCTGATTAAAAGAAACATTTTGCTAAAATGTACTATAAACAATGAAATAATATCGATACTAAACATTTATGTACCAAATGGTATGGCATCTAGATTTCTACAGGAAAAATTGACAGAACCCAAGGAGGAAATTGATAGTAAGACCATACTACTGGAGGATCTCAAAATTCCCTCTTCAGAACTAGATAATTTGAACCTAAAAATAAATTTTTTAAAAAGTAAGGGAAGTAAATTAAATACTACAAAAATTAGAGTTAATAGATATCTGAAGAAAACTGAACAGGGATAAAAAGGAATGCAACTTCTTCTCAGCAGTACATGGTACATATACAAAGACTGACCATGTACTAGGGCATAGAAATATTGCAAAAAATGTAGAAAAGCAGAAATAATAAATGAATTTTTTCTGAACATAGTGCAGTAAAAATTATAATTAGCAAGGGTATATGGAAAGGCAAATTTAAATTTAATTGGAAACTAAATAATCTAATACTTCAAAACAGGTGGGTTAAAGAAGCAATCATAGAAACAATGACAGATTTCATTAAAGAGAATGCCAATGAGGAGGCATCATATCAAAACCTATGGGATACTGCCAAAGCAGTAGTCAGGGGAAATTTTATATCCCTGAGTGCATATACCAACAAAATAAAGAGGATGGAGATCAATGAATTGGGCTTATAACTTTAAAAATTAGGGAAAAAACAAATAAAAAATCCCCAGATTAAAAACTAAATTGGAAATCCTAAAAATTAAAGGAAAAATCAATCAAATTGAAAGAAAAAAACCTATTGAACTAATAAATAAGACTAAGACCTGGTACTTTGGAAAAAACAAGCAAAATAGGCAAAATACTAGTTAATTTAATAAAAAGAAAGAAAGAAGATAATCAAATTAACAGTATCAAAGATGAAAAGGGGATCTCACCTTTAATGAAGAGGAAATTAAAGCAATTATTATGAATTACTCTTCCTAATTATATGGCAATAAATATAACAGTCTAGGTGAAATGGATGAATATTTGCAAAAATTGCCTAGATTAACAAAAGAGGAAATAGACTACTTAAATAATCCCATCTCAGAAAAAGGAACTGAAAAATCCATCAAGGAACTTCCTAAGAAAAAATCCCCAAGACCCAATGGATTCACAAGTTAATTCTATCAAACATTTAAACAACTAGTCCCAATACTATACAAATTATTTGACAAAATAAGCAATGAAAGAGTTTTACCAAACTCCTTTTATGACACAAATATGGTATTGTGGTGGAGGCTAGCACATAAGAAAAGTGCCAGGCTGAAGAATGTGTGGATCTGATCACCTCAACTGGGGAGGGGTCCCAGGAGGTCTGGAATGTTGAGAGAAGCCAGATGATTTTGTCTGGGATTTCAGTTGCTCTCAGTTTTGAGAAGCTGGAGAGAGAGGGCTGGTTAAGATTTTCTCCTAAGGGTTACCTGCCTTTTTCCTGCTTGTGACTAGAAATCCCTCCACCCAACATTTCCCAATTGAAAAGACTACTGAAGAGGAACCTGAGAAAGATATTGAGCTCTTTGTCAAGACTTTATCTCTGCTCATGTTGCCCTGGATCTGAACTGTAGCCAAGGGGCCAAACCCAGGATCAGTCAACCTAACTATCTCTCAAGGGGCTCAGACTGCCAAAGCCTGAGTTCCCCCCAAATTTGAGGAGGGAGGGGAAATGAGTTTAGCTAAAGAAAGGGACCCCCTTTTCCCCACTTTCTGTTCCCATTCTTTCTCTGCCAGCCATTCCTTTGTATTACCCTGATTAAGTTAATTGATATTAAAGTGGTCATCCTTTCCCAAAACTTGAATTGTATGAGTGAACAGATCAAGGGGAAAGACATCTTCCTAAGAAGAAACCCTTTAGTCTATAGTAGTGGAGGAGGGGGTACCAGAGGGACAAGAGCAAATCTGGGAGAGCAGCCATAGCTGAGGAGGGAAGTACTGATTCCAAAGCCAGGCAGACCAAAAACAGAGAAAGAAAACTACAGACCAATCTCCTCAATGAACATAGATGCAAAAATCTTAAATAGAATACTAGCAAAAAGACTCCAGCAAGTTATCACAAGGATTATTCACTATGATCAGGTGAGATTTATATCATGAATACAAGGACTATTTAATATTAGGAAAATAATCCATATAATTGACCATATCAACAATCAAACCAACAGAAATCATATGATTATCTCAATAGATGCAGAAAAAGCCTTTCACAAAATACAACACCAATTCCTATTGAAAACACTAGAAAGTATAGAAATAAAAGGGCCATTCCTCAAAATAATAAACAGTATACATTTAAAACCATCAGCAAGTATCTTCTGCAATGAGCACAAGTTAGAAGCCTTCCCAATAATATCAGGAGTGAAGCAAGGATGCACATTACCACCTCTATTATTTAATATTGTACTAGAAGCATTAGCAGTAGCAATTAAAGGAGAAAATGAAATGGAAGGGATTAAAATAGCCAATGAGGAAACTAAACTATCACCCTTTGTAGATGATATGATGATATACTTAAACCCCAGAAAATCAACTCAAAGACTAGTGGAAATAATTAACAACTTCAGCAAAGTTGTAGGGTACAAGATAAACCCACATAAATCATCAGCATTTCTATATATTCCCAACACAACTCAGAAGGAGTTAGAAAGAAAAAATTCATTTAAAATCACTCTAGACAATATAAAATATTTAGGAATCTATCTGCCAAGACAAACATAGGAATTATATGAACACAACTACAAAACTACACTTTTCACACAATTAAAACTAGATCTAAACTAGAAAAACATTAATTGCTCCTGGCTAGGACAAGCTAACATCACAAAAATGACAATCCTACGCAAATTAATCTACCTATTTAGTGCCATACCTATCAAACTACCAAAAAACATTTTATAGAATTAGAAAAAAATTATAACAAAGTTCAGCTGGAAGAAAAAAAAGATCAAGAATATCAAGGGAAATAATGAAAAAAAAATGTGAAGGATGGGGTCCTAGCAGGACCAGGTCTTAAATTGTACTATAAAACAGTAGTCATCAAAACAATATGGTACTGACTAAGAGACAGAAAAGTGGATCAATGGAATAGACTAGGGGTAAATGACCTCAGTAAGCTAGTGTGCAATAAAACCAAAACCACAGCTTTGGGGACAAGAATTCACTATTTCACAAAAACTTCTAGGAAAATTGGAAAACAGTATGGGAAAAAATAGATTTATATCAACATTTTACACCCTATATACCAAGATAAATTCAAAATGAGCATGTGACTTATATATAAAGAGTGAAATCATAAATTAAGTGAACATAAAATAGTGTACTTGTCAGATCTGTGGGAAAGGAAGGAATTTAAGACCAAGCAAGACATAGAGAATATTGCAAAATGCAAAATAAATGATTTTGATTATATCAAATTAAAAAGGTTTTCTACAAACAAGACCAATGCAACCAAAACTGGAAGGAAAGGAACAAAATGGGAGAACATTTTCATAACTAAACTCTCTGACAAATGTCTAATTTACCAACTATATAAGGAACTAAGTCAAATTTACAACAACAACAACAAAAAAATTAAGCCATTCCCCAATAGTCAAATGATCAAGGGACATGAAGAGGCAGTTTTCACACAATGAAATCAAAACTATCAATAAGCACATGAAAAAGTGTTCTAAATCCCTCCTGATTAGAGAAATGCAAATTAAAATAACTCTGAGGTACCACCTCACACCTAGCAGACTGGTCAATATGACAACAAAAAAATGATAAATGTTGGAGGGGATGTGGCAAAATTGGGTCACTAATGCTCTGCTGGTGGAGTTGTGAATTGGTCTAGCCATTCTAGAGCGTAATTTGGAACTATGCCCAAAGAACTTTAAAAGAATGCCTACCCTTTGACCCAGTCATACCACTTCTAGGTTTGTACCCCAAAGAGATAATAAGGAAAAAACTTGTACAAAAATATTTATAGCTATGCTTTTTATGGTAGTAAAAATTGGAAAATGAGGGGGGTGACCATCAACTGGGGAATGGCTGAAAAAATTGTGATATCTGTTGGTGATGGAATACTATTGTGTTGAAAAGAATAATAACTGGAGGAATTCAATGTGAACTGGAATGACCTCCAGGAATTGATGCAGAGCAAAAGGAGCAGAACCAGGAGAACACTGAACACAAAGACTGATACATTATGGCACAATTGAATGTAATGGACTTTTCTACCAGCAGCAATGCAATGGCCCAAGAAAATTCAGAGGAACTTGTGAGAAAGAATGATATCCATATCCAGAGAAAGAACTAAGGAAACAGAAATGCATCAGAAAAATATATGATCTATCATAATGTGACAGGGATATGACTGGGGTTTTGATGTTAAAGGATCACACTACTGCAGAAATGAATAACACAGAAATAGATTTTGAACAATGATACAGGTATAACCCAGTGGAAATTCTTGCTGTGTTCAGGAGGGGGAGGAAATAGTGTGGAGGAGGGGGGAATCATGAATCATATAACCATGAAAAAATACTCTAAATTTTAAAAAGGGAAAAACAAACAAACAAAAAATAGTTCTAGGACCTGTGATTTCATTGGCATAGAAATTCCAGTTGAGGAAATTCCTTTAACCAGTGCAGATTGGCATCTTTTCTGGAATTTATAGTCTTAGGGTATTATCTCGAGCATTGAGCAGTTAAATCAATAAGTCAACAAATATGTATTAAGCACTATGCTCCAGGCTCTGAGCAGAGAAGTGGAAATACAAATACAAGCAAAAGAAAAGGCAACCCTTGGCCTTGTGAAGCTTACATTCTAATTGGGAAAGACAGCTAATAAAAGGGAGCTGAAAATGAGGCAAGAGAAGGTATCTAAGGGGGAAATGATAGCAAAAACCAGAGGTTTATAAGCAGAACTAGGAGAGCAATGAAGGATGGGTTTGAGTCTTTTCTTAAAAATTTGAGATTCTGGAAGAAGCCCATCCACGAGAGAAGGGGATTGATTGTAAGGTAGAGGCATCTTCCAAGATGAGAAAGCATCTGAGGCATGGTAGCTAAGTACAAAGAATCAGAAGCAGAACTAAAAAAAGATAAATTGTCCCCAAGTCTTCCTGGCTCTAAAGTCAACCTATTATTTACTACTTCACATTTGCCTCTCCTAGGCATTATCCACACAAATTTGTATGCTCTGATAATACATGTATAAAATAGATTGAAATGCTTGCCAGTTCTGGGAGTGGGGAGGGAATGGAGAGAAGGAGAAAATTTGGATAAGTTCAGAAAACTTATGTGGAAATGCGTTATTACATATAATTGGTAAAATGAAATATATTAATGATAAAAAATTGCATGCTCTTTGTGAATGAGTCCTGTATCATATCTCTATCTGTATTTTCAATGCCAAGTGCAGTACTTTGCACAGAGGGCACTCAATGAATGTTTGTTGAATTTAATCAAATCCTATTAAGAAGTGATAGTCTATCCATCTGGGAACCAACCTGAAAGGACATGTCTGTCAGCTTATGCTCTTAGAATCAACAAAATAGGGATTTGTCAGATCCAAAAGGAGGCTGTTCTAATTTACATATGCAGAATGCCAACTTAATCAGTCGTTATGACAAAATTAAAACAAATGACCATGAACTGACCATGTAGCACTGTGTTTAAGTGGTCAGTTAGCCTTGGCACATAAATCATAGTATAACGTGAAATATGATTAGTACAAATAGTGAATCCCCCGAAGTATTTGCATTATTAGAATTTGTACTTGTATATTTCCATTAGGCTAGAACCAATTATCATACTTTACATAATTACAACTTCAAATAGTGCAGATTTGAATGGATGTGTAACCACTTCACTTTTTCAAATGATTCCAAATGTTTATTTCAAACAATTTTTTAATCCTATCTATAATGTGTTCTAGACAAAAGGGAATAAAATAAATTGAGTATAAAAGCCAGCCCAATCCTATTGTAGACTGAATAATACAGAAAGGAATACTATGAAAAAGAGAAACTGGACATATACCTGACAGGGGTAGAAAGATTGTCCCCCCAAAAAATCTAGGTGTTTATAGAAGATATTTCATGGAGATTCTATACCTTCTGCTGCTTACAGTCAACTTTATTTGTTAATTCTACTAAGATTCCAGGCAGTTTTCTTCCTTAGCTGCTGAACCAGCATGGATGACCACAACACCAGTTCCAACACACATTGGCAGCCTCTACTCTCTTTGGTGGGGACACAGACTCCTCTTTGTGTTTTACTTTTAGTTAAGACAACCCACAACATGGTGCATCAGCAAAACGGTAAAAATGTAACAAGAGGTTCCTGCTGAACATAACCAGGCAAGCAACTGCCTTTGTGAAATGGAAAAATAGAGGTGACTAAGCCTTTTATGTACATGTATACACACACACACAATGCACACAAGACCTCAACAGATTGCAGTGGTTACTGCCCAGTAGTCTTGTCCAGTAGCTACTTGTCTAAGGAGGTTTTCACATTGTGAGAGATGTCACTATATTGTCATCATCAAATAGTGATATTCTAACAGTCAGAAAGAGAGGATACTGTCTTAATTCACATTATTTGTATTAATTTGTGACAAGCTGAATTTTAATTGTAAAATAATTCTCCCATTATATATATATATATATAACTACAAAATAATAGCTCACATTTATTTAGTTCTTTAAATTTTGTAGTCTTTTACACTTTCATGCCAACCCTAAAAAATAGGTAAATAATATCATTTTATCATTCAGATATATTCAACTCTTTCTGACCCCACTTGGCAGTTGTTTTGGCAAAAATAATGCAGTACCTTGCCATTTTCTTCTCCAGCTCATTTTACAGGTGAGGAAACTGAGGTCAACAGTTAAGTGACTTGCCCAAAGTCACAGAGTAAATGTCCAACATGATATTTGAACTAAGGAAGATGAGTCTTCCTGACTTCAGGCCTGCCACTCTATTTTCTGTGCCACCTAGCTGCCCAAATGGTATTACTATCATCATTTTACAGATGAAAACACTAAAATTCAAAGATATGAAGTGATTTACAAAAATCACAAAGTGCAAAAGTGGCATTAGAATTTAAGGCCCTCTGTCCAAGTACAGTCCATTTCCCCCTGTACCATGCTATCTCACTGAGGCTGGGTTCTACAAGTAAAGGGAATCTACAGATTGATATTTTGACTAGGATCAAAAATTCAAAGTGCTAGAAGAGTTACTTTGCCTGAAGAAGAAAGGACATAGTCAGAAACAAAAAGTCATTTTGAAATATAAACAAATGGCCAAAATCTCCATTTCCAATGAAGGCAGGGCACAGGATAAAGGAAATTCATGGAGAAAGTGAAATAAGGAAATAAGATTAGTTCCTGGAAGAACTTTCCTGTGAACCAGATGTGTGATTCACCATAGCATAGAGCTAAAGTAGAAGACTGTATGCATAGACCAGTTTTAAAATAGAATGAATACTAGAAAATTTGGGATAGGCTAGACATTGTCTAGCTTATGGGATGAGGATAAAATGAATGATCTTTAAGATTTCTTCCAGCCCAATCTGGCTATAATTCTCCACTCTGAAAAAGTAATCTCCTCTGGAAATCTTGACCTTTTCACTGCTATTCAAGTATATTATGACTTTGAAATAATGTATGTAATCAAGGCTAATATCCAACAATTTTTTCCTCACACTCAAGTAAATTTTTGTAGGACTTTGTAGGTTCCTGGAGACAGAATGAAGGGGGAATTATGCTCTTTTGCCATTGTAACATTTTCCTTAAAGCACTTTTCAAATCTCATAATTCCTCAAAATTTCCCCCAAAAGGGAAGTGGACAAAGTGGTAAGAATGGCTTCCATTCAACAAATGCAACAAGGAAGAAGCAGCAGTGGGACTGAACATAGCCATCTTTTAAGACTTTTTAAAATCTACCAATCACAGAAAATATCATACTTAAAAGCATCAGAATAATAATAAAGTGACAAGCGGTAGGAACAAAAAGGCTACCATATGGTATTCAAGAAATGGCAGAGATAGAAATCATCCAGGAAACTTTTATTCAGAAAAGGAGGTTGGATGGTCATGTATTAAGAGCAATGGATAACAGATGAACAGTCCTTGTACTGCTCCAGGACCCAGGTAATGCTAAAAGAACTAGAGGAAGGGCCTCCAAGGTGTTAGCTGGATACACTGGGAATATTTCTGAGAAAACATGAACAATAATGGTACAGGATGAGAAAGCATGAATATCTTAGGATCTATACCATTAAATGGAGTAGAATCATTGAAGCATTAGAAACACTGATGTTATCTGTCAATCAGTCAAATATTTAAGTGTTACACTATGCTAATTACTAGCGATATAAGGAAAGGCATAGTTCCTGCCCTCAAAGAACTCACAATCTGATAAAGGAGACAACACGCAAATGATTAAGTTCATGTAAAATATAGGCATTATAAATGAGAAGCACTCTCAGAAGGAAAGAGGAAAAAAACATTCATTAAGCACTCTGTGCCAGGTACTATGCTATACTTCTCAAATATTATCCTGTAATGGGGAAGTACCCTAGAGGGATGTAAGATATTATAACCCACCTAGGAATTCCTCAGGGCCAATTAGGCACCAAACCCTTTGATTATGGAAATAAAGTTTATTTTAACAAAAGGGATAAGGGGGAACTTATAGGTATGACCCTGATATCTTCAAACTACCTTCACCTAGCTCCTAAGTCCCCTGCTTAAGGAGAGCCTTCTGTTCTTCTTTAGGCCCTACCTATACCTCCTTATGCTATCTAAAACCCTCTCCCAGGCTATCTGACTGACCATAATCTTCCCACTAGTAATTAATAAAAAAAAAAGAAAAAGAAAGGGGGAAACCTCTGGGTTTGACTGCTGTACTAAAGTAACTCAAAGTTATAGATGGAAAACTTTGAATTACTTTAGCCAAAAGGAATTCTGATAGATGGACCACTGTCAGATGAAGCCTGGACTCAGGAAAATTAGTTTCCTACAAGTAAACCCTCTACCTAGATGCCAAAGATTTCTCCACAAAATCCTGACTTTCCAAGGAGAATCTCTTAGAGCAAAACTCCTCCTTCAACTTGAAATTGTAGGCAGAGAAACAACATCCACTCCCAACTCAGATGAAATCCAAGAAGGAAATGAAGTTCAGTTATTTTCAGTTTTAGATTCCCACAATTCCTTCCTACACAGAATCCTTTCCCAGGGCTTATCTCAAAACTCCCATCTTTTAATTAACCCTAGAAAACCAGACCACCCCTAACTTATTTCTACATTCTGCCCTCTGAGCATGTGATCAAATCTACAGATTTGTCATATGCTCATCACTACATAAATCCCCCTTATTCTAAACCTACTCTATCTTACTTATCTAATCCCACAATAAACAATTCTTATCTAAAATTTATCTATTCCTTTCTAACACTACCTAACATTAAGGAATTAGGGGGAAAGGGAATTACAATAAGCAATTGCATTAAAGAAAACATATACAAAAGTTTCAATAACAAAGCAAAACTCAACAAACAGAATGTAACAAAAAATTGCAAAGATAAAGTTACATGTAACACAACATAGCAGACTCTTTTACATTAAATAAAACTATCTGTCTAACTATGCAAACTTATGCAAAATATATCTTAAAACTCTTAGTTGAAACAATTGCAAAATAAAACTTTTCCTTATGGTAAACCTTACACTAATACAGAAAACAAAACTGTCTACATAAAATTAGAAACTAAGTATCTTATCCTAAAAGTTATATTTTTGGAACCTTTAACTATACCCATATTTACAAATATGTAGAAAAATAATTTCTGTACAAATTTGCAAATATACAAAGAATATAAAAATAGAAATTTTTTCACTTGTACAACTATTCACACTTAAATTTACATAAATATACAAGAATATACAAAACCTGTACAAAATTTACACAAAATTTACGATATCTACACTTTTACACAACTATTTACACATTAACTTATACAAAATTTATACTATCTACATATTAACACACTTATCTACACACTCACCCTCCATTAAACTATAATACAATTCCTAAATATGAAATATATTACAAATATATAAAGTATTTTACAGATATGTACATGTTTGTGTAAGAAAATTACCGTCCTCTGCTAATACTAAAAAACAAAAACAAAACAAAAAAATCTAAATAATCCTACATGTATTCCAATGTTACCTGAGTGAAATATCCCAAATACATTTTATCCAAGTAAGACCTCATAGAACTAATATGAATATCTTTTTGATTAATGTGTCCTGAATTTATATGTTAGATGCAATTATATTCACCAGATCTTCAGATATTCCTCTTCCCATTTTGTCTGTTGTCTTTCTTCTTCTTTCTTCTTCCTCTTCCATCCTCCTTCTTCAGTGCTAAGATATGTATTGATGCATGTAGCTATAGTGAAATTGTGTTGTGTGCAAAATGATAGAAAACCTTTACAAAACTTTACAAATCAAATACAATCAGTCCATTATCCTCTTCTGCAGTAGATCCTTGTGTAAAAGAAAAAAGTCTATTATTCTTTCAATGTGCAATCTGCTTTACTTCCTCTGCAATCCATCCATATCTTCTTTCTTCAGTTCTCTCTGTCTGATCCATTGTCTTCTTCCCCAATCTTTTTTCCTGTAGACATGTTGCCTGATGATAATCTCTCCACTATCCACTCTCCATCTTCTTCTGGATCTCTGTCTTCTTCTCCTTCTACTACTACACTAGTAATATTGTAAATGTTTGGTGCCAGGTTTTAATTCAGGGCATCCTAACTCCAAGCACTCTCTCTATCACAGCCAGCTACTTCTCTGAGTTCTTGTGAACCAGGTGAGACTATCATCAATGAGAACAGAACAGAGGACCATAATCTGATAGCAAAGGAATACATAGGGAATGGTGAATGGATGCCAGAAATTACAACGCAAATACAAAGAAATGGGAGGTGATTCCATTGCCCTTTATAGATCTTCAATTACTATGAAACAGCAGAGTTCTCCAAACTTGTCACCTTCATTATATACATTATAGACACCCACATTATATCAACCCAATATCAGTTGCCTTTCAAATAACACTAAGAACCCCCATCTTGATCCCTTGTTTGTTAAGAACACATCCTAACACAATAGAGCATCTTATTTGAGAAGAATTCCCCAGGTGGTTAGTTCTATTTTCCTAAGATGCATGCAGGTTTCTCACTACCTGGGGATTTGCCCATCTCCCAATACCAAATGGCTAGCAGTACAAAAGAAGTGGGGACAGAGGTTATTTATATCAGAATCCACCCACAATAAAGAAACATCCAGTAACATCTCACCACCCACTCCACAAAAACTAAAATTCTCTTCCTTTTTTAGGGCATGAATCTATCATGGTGCTTTAAATGTTTCACAGTGGTACCCTTTATAAATTATTAAGTAAAAAAATGATGGTGACATTCTTGAGTTATTTTAATTCTTTAGAATAATGCCTAAATAGAAAGTCCAATATAGACCCAAAGATTCAACACATCTTGATGCAAAATAACTAATATCAATCACTGAAAAATAAATACTGGTCTTTGCCCTGATATAATATGTAGCAATGGGAGAAAGCGTTGCTCAGGAAAATGTGACTATATTACTGCTCAATCAATTGAATACTACTAAAGAAGGTAGCTATTGAAATATACAGTTGCCACACAACTACTCTCCCCATTGTATGTAGTATTATCCAGTTATTTAAACAAACAAACAAGGAATTCATAGAAACCTAGATATGATCTAGACCAGGTAATATTTTTTGTATCTTTTCATTTCTATACCAATAGACTCTAATATAAGAAGGATACAAGAAAATATATGAACTCCTTCCTCTGCCATCTAAGTCCCAATTTTAGTCTGACCCTTGAATAATAATTAGAGGTGACAGGTGACATTTAGAAAGCACTTTAACATTTGGAAAGAGATATGTAGATAGTGTTTTAAGCTTTACAAGGTGATATATATTACATATATAATATCATATATGTTATTATGAGATCATATAAGGTGCTTGATAGAAAAATAGCACTTTAAGGTTTGTGAAATGTCACTACTGACTAGCTATCAAACATTTCATTTGATCCTCACAATAATACATATTATATATGATATGTTATATATGATATATATATACATATATCTATCACTTGGAATCTAGTATTATAATATATAGCATTCTATCTATTATGCCATGCTACAAAATAAAACCATATATGTGCCTAGCTAAATCCCAGGCAACCAACTAGACTCAGGCAATTAAATAGTTCAGATATCGGGGGCAATAGGACTTTATAATAAGAATAGGAAATGGACAAAGAAAATCAGATGATTCTATATATAATGAGCAAACTCTAAATGTTTCTGAAGTCAGTCAGTTGAAGCTAACCACAGGGGTTGACAAAATTCCTTTGGAATTAGGGAATGCACTAGGTCAGAGTTGGTGAACCTTTTAGAGATTGTATGCCCAAACTGCACCTCCAAGTTGTCTGAGAGCTCCCCGAATTACCCCAGTGAGCAGAGGGAAGAAGTAATCACGTTGGGCTGCTGGGTGGAAGGTCAGGGAGGGTATGTGAACATTGTCCCCAGAGCAGTGGTAAGGGGGAATGGAGGAGCCCCCTCTGGCATACCGGATCCTGCATGCCACATCTTTGCCAATACACCACTAGGTGATATTTATCAGGTCATCCTGTCTGAATACCCTTCACCCATCTTCTTATCCAAGCAACCCCAGTGCAATGAACCCAGAGGAATCCACTAGGGCAAGTACAGGAAAAGGATTAGAAAAGTTCACCAGTCCTTATGATCTGAACATAGTGTTGCTCCTGTAAGAAAAGGGTCAGAGATTTAGAGTTAAGAAAGATTATAGGTCATCAAGAGGTCATCAAGTTCAATCCATTTTTACAGATGAGGAAACTGAGGCCCCAAGTATTTAAGTACTTTGCTCAACGTCACATCGGTTTTAAGAGTTGAAGCCATGATTTAAACTTGTGGGGTTTTTTTTATTCCATATCTAGCTCTCTTTCCCCTGTACCACACTACCTAACAGCAGCAATTATAATAATAAATGCTTGTTAATTAGTAAATTCTTCCTTACTATACCTTTAATTGACTCCTTGTAGCTCTCTATCCCAACAACACAGTAGTTTTGTCATGTCTTATGCATAGTTATGAAGCAAGAGGTAAGGAGTTAGGAGAGAAGAAGACTGTGTGGAGAGGAAGTCTTTGTTAGAACCCCTAAATGGTGCTGCTAGTACTTTTTATAACCAGAGACATTGATGGAGAAGAGCTGGGAGAGTGAGTCCCAGTGTAAATCTGAGTTAAAGTAAGGATAAAGAGAACAGCCAATGTGGAAAAGAAGATTAGGATGTCATCATCTCAGAAATCATTTAGGAGTAAATGAAGTATGGAAACTGTGTCTAACCAAGGCAATAATTTTCCTGAGCACAGCTCTTGCAGCTATCTTTTCATGAAGAGAGGGAGTACATTCTAGCAACATTAACCTGTGCCCTTTAAGGCAATTTTAGTATTTCAAGTACCATTCATACAAGTCCTGTAAATATGTGACCTATTTACAGGAAATCTTCACTCTCTAAGATGCAAATGATCTCCCTCTCCTCTGAACTCCTATAGATCTCTGTTTGCTCTCCTGTCACATTCTATATTGCTTGCTCTATTTTGTATTGGTATTCCTCATTTCCTCAAGAAGACTTATAAGTTCTAGGAGAAAAGAGACCATGCCCTATGTACACATCTTTGTGCCTCACCCCAGTCCTTAGCATTGCACAGTCTTGCTCTGATATCTCAATGAATATTTGTTTAATTGGATTCTATTTTGTGTCTTATTTTTCTCAAAAAGCATGTGCTTGGCATCCTTTCTAGGACAGGACAGGACTAAAAACAGACCCTTCTTCATTCCTTTAAGTGCTTGAGAAGGGCAACTTACTTGCAAGAATTTATTTCTTTTGCAAGCTGTTAATATTTGCCAAATCCCAAAGCCCATGCTGAGTTATTTACATACTTCTGAAATCAGAAACTGTTGGACAATCACCACCCTTCTCTGTTGTCACATGTGGCCCTGTCATGTGACACCACAGGAGGTTCAGGAATTGAAAAATGAGCTATATTTAAACATGTTGAAAACATAATTAGCTGTTATCCTTCTAAGATGCCCCTTCAGGGGAATATTAGAATAGCTGCACCCCTACAGAAAGGAAAGGGTTAGTCTTCTTGCTTTCCTACCAAAGTCTGTTCACAAACAATAAATATACTCAGTCATTGCATAAAGACAGGGAAAACACAGAACCTTTCCTAAATACTTGTGTAATACCTGGAGAGGGAATACATATATTGACAAATCCACTGTGTTCTAACTGAAATTTGGGTTCTCAGAATCCAAAGATCATAAGTAAGGGCTTTTTTTGACAAAAGCAGCCATTGCCCTCCCATGGCCATCCCAGATGGTTCTCTCAAACTTTAACGAATCCAACAGTGACCAAGATTTCTATTTGAATCAGTTTTCCTTTGTGTCTATCTGAATTCCAAATTTCCAGTTCAGGCTATTTTGCATTTGGTATTTGGGGTAAATGATTGAGAAATTCATTTCAAATTCTACCCGAGACAGAAATTGTCCATTCACTCATTCAACAAATATTGAGTGTCTACATCATGGTAAGTGCTGTATAAATGCCATTTGGCTGTAATTTTTTTAATTTTTTTCACACTTTTGTCAAAAACAATAATTACTAGCAAAGACCAAATCCAATATACATACAAAATAAGTAATAAAATCTTACCTAAACCTTTGCACTTAACAAATCATAACCAAAAAATTTTTAAATGAGTGTTTGCTCTATGCCCTCTTTCTAAAGTCCATATACACTACCTTTGACTTGTTCTTTTGTATAAGTAGTTTTAGTAAGTGGTTATCAATTCTGTTTTCTGCTGAACTCATTTTACATTACTTCAAATAAGTCCAAATTTATTGTTGATGACAATGTTGGTCAATAGGTACTTTAATACATTTTTTTGCAAGACACTTGAATGGCACAGAAATTTTAAGGGAGAAGCCTAGGGATTTGTAGTATAAGAGTACATGAAGGATTCATAATTTCAATGATGTGGAGAACTACTAGCAGAGAAATTTATCCTATCAGCACAGATATTAACAAAGATTTTATAATTCTATCTTGTTCTGGTCCCCCTGACTACCCATCCCTCTCCTGGTTAGTATGATAAGTTTATATATTGCCAGTATAAAGTCACAAAAGCAGGAAGTAAGGTGGCAAAGGGGAGCCTAGAAGTAACTAACCAACTATCCCAAGGATCAAAGGAACCTAATTTGCAAACTTTATCATATGTTAACTAAAAATCACATCCTGAGACTATGAGCCAAGTCATAGCCTTTTGGTTCTATAATATGTAAACCTCAAGTAACCTCCAAATATCCTCAAATAACCAATAGCACACCAAACGTTGCTGATAACTTGGAAATAATGTGAATACGTTAAAGAACCCAACTTTAAAGTATTTCTAATAATTTTCTAATAATTTTAATTTTCTAAATTTCTAAAAATTTCTAATAATTTCTAATAAATTTCTAATAATTCTGAGATGACATGGATATTGTGGAAAAGAAATAAGACTGAAAGTTTGTGGGGGAAGGAGCAACTGGGAGTGGCAGTTGGGTCTTGTGCCGAGCACTTCCTAGCTGCTGAGTGGACTTGCCTCTGGGTGTTGGAGGAGAGAGGAGCTTGTTCAGCCCAGTCTGGTGTGGTGTGCCTCTTCTTGGTTTAGCCCAAAGACACAGGCTTATGAAAGTTATAACTCTTCTTGTTTGCTTTCATTCTACTGCTAAGATTCTGAATTAGACAAAGCAGGACTGATATAGAGTATCAGATATATCATCTGATATATCATCAGATATAGAGTGGGAGAACCCTCCGCCAGCCTCTGGGGCCTCAACTCTAAAGCTGAGAAAAAACTCCAATTCCAACTGGTTATTAAACTATATATTATTTGAATTCGCAGTCAGATAAGTGGACTATGTTTTCTGGTCATAGAGGGAGCTGAACTTCAGTTCAGTCATTTCAGGACAAATAGTCCTTATCAGACCCCTGCTGCTTCCTCTCAGCAGGGGGCATCTCCCTCCTTTACTTCACCAAGCGATATTCCCTCTCTCCCCTCAACTCCTCCATACCCCATACAAACCTCAAGTCAGGGAGCTGCCTAACCTTGGGAGTGTCAGAACCATAAATATGCCAAAGACCCCAGCTGCAGTGGGTACTAGATAAAGGCCAAGAAGACCCCAATAACATAAAATTGTCAAGGTCTCAAGAATAGTCAGTGGTAGTCTCTCGGGGATCGAGAATGACTATTGTCTTTGTGCAGTTTCATCTACGGTGTACCCTCATGTGGCTTTGGAGTCCAAAGGCTGAGGCGAAAATTTTGTGGCACATGGGGCATGGGACTCCAGTTGTAACGGGAGGTGCAGTTGTGGCCTGGTGTTGGCATTCACACACAGCGACAAGACATCAATGTCATTCATCTTCAAAGGTGGTGGTGGAATGGTTAATGTGGGTTCGCCAGCTGCTTCTGTCAGAGGCAGCGAGTTCTAGTTGCTTTGGTGTAATGCCAGCCCACTTCAAGTTGGACTTTAGCTGATCCTTGAATCTTTTCTTTGGTCGGCCTTGTTTCCTGAGTCTAGCTGACAGTTCACCGTAGAATACCTGTCTTGGTATTCGCTGTGGGTCCATGCAGATGACGTGTCCAAACCATCGTAGCTGGGTTTTGAGGACCAGGACTTCGATGCTGGTGGAGTTGGCTCTGTCGAGGACTTTCTGATTGGTGATTCGGTCCTGCCATCGGATCCTCATGATTGACCAGAGGGAGCGTTGGTGGAATTGCTCCAGCTGTTTCATGTGCTTCCGGTACAGTGTCCATGTCTCACAACCATACAGGAGCGAGCTGAGGACCACTGCGTTATACACTTTGAGTTTTGTCGCAGTGCTTACACCACTGTGTTGGAGGACTTTGGAGCTCAGCTGCCCAAGTGCCTGGCTGGCCTTTTGATCCTGGCATTAATCTCGTGGTCTAGAGACCCGTCGTTGGCGATGGTGCTGCCCAGGTACTTGAAAGTGTTAACGTTAGAAAGCTGCATGCCGTCGATTGTAATGCATGGCTGGTTTGTTGGCCTCCCTGGTGCAGGTTGGAACAGCACCTCTGTTTTGCTGAGGCTGATAGTCAGGCCAAACAGTTTTGTTATGGTGGAGAACCTGTCCACAATGGTTTAGAGATGATTTTCTTGGTGGGCCATGAGAGCACAGTCATCTGCAAAGAGAGCTTCCAGGATGAGTCTTTCTGTTGTCTTTGTTTTTGCAGTCAGGCGGCGAAGGTCAAATAGTGAGCCATCCAGTCAGTATTTGATGTAGACACCCAGGTCTAGATCCATCACAGCATGTCGTAATACTCGGGTGAAAAATAGGTTGAATAGTACTGGAGCAAGGACACAGCCTTGTTTCACGCCATTGGAGATGTTGAAGCGATCTGAAGTCTCTCCACCAGATAGGACTTCCCCTGTCATGTCGACATGAAAGAGCTGGATCAGTTTGACAGATTTTGCTGGGCAACCGAGCCTGCTGAGGATCACCCACAATGCGTCCCTATTCACTGTGTCGAATGCCTTTGTCAGGTCTATGAAGACAATGTAGAGACTCAGGTTCTGCTCAAGGCATTTTTCCTGCATTTGCCTCACCATGAAGACCATGTCGATGGTGCTGTGATCTGGTTGGAAGCCACATTGTGATTCAGGCAGGATCTGCTCTGAAACAGATGACAGGAGTCTGTTGAGTATAACACGGGAGAGGATCTTTCCATCAGTGGAGAGTAGTGAGATGCCTCTGTAGTTGTCACAGGCTGCTCGTGAGCCTTTGTTCTTGTATAGGGCTACAATGGAGGCATCTCTGAGTTCTGGGGGCATGTCTTCCTCTTCCCATATGCTGGTTAGCACTATGTGGAATGCCTGGAGCGCCTTTCCATTTAAGGCTTTGTACACCTCGGTTGGGATCCCGTCTTTACCGGGTGCCTTGCCTGCACTCATTTTTTGATGGCTTTTTGGACTTCCTCTATTGAAGGAGGGACATCAAGTTGTTCAATGGAGCAGTTTTGGGGGATCTGGTCAAGGGCTCTTTGGTCGACTGAAGAAGGTCAGTTGAGAAGCTGACTGAAGTGTTCTTTCCACCTGTTGCTGATGCCTTTTTATCTTTTATGAGAGTGTCACCGTCAGAGGATAGCAAGGGAGTGGTGGTGGGTTTTGATGACCCATAGACAGTCTTGAGGGCACTGAAAAATTGTTTGTAGTTTTTCATATCAGCAAATTGCTGGATTTCTTCTGCCTTTTTTTCCCACCATCAGTCTTGCATCTTCCTGATCTCACGCTGCGCCATGGCTTGGAGAGACTTGAATCTGTCCTTTTTAGGAGCAGAGTTTGGGTTATTTTGCCACTCCATAAAGGCTTTGTTCTTCTTGTTCAATAGGTCTTCAATAGCAGTGTTGTTCTCATCGAACCAGTCCTGGTGGTTGCGTTGTTTTGGGCCTAGGACTGCCTTTGATGTTTCCTTCACTGCGTCTCTGAACTGGTTCCATTTCTTGGTTGAGCTTCCAGGGAGTGGTCCCTTGGCAGACAGCTTGTTGTCCAGGCAGGACTGGAATGTTTGCAAATAAGATGGATCTCTAAGACGACTCATGTTGTAAAATGTGCGAACTGTCTGGGCACGTTTTGGATGGCAAGGCACAATGTGCATTTGAAGAGTCGCTCTAACCAATTGGTGGTCTGTCCAGCATTCAGCTCCTCTCACGGCTCTGGTGATCTTTACATCCTGGATGTCTCGCCAGCGTACAATGATGTAGTCAATGAGATGCCACTGTTTTGATCTTGGGTGCATCCACGTTGTTTTATATTTGTTTGCCATTCTGAACACAGTGTTCATGGTGGTGAGTTCGAACTCTGAGCATTTGCTGAGTAGCAGTAGGCCGTTGTTCATTTTGCCCACGTCATGTTTGCCGAGTACTCCTTTCCATCTTTCATGGTCCTGGCCAATGCGAGCATTGAAGTCTCCCAGTAGTATCAGCTTGTCATTTGTGGGCACTGAGTGCAGGATGGCACTCAGGTCAGAGTAGAACTGCTCGATGGTCTCCTCTGTGCTGGTCAGTGTTGGGGCATATGTGCTGATGATTGTGGCATACCAGTCTTTGCTGAGAGGCAAACGGATCTTCATGAGCCTCTCGCTGATGCCCACAGGCAAATCTGGCAGCTGTTTGAGCAAACTGGTCTTGATAGCCATGCCAACACCGTGGATTCTGTCTTCATTTGAGGCTCTACCTTTCCATAAGAAGGTGTATCCAGTGGTGGATTTGCTGAGTGATCCCTCTTCTGGTAAGCGTGTTTCGCTTAAGGCTGCAATGTCGATGTTATATCGCGCCAGTTCTTTACCGATTAGAGCTGTTCTTCTCTCAGGTCTTTGGGTATTCTCTCTATCAAGTAATGTCCTGATGTTCCATGCTCCTAGTAGGAGTTTCTTTGTATTTTTTCTTTGATTTCGACCGCTTAAAGGGGATGACCCACCAGCCGCGGTGTGCTGCCCGGGTGTTTGTAGGGCAGGCAATGTTTGGGACACCTTTTCTAGTCCCCTCCCTTGATTAGGGTGAGCAGTGCTGTCCTAGAGAGGGCTGCTCAGTCGCCCAGGATGCTGCCGAACGTCCCTGCTGCCCACAGGGCTGAACGACCACTGGTCCGTGGGCCGCCTATGTGCAGGATCATGACTACAACTGCCAGTGGTCACCTCCACCTGTTGTGCCGTCACTCCCCCATCGCCGCAGGTCTTGAAGAGGGTGGACGGGGTTAGGATAGATGAGTGTGCACAAAGATACTTGTGCGTGAAGGAGATTTAAGTGGAAAAGCCGATGCACAGAGACAGGCCGGCCAAACCTTGTGAGGGTAGCCATCAGGTCATCAACCCATGGTGAACCAGGGCTTTGCTCACCCAGCATGTGAAGACTGCTTCGGCTGAACAGATGGAAGAAACCAATAAGAAGGTTCAACAGCTGAGAGGGCAAAGCAGCAAAGCACTGTGGAGTGCTCAGGGCATGTTGGAGCACAAAAGACAACATGGCCATCCAACGCAGCTGAGGAAGTCTCCAGACATAACAATTTTTTTCGTGCCACTGGACCCAGGCTTCCAACGCCGAGAGAGTGGGACTGTCTCTGTGCATCGGCTTTTCCACTTAAATCTCCTTCACGCACAAGTATCTTTGTGCACACTCATCTATTCTTATGAAGGGTAAGGAAAAAGGTCTTTATTTATAGGGAGTCTTTCAAAGCAAATTAAACTGAAAAGGAAGGAATAGATTTTAAAATTCCCCACCACATCCACCAAGCTAGGTATCACAGACAGAAGCTGCAAATTATGAAGAATAGCAATTAGAAATAATATCTTCACATCTGTCCCATTGATCAGATATTCTATTTTTAACTAGTCCCAAATAGTTTTCTAGTGTAGTTTGAGATCTAGTGGTTAGATCTCTTTTCTTCCCATTCTTTTTCATTATTTCTCCTTTTGAGATGTTTGAATTATTGTTCCTCCAGATAAATTGCTATTTTTTCTAGCTTTCTGGAGTAGTTGCCTTGGTAATTGTATCAATATGGAACTAAATAAGCTAATTAATTGAGATAGCATTATCATTTTTGCTATGTTGATATCACCCAACCATGAGCAATTATCATTTTGTCTAGTACCAACCACAATGGTATAACACTGAGCAAATTTTACTTTATTGATTTCTTTTGTTTTTACTATCAAAAAGCAGAAATTTTAAGAAAAAGTCAGCTAAGTGATACAGTGGATAAAGTGATGACCTTGAAGTCAAGTTGACTAGATTCAAATCAAAATTCATATGTTCACAGCCATATGACCTTAGGAAAGTTAACCTCTGTCTGCCTCAGTTTCATCATCTATAAAATGAGGCTAATAATAGCATCTACCTCTCAGAATTGTTGTGAGGACAAAATGAGATATTTATAAAGTTATTTGCAAACCTTAATATGTGTGCTATATAAATGCTAGTAAATAGTATTTAAATTTTTGGCTAAGGAATACCATATTTCTTAGGATGGTTACTCAACAACCTAATTAGTTTAGAAAAGGTTAAAAGTTGAGCATTCTTTAGAGAATTCTTTTAGAGCTTTTATTCCATTGTGTGTTGGAATTGGTTCATAATAAAATGGGAGAGCTGATTATTAAATTTTTAGTGTTTACATTTGTACCTTGAAATAGGCAAGTTACAAATCAGGGATTGATTTATTGTTTGGTTGAATTCTAGAATTAAGAAAATGATAGAGAACACTTTAATAATTCAAATTAAACTTGAAATTGGGTCATCCTTAGAATTTTTTTAGAAGGCCTCCTTGTCCTTATTAAATATTTTCACCCTTTCTTTATTTGAAGACATTTGTGCTCCCACCATGACTAACAGTAACCACAGAACTAATATCCATATTTAAAGATAAAGGACTCTATTTTTCTTATTTGAATTGTTCTTATATCTTAAAGATGACATTTTTTAAAAATTGTTTTCATATTACCTTATTTCCAAATATATTCCCACACTCTCTCTTTGCCCAGAGATCTATCCCTTGTAACAAAGAATAAAACCAACCAATGTATCAATCATATCTTATAGTATATACAATATTCCACATACATATGCCCCCATCTCTACCAAGAATAGAGAAGTTCATTCTCACATTCCTCTTTGGAAGCCAAGCTTGCTGATTTTAACTAAAATGTTCACTTTTACTTTGTTTTTGTTCTTTACATTTATATAATTGAAGCGATTTTATATTATTTTCAATTTTGCTTACTTTATATAAGTTCATATGAATCTTTCCATGCTTCTCTGAGTTCTCAAAAGTCATAATTTCTCATTATACATCCCATTACATTCATGTTCCACAATTTTTAAGTCATTTTCCATGTGAAGGATAGATATATTCAAAACAGACATATTTGTTTCCAGTTCTTTGCTATTACAAAAAGTGCTGTGAAAAATATTTTCATGTATTTGAGACCTGTCTTTTATCTTTGATTTTCCTAGGGAATATGCCCAGCAGTGGAATCTCTGGGTTGAAGGATATAGATATTTTAGTCTCTCTCAGTATGATTCCTATGCTAATGGTTAATAGATCTATATTTTCAGCCTTAATCTCTTCCTTGAAGTCCAGTTCTACATTAACAATGCTTCTTACACATTTTTAACTGAATATATGATAGGCTGTTTATGTTTATATATATATATATATGTACATATATATTCTATTTCATATCCTATTAAATCAGCATATCTAAAACATGACTCATTATATTTACCCTCAAACCCATTCCTCTTCTGAACTTCCCTATTCCTATCAAAGACACCATCATCCTCTTTATCATATTTGCAACCATAATATCATCCTTGACTCCTCATTCCTACCCATATAATCAATCAATTGCCAAATCATGTTACTTCTACCTCCACGAAATCCTTTGTATATGTCTATTTCTAATAGCTCATAGCCATCACCTTAGTTTAGGTCCCCAATACTTCTCTCCTGGACTATTTCAACTATCTCTCCGCCTCAAGTCTCTCACATTTTTATTCCATCCTCCACTCGTCTATCATTGATTTTCCTAAACCATGGATCTGACTGACCATGTCACTTTATTGATTACCTATTACTCCCAGGATCATTTAAAGTTCTTTACAACCTGATCCCATTCTTTTCAAAATGCAGCTCAAATACTACTTCCTTTTTTAAGTATGACATTTTTAATTGAGCTTTTCAATCTAATTTAATCCAGTTCCCCACACAACAATAACAAATGCTGACTGCTTGATTTTGTTTTGCAGGTGGCTAAGAAATGATCCTTCCATGATGGATTGGGCAAATGAAACTTTCTCAAAGAAGTTCATTTTACTGGGTTTCTCAGACTGGCCTCAGTTGGAGATGCCCCTCTTCATTATCTTGCTGGTCTCCTATATGATGAGCATCTTTGGCAATGTGGCCATCATTCTGGTGTCTTACTTAGATCCCAAACTCCACAAACCCATGTATTTCTCTCTCACCAATCTATGACTCTTAGACCTTTGTTATACCACAAGTTCAGTTCCTCAAATGCTGATAAATATTTGTAATAAAGTGAAGACAATTACCTATAAGGGTTGTGTTGCACAACTCATAATATTTTTATCCTTGGGTTCAGCTGAATGTCTTTTGCTGGCTATCATGTCTTTTGACCGCTTTGTGGCTATTTGTTGACCTCTCCATTATCAGGTGATAATGCGCCAGCGGCTCTCTCTGAAGCTGGCAGCTGTATGTTGGCTCAGTGGTTTCAGCAACTCTGTGCTTCAATCCACTTGGACTCTTTTCATGCCACGATGTGGTCACTACAAGATGGACCACTTCTTTTGAGAGGTACCTGCTCTTCTCAAGTTATCATCTGTTGACATAAAAGCAATGAGTCAGAACTATTCTTTATCTGCATCCTTTTCCTTCTTATCCCCCATCACTGATCCTAATTTCCTATGGCTTCATTGCCCAGGCAGTATTGAGGATGTGGTCAGCTGAAGGGAGGAGGAAAGCCAAATATTACTTCCTTGAAGAGATTTTTTATCATTTCTTCCAATAGTTGGTACCTTTAATTACATTCCATGTGCTCTATGTATGTATATATGTGAATGTGTATGTATATTCATAGATACATACACATGTATATATTCAACATATATATATATATATATATATATATATATATATATATATATATAGTGTGTGGGTGTGTTGAGTATCCCATAAGAATATAAACTCTTTGAGGACAGGGTCTGTTTTTGCTTTTACTTTGAATCTACAGTGCTTAGTATAATTACTAGTAGATAGAATTCCTGGTAAAATCCATTGCTAATTCCAAACTCCTTTCCAGAATGATCAGACAAATTTCCAGATACACCAATGTATACTAGTATACATCTCTTTCCATAGTTCCTCCAATGTGGATTATCCCCATCCTTCATTATCTTTGCCAATTTGTTATTTATGAGGAGAAATCTCAGAATGGCACTGAGTTGTATTTCTTTGGTTATTAGAGATTTGGTTTCATGTTTCATATGGTTATCGATAACTTGCAATTCTTCTTTTGAGAACTGCTTATATCTTTTGACCACTTATCCACTGGGAATGGCTCAGTGTTTTATTTGTGTTCATTTCCTATACATCTTGCATATCAGGCACTTGTAGAAATATTTGATGCAGTAAATTGTATTCCCAAATAACAGTTCCCTGGCTTATTCTAGTTGCAAATTTTGTTCATTCAAAAACTTTTGAATTTCATGTAATAAAAATTAAAATGGAATATTGTAAAATAGCAAGTCCTGAACATGCTATTAATTAGGCATATTCACATTCTTTTAAAGCGTCCCTTTTCCTTTCCTTCAGTCCCAAATATAGACCCTTTGGCTCAGGCCATTTCTTACCCCAGACATCAAATTTTTCTTTTCAGCTATGGGTTGCTTAAATGCTACATCTACTCCAGTCTGGCAGCCCATTGGTGTCTTCCTATCACTAGAACCTAGTGACTGGCATGGAGCAAATACTTAATTAACTTAAAATTTGGTGAATTGAATTGATATAAATTGAATTGAATCAAACTGAATCAATTCAAACCAAATCTAATTGAATTGAATTTTGGCCCTAGCCCATCAAACAGTCCTGAAACACAAGGTATGGGGAGGACTCTGGCAGTTATGGTGGCTTACTTGTCTTGCTATTACACATATTAGACAACTCCTCAAATCTCATTAAAGGAAATATTAGCCCTCAGTCACATACACATACTCACACACACACACACACACAAACACACACACAAATGCCATACATGGAAGGGAGCAGCCTAGAATTGCTGTTAATCGGGGTCCTCCTCTTCAATAGGTATGGGATGCTAAGACAATACACAATACTCTCTTATCCACATCTCTTTACACTGAGACCAAATTCAATTACTATGAAATTAACTAAGCATTAAAAAAATACACACATTTCTTCAACCTGGTAGTAGTCACTGCTAATTAACTGGTTCCACTCTGTGCTACTGCCTTTCAGCAGCAGGCTGATGAGGAGAACTGTCAAACCCTTGCCTGTGGGGTAGGTTTGAGCTACTGTGACTTGATTTTAACTGACAAGGCACAGCAAGCAAACATCAGAGCCCTTTTCAGGAGGCCCATGTGACATCTGAGGAGCAGACATAGAGTGAGAATGGCATATTTATTCCACAGAACTTTAAGAGCCAGTAGGAGAGAAGGAAAAGGTAAGGAGGTAAAAAGTAAAAGCAGTTAGGACCAACAGGTAGTGAGATTGGAATTCAGAAAAATGGCAGCAACACCCTTCTCTCTCTTCCCCTCATCATAAAAAAAAAATCTTTATGCCTCATTTCTTCCATCTCATAAAACCAATTTTCTTCAGTTAGTTGAAAAAGGTGATTTACTACAATCTGCTTCTAACCCCAAATATGTATCATAAGATGGCAGGATCACAGACCCAAAGATTTAGAACAAGAAGGTTTATCACAGATAATTTGATCTAACCCCCTTATTTTAGAGATGAAGAAGTCAAGTTCCAGTGAGGTAATATTACTTGCCCGAAGACACACAGGAGGCAAATGTCAGAGTCAAAATTCAAACCTAAGACTTTTATTTCCAAAAGTAGGGTTCTTTATTAGGTATAATACTCCCAGGGTTTTTCCTTTTAGCCAGAGAAGAAACAGTCTGATGAAGAGGTGCCTAAAGTGGAACCCTGAGTTCAAGAACCATGGGATTCAGCCTTCTACAGAAAGATCAGTATGCTTCTTAGAGAAAGAAACTATCCATGTGGCTCCTATTATTAGGGTGAGGGGCAGTAGAGGACATACTGCAACTTGGGGAATACAACTAGATGTTGTCATACCATACAATCACAGGGAGAAATGAGATGCATGTATGTCTAATGGGAAGGGTATTACCTATCTAGTGGGACAAAAATATGTTTACATTCTGGGGGAAATCTAGACTATGTAAAATATTATAAATCTTAGGAAGATGCTGTAGGATATTGTGAGGAAGTGTATTCACTAGAATATCAATAATGTTATCTTACTTGCCAAATGTAATGGCTTCTTCTCAAATGGAGGCATAGAGGCAGCAAAAGTTCAGACCTCTGAATACCCTTCCTTACCAATTATAAACTAAATGCTCCTAGGGGACTGAAAATCAAACCTAACAACAAGACAGAGCCAAGGAACCCTCCTGCTGGACTCAATTCAAAAGGTGTGCCCCCCCAAAGGCTGGAATTTGAGAACACTCGGGTTTAAGGGGAAGGAAGAAGGAAGGTCGGAGGACCCCTCCCCCACCTAGAGCTTTAAGCCTTGGCAGTAGGAACCTCTGGGAAGGCAAAGGCAATGGTCTGGAGGGAGTAACTTGCAGGCAGGGCTGTGGTAGGCTCAGAGCACCAAACACAGGTGGTGAGGAAGGAGCTGAAGAGGGAGCACAAAGCAGACAGCCTGGTCACAGCGGCAGAGAACTTGCTCCAGCCTTCCAGGAGGTTTTAGCCTCAGGGCACATCTAGCCCAACTCAGATGAACTTAATCCTATCAAAAGTCTTCAGAGGTCAGGGAAGCTCAAGCTCCAACACCAGTCCCCCACAGACTACTGGACTTTAATCCAATCAAAGCCTCCAGAGGACAGGAAAGTTCAAGCTCCAACATCCCTCCCCCACAGACTGCACTGAGAGATTTCATGACAAAGCTCTAAGAGGGGAAACTGACAGAAAACCCCAAAACCAAAAAAAATAATAGAAATGAGCACAGACAACTGCAGGGAGCAAAGAATGGATAAATATGAGCAAACAACAGAAAAAGAAAAAAGAAATTACAATCAACTGCTTCTATACAGGCAATGAACAAAGAGAAAATGGGATAGAGAAGGAGGAGGGAACATCAAGCAATAAAACAGAAATCCCAGCAAATAGGATACAGGCTTTGGAAGAACTCAAAATACAATTCAAAACACAATTAAGAGAGGCTGAAGACAATTGGAAAAAGAACTTAAAAACTAAGATAAGTTATCTGGAAACAGAAAATAGTGTCTTGAAAGCCAAAATCAACCAGCTTGAAAATGAGGCAAAGGAAATGAAAGATGAGTCAAAGAAGATAAAAGATGAGGTAAAGGAGATGAATGATGAGATAAAGAGGATGAAATATGAGGCAAAGGAGATGAGAGATGAGATAAAGAAGATGAAAGATGACCTCCAAAGAAAATCAGACCAGAAGGAGAAGCTGATGGCCAAAAATTCCAGGGATGAAATCCGTCTATAAGAGCCAGAATACAACAACTAAAATTAAGTGACCTCACAAGGCGGCAGGACACTATAAAACAAAACCAAAAGAATGAAAAAATTGAGGAAAATATGAAGCACCTCATTAACAAAACAGAAGATTTAGAAAAGTGTTCCAGGAGAGACAACTTTAGAATCATTGGTCTACCAGAAGACCATGACAAAAGAAAAAGGTTGGACATCATACTACAGGAAATTATCAAAGAAAACTGCCCCAAAATCCTTGAACAAGAGAGAAAAGTGGAGATTGAAAGAATCCACAGATCACCTCCTGTACTTAATTCCCAACTAACAACAACCAGGAATGTTATAACCAAATTCAAGAACTATCAGACCAAGGAAAAAACATTACAAGCTGCCAAGAAGAAGTCATTCAGATACCATGGAACCACAGTGAGGATAACACAGGATCTGGCTGCATCTACACTGAAGGATTGAAAGGCATGGAATATGATATTCCAGAAAGCAAGGGAACTAGGTCTACAACTAAGAATCAACTACCCAGCAAAACTGACTATATCCTTACAGGGGGAAGTATGGTCATTCAACAAAATAGAATTCTAAGCATTTGTAAAGAAAAGACCAGACCTGAACAGAAAATTTGATGCCCAAGCACAGAACTCAAGAAAATCATCAAAAGGTAATTAAAAAAGAGGGGGAAAAGTAAAACAAACCAAAACAATATTTTTTTAAGAGACTCAGTAAGTCAAAATGATATGTATCCCTATAAGAAAAGAAGTCATTGGTAATTCTTAAAAATTGTTATTATCACCTGGGGAGCTAGAAAAATTTACACTTACAGAGAACAGTGACAAACTGTTAAGGGTGAAATGATAAGACATAAATATGTATATAGATATATGTATGCATAAATACATATATAAGTGTATATATATATACAACTATAGCTAAAAAAGAGGTTAATAATAAAAGAAATGTGAAAAGAAACAAAGGGGGGTAAATTTATATGTTACAAAGAAGCTCATGGTGGGAAGAAGGAGAACATCAATACATTGGAAGGGTAAAGAGGTAGAAGATAGGAAATACTCAACTCTTACGTGTATTGAAATTGACCCAAAGAGGGAAGAGCAATCCAATCCATTGGGGCAGAAAATAGATTTGAGCCCTATAGGGAAGTAGAAGGCTAACAAATGGACTGATGGGGAGGGAAGCATTCAAGGGAGTGAGATGGTGGGAGGGGGTAATTTTAAAAAGATGGTAAAGAAAATAACAGGGGGATAAGAAGGGAGGTGGAAGAAATGGAAGTAAAATAAGGGTGGGAACTAGAAGGACTGATTAAAAACAAACATTGATGTAGAAAGAAATAGTGAAAGAAGAAAAGGCAGGACTAAGAGTAGAAATCAAAATGCTGGGAAATACACAGCTGGTAATCATAACTCTGAATGTAAATAGAATGAACTCACCCATAAAACACAAGCAAATAGCAGAGTGGATTAGAATCCAAAACCCTACCATATGCTGTCTGCAAGAAACACACATGAGGAAGGTAGATACACATAAAGTGAAAGTAAGAGGATAGAGCCAAAACTATTGGGCATCAACTAATAAAAAGAAGGAAGGAGTCACAATCATGATATCTGACAAAGCCAAACTAAAAATAGATCTGATTAAAAGGGATAGGGAAGGGAATTACATCCTGATAAAAGGCAGTATAGACAATGAGGAAATATCAGTACTCAACATGTATGCATAAAATGGCATAGCATCCAAATTTCTAAAGGAGAAACTAGTGGAGTTCAAGGATGAAATGGATAGAAAAACTCTATTAGTGAGAGACATAAACCTTCCTCTATCCAAACTAGATAAATCAAACCAAAAAATAAATAAGAAAGAGGTAAGAGAAGTGAATGAAATCTTAGAAAAATTAGAGTTAGTACATATGTGGAGAAAAATAAATAGGGACAAAAAGAATACACCTTCTTTTCTCCAGCACATGGTTTATTCACAAAAATTGACCATGTATTAGGGCATGAAAACATTGCAAACAAGTGCAAAAGAGCAGAAATAATAAATGCAAACTTCTCAAATCACAATGCAATGAAAAGAATAATTAGTGAGGGTACATGGAGAGGTAAATCAAAAATTAATTGGAAATTAAACAATACAATCTCCAAAACCAGTTAGTTAAAAACAAATCATATAGAAACAATTGATAATTTCATTGAAGAAAATGACAATGATGAGACATCCTTTCAAAACCTATGTGATGCAGCCAAAGCAGTACTCAGGGAAATTTATATCCTTGAGTTCATATATTAACAAACTGGAGAGGGCAGAGGTCAATGAATTGGGCATGCAAATTAAAAAACTAGGAAGTGAACAAATTAAAAATCCTCAGATGAAGACTAAATTAGAGATCCTAAAAATCAAAGGAGAAATTAATAAAAATCAAAAGTCAAAGAACTATTGATTTAATAAATAAGGCTAGAAGCTGGTACTTTGAAAAAAACAAATAAAATAGACAAAGTACTGGTCAATCTAATTTAAAAAAGGAAAGAAGAAAACCAAATTGACAATAGCCAAGATGAAAAAGGAAGACTTCACCTCTAGTGAAGAAGAAATTAAGGCAAACATTTAAAAACTACTATGCCCAACTATATGGCAACAAATAAGGCAATCTAGGTGATATGGATGAAAAGTTACAAAAATATAAATTTCCTAGACTAACAGAGGAAGAAATAGATTACCTAAACAACCACCATATCAGAAAAAGAAATTGAATAAGCCATCAAAGAACTCCCTAAGAAAAAATCCCCAGGTCCAGATGAATTCACAAATGAATTCTATCAAACATTCTAAGAACAACTAATCCCAATATTCTACGAATTTTTTAATAGAATAAGCAATGAAGGAGTTCTACCAAATTTATTTTATGACACAAATATGGTACTGATTCCAAAGCCAGGAAGGTCAAAAACAGAGAAAGAAAACTATAGACCAATCTCCTTAATGAATATAGATGCAAAAATCTTACATAGGATACTAGCAAAAAGACTCCAGCAAGTGATCACAATGGTTATTCACTATGACCAGGTAGGATTCATACCAGGAATGCAAGGATGGTTTAATATTAGGAAAACCATCCACATAATTGACCATATTAACAGGCAAACTGACAAAAATGACATAATTATCTCAATAGATGCAGAAAAAGCCTTTGACAAAATACAATACCCATTCCTATTGAAAACACTAGAAAGTATAGTAATAGAATGACCTTTCCTAAAAATAATAAACAATATAGATCTAAAACGATCAGCAAACATCATTTGCAATGGGGATAAACTAGAAACCTTCCCAATAAGTTCAGGAGTGAAACAAGGATGCCCATTATCACATCTATTATTTAACATTGTACTAGAAACACTAGCTGTTGAAATTAGAGAAGGAAAAGAAATTGAAGGTACTAAAATAGGCAATGAGGAGATCAAGTTATCACTTTTTGCAGATGATATGATATTCTACTTAAAAAATCCTAGAGAATCAACCAAAAAGCTAGTGGAAATAATTAACAACATTAGCAAAGTTATACGATACAAAATAAACCCACATAAGTTATCAGCATTTCTATGTATCTCCAACACATCTCAGCAGCAAGAATTAGAAAGTGAAATTCCATTTAAAATCACCGTTAGACAACATAAAATACTTAGGAATCTATCTGCCAAAACAAACACAGGAACTATATGAACACAACTACAAAACACTCTCAACACAATTATAACTAGATCTAAACAATAGGAAAAACATTGAATGCTCATGGGTAGGATGAGCTAACATAATAAAATGACAATCCTACCCAAGTTAATTTACTTATTTAGTGCCATACCATCAAATTACCAAGAAACTTTTTTTACTGAATTAGAAAAAAACATAACAAAGTTTATTTGGAAGAACAAAAGATCAAGGATATCCAGGGAAATCATGAAAAAAAATGTAAAGGAAGGTGGTCTTGAAGTCCCAGATCTGAAACTATTCTATAAATCAGTGTTCATCAAAACAATTTGGTACTGGCTAAGAGACAGAAAGGAGGACCAGTGGAATAGACTTGGGGTAAATGACCTCATCAAGACAGTCTATGATAAGCCCAAATATCCCAGCTTTGGGGACCAAAACCCACTATTTGATAAAAATTGCTGGGAAAATTGGAAGACAGTGTAGGAGAGATTAGGTTTGGATCAACATCTCACACTCTACACCAAGATAAACTCAGAATGGATGAATGACCTGAATATAAAGAAGGAAACTATAAGCAAATTAGGTGAACACAGAATCATATACATGTCAG